>NC_089844.1:63423283-63747551 GCF_035609145.1 Eleutherodactylus coqui | reverse complement strand
GGCCACTTCCTTATGTACTTTGTAGCCTTTCAGTATATACTCCGAGGTCAGTTATATTCTCCTCAGTATATACACACAGAGGTCAGTTATATTCTCCTCAGTATATACACACAGAGATCAGTTATATTCTCCTCAGTATATAGATATAGAGGTGGGGTAGATTCTCCTCAGTATATACACATAGATGTCATTTATATTCTCCTTAGTATATTCACATAGGGGTGAGCTAGATTCCTCTCAGTATATTCACATAGAAGTGAGCTAGATTCTCCTCAGTCTATTCACATAGAAGTGAGGTAGATTCTCCTCAGTATATACACATAAAGGTGAAGTCAATTCTCCTCAGTATATGCACATAAAGGTGAGGTAGATTCTCCTCAGTATATGCACATAGAGGTGACGTAGATTCTTTTCAGTATACAAATCATTTCCCTAGGGTTTATGGTTTCTAAAAAAAACTCATCTCATGGATTTTCACACCGTTTTTCACTGTTAGAATTGAATATTGAAGTTGTGACCCCTTTACCTTTCCTATTTAGGATGTACAGAATGGTTGTGCCAAATTTAAAGTTTGTCCAGTACAGGTGTGTGTTATTAGTTACATTACGTATGGGGTCACTTACTTTTGTGCTTAGAATTGAATAGTTTGTACGACATCGGGAAGTTAGAGAATTAGATTAGATTCATTCTATAGGGGTGGCTTACTTTTGCGCTTAGAATTGACCTCTTTACTTTACGACCTAAAGAAAGGCCATGCCAAATTTCTTTCAGTCAGTCAGTGAGTGAGTGAGGGCTTTCACACACACACACACACACACACACACACACACACACACACACACACACACACACACACACAGACATATATATATTTACATATATGCATTTCCATAGCATTTAGTTGAATTTTCAGTGATAAATGTTTTTCTAACAGTTTTTTTTATTCTTATTGACATCTGGTGCAGTACAAGTACAAGCAGAAACTTATTGCAGGTACATGGACCATATACATTAATAGGAGAGGGGCTTGTAGGCACACAAGCAGGAATCATGAAACTGAATAAAGATCCAGAGAACGTGAAATGCAGCAGAGTTATACCTTTCTGAAATGTCAACAAAGAAAAATTACCCAACAGTATAATTAAGAAAAACAATTTTTTTAATTAAAAGTAGCATATGGAATACATTTCAAAATAGAATCATAGAGTTGGAAGGGACCTCCAGGGTCATTGGGTCCAACCCCCTGCTCAGTGCAGGATTCACTAAATCATCCCAGACAGATGTCTTGTATAAAGAAATGAAGTAAAAGCGCAGGTAGATAAGAATAATAGCAACTTAAGTCTTGCAGGTGTCCAGTTAGAGGCTGCACATCAGTAGTCCACATATCAAAAGTGAAAATGAAAGTAAATCAGGCGGTAGAGAATCATGAACAATTAAACATTTATAATAAGGAAACATAGAAAAACAAAGATGGTCTTAAGTGTGGTGTCCCAGGAGGGTAAGAAAAAAAAATAAGAGAAGTTAAATGCCGATTTAATTCAGATAGTGGTGGTAGAGGAGGAGGAGGGCAGCTGAGGGGAGAGGGAGGCGGAGGGGTGCTAGGCATATGAGAAAGTGTTTTCGTAAGAAGGATAATTTTATATTCTTAATGTAACCTAACCACAGACTCCAGATTGAGAGAAATTAATTTCTCGAATAAGACTCATAACTCCCAATTTCCTTGAAGTGGTTTATCAGAGAGACCTTTTTGATCCAATGGTAAAGGGAAGCTGGTTCCATATTTCACCACAGCAAGAGAATGAGAAGGTTAGCTGCCATGATCAGCAATGTCAGGAGGTTTTCATTTGAGGGTATGAAGTCAGAGGAGGATTTCCAGTGGAGGACTGCTTCTATAAAAAGGTTGTTAGTTGAACAAATTTTATTGATTTGTTCATGTATTTGTACACAAAATGGTTTAATTTTTGGGCAATCCAACCAAATATGGAGCGCAGGTGTGCAATCCGCATTTCCAGCAGGAGTCCATAGGTAGAAGGTTCAGTTTAAAAAGGCTATCAGGAATTTTATACCATTTTGTAAATTTATAAGAATCTTCTTGTGTGCAGGTGCATCTACTAATCCCATATGAGTTGGTAAGGATTTTGCCTATATCTTATAAGTTTATAAATCCTTCTCCCATTCTCTTAGAAACCAGGGTTAACTAGGGACAGAATTAAGCAATTCTCTACATAAACTTTCTGTAAGTTTGTTCAAATGGGATGGGAGGGAAAGATAAGTTTCAAACCATAGTGGGTAACTCATTTGTTGTGGAATAAGTATTGGAAATTAAAATGACCTTGAATACCTAATTCGAAGAGTCAGAGAAGATAGAGAACATATGGGACTGTACCTCAATATCAAGAAAGCAAACAAAACAAAGGAAGCAATGTTGTACCACACATAACAATCAACAATGAAGAAATTGAATCAGTCCAAGATTTCCCTTTCCTTGGAACCAAGATCGATTGTAGTGGTCCATCAGGGCCTTAAATCAAACGAAGAATAAACCTTGGCCGTAGTGCAATGCAAGGAATGGTGACCATATGGAAGAGCAAAGACATCAGCATTACAACAAAGATCTGAATGATCAATGCAATCATTTTTCCAATAACTACATATGCATGCGAAAGCTGGACAGTCAAGAAAGTAGACAGAAGAGGGATCGAGGCCTTTGAGCTGTGGTGCTGGCCGCGTATGCTGCGCATATCATGGACAGAGATGATCACAATTAAGGCGAACCTAGACCAAAAGTATCACTAGAAGGCAGCATCACCAAACAATGGCTTTCATGCTTTGGCCATGTCACACAAGCCAATTCTCTGGAAACAACATTAATGCTCGGTCCAGAAGAAGAGGACGCCAAAGAACACGCTGGCTAGACACAATCAGGGTTGACGTGAACATAACTGTGGAAAATCTGAATGAAGTGACCAAAGACAGAGAAGCATGGTGTATGCTAATCCACAAAGTGACCGAAAGTCGGCAACGACTGAACGGATAAATCATCATGTATTGGAATCTCTTGACCAAGTTAAAGATATCCAAAGTTTGCATAAAATTAAAGGGGTTGTCCAGCCACCAAAAGTGAATTTTATTTTGCACTAATGCCCTGTAAAAGAAAAGCAATATACAATACAGCATTACACATAAAAACGTTATTCTGCTCACCTTTTTATTCCACAGCGTGTCAGCAGACATATCACATCATCGGCTTAGATACAGCAGCTCATCAGACGTATCACACAGGGACAGCTTAAATAAGTCTGCTGAGACGCTGTATCTTAGCCAGCGCTGTGTAATACGTCTGCTGAGACGCTGCATCTAAGCCGATGATGCGACACGTTTGTTGAGATGCTGTATCACACAGGACCGGTTTAGATACAGCGTCTAAGCTGACATATCATACAGGGCCAGCTTAGATACATAAACTCAGCAGACACTATCACACGATAGCTGCCCCAGTAGTAATACAGCCCACCAACAGTTACCCCAGTAATTGCCCCAGCAGTAATAGTGACTCCCAATAATTTCCCCAGCAGTAATCGTGACTCTCAATAATTGCCCCAGCAGTAATAGTGACCCCCAGTACTTGCCCAGCAGTAATTGTGACCCTTAATAATTGCAACTTTAATAATAGTGACCCCCAATAGTTGCCCCGGCAGTAACACTGACCCTCAACAATTGCCACAGCAGTAATACTGAGCCCTAATAGTTGCCCCAGCTGTAATAGCAACCCCCAACAGTTGCCCAGGGAGTAATAGTAACCCCCAATAATTGCCTCAGCAGTAATACTGACCCCAAATAGTTGCCCCAGTAATAGTGACACCTCTCATCCCTGCCTATCCTCCTGCAGCAGGACAAGTTATAGGGACCCCCCCCCCCCCGGGGCAGGACCCGTTATAGTGACCCCCCCGCAGCAGGTCAGGTCATAGTGGCACCCCCCTGCGGCAGGACTAGTTATAGTGACACGCCCCCTTTCTCACCTCCATGGCACGACAAGCCACAAGCTGCAGTGACAGCCCAACCCCCCCAAGCCCCCCACGGCAGGTCAAGTCACAGTAACCCCCCCACAGCAGGACAGGTTACAGTGACACACTCCTGCGGCATGACAAGTCACAGTGACAGACCGAAACACCCCCTCCACACCACCCTGCAGCAGGTCAAGTTACAGTGACCCCACCCACGGCAGGTAAGTCAGTGACAACTCCCATCCTCTGCCGCAGCAGGACAGGTTACAATGACACCCCCCCAACTCCTCCCTGCGGTAGAACAGGTTACAGTGACACTACCCACCCCTGCTCCAGGACAAGTCACAGTGACAGAACGAACACCCCCACTAGCGGCACATAGACAGTGACATACATAAACCCCCACACCAAACTTACCCTTCAGCTGAGGACAACCAGCTGGTGGAAGCTGCTGTTCTTCTTCTTCAGTTCCGGAGTGTCAGCTGGAGCTGGCTGGCAACGGTGAAGCCATTACCATGGGCTATGCGTTCTTTTGATGAGAGGGGTGTAATTAGATTAGCTACTGTAATACTTATTGTCAGGAAACACTTGCAGAGGGCACAAAAGGCCTAAAGTGTATATCAGACTGCTAAGGTTAGAAATTTTAACCCTTTTAGACTGAGTCCTGGTCTTAGTACCTATGGTGGAAAAAAACTTTCTCGCCAAGTGGCAAAGTCCCTATGAAATAGTAGAGAAGGTTGGGAACGTAAATTATAAAGTACACCAACTGGAGAAAAGAAAGCTTTACCTGATTTACCATGTGAATTTCATTAAGTGCTGGGAGGATAGTGTAGTGGCCCAGCGGGTCCTACAGAACACTCACAGGCACCCTTGTCTTGTCACACTTGTTTAACACTGATGTCAGCTGGTCTCTCATTGGCTAGCAGTCAGGTTCAATTTCACTGGTGCAGAGTCCAAGGGTGAGAAAGCCACCACATAAGTCCCTATGCAAGAGTGGGAGAAGTCCTTAAAGTGCGGGAAAGAAACAGAGGAGATAAAAGGGAGTGGCAGCGTACAGTTAGGCAGACTCAGCCAGGCGTGAGAGAGGATAGGAGCAGTCAGTCATGTGGGAGAGCAGCAGATACCTGTACAAGAATAATCCAGCAGTGCAGCACATTTCACTCAAGGTCGAACAAGGTATAAGTCCTCTCCCTGGGTACCCCGTAGCAGAGGCAGAGGAGAACCTTTCTGAGGTCGGCCTTCTACAAACAGTGAGTCATAGCTAACCGTTGAAGTCAAAGCCAGGATTAGCCTTCAGACATTTGTCCCTCTGCTTCATATACACTTCGCTAAACTTTAATCAACCCTTCACCTAAAGCAGCTAGTGGGGAAATTGTGTAATCAAACTAGTTCAGTAAAAAAGGAGAGCGCGTTGAAGTCAGGTCTTAATCAAATCAATATCTTTGTATTTTCTCATTGTGTTCAATTGCCTGCTTAGTACTGCATCTACTTGTATCTGTTCCAAGCACCTCACCGGAGAATTGTAAATTCATTCTTGTATTTCACAAAATCTCAAAGTTAGTAAATCTGTACACTCCCAGATTTCTAAACTATTACTGGACTCGACTCTGTTATTTCTTTGGCATACCATCTTGAGGGTCCAGTCGGAGTGTTGGCATCAACGTGACACAAAATAGGCCTTCCGGCCACACGTGCTACAGTAAGTTCCTTTGGGTCACTGTAATAGGGAATCTTTTTTTTTTTTTAATCAATTTTTATTAGATTTTATAATTAATTACATACATTTGAAAGATTGCATATATATAGACAGTAAAGAAAAAGACAATATTAACTTAACTGACTTAACTACTAAGGCAAGACAGGTTGCGTAGTTGCATTCTCTGAGGATGTATTTCTGGCTAGAACAGTAACTGTTTGGACATCCCTAATATAGTCTTGCAATCAACTAACTTAATTAATATTAAGAGATTCTGTACAACCATTGTTGTTCACGTTCTTGTTTAACTCAAAATACTGCAAGTTGGGTACAGACATCGTTTAACTTTCATCACACATGGTACAAAGACAAGGGAGCAGGGGGGGTGGGGGAGTTGGGGTGGGGGGCACGGGTAGGCGGACATATAGGGGATGTGGGGGAAGGAGGTTTTGTCAGGGAAATTCTGCGTACAGCACCAATCAGGCCCACCCCAATGCCCCGCTGCCGGCGGTAAAGAAGACACACCACACACGGAGGTCTGGTATAGTTCCGCACACGGGGACATGACTGCGCACTTTATTACAGATTACATGGGATCTTATACCCTTTGGTCTCATCACTAGGAATGGGTGATGGGCTCATTGGCTCAAATTCACCGCATAACCATATATGTAAAGTCCAGATTGCCGGCTGAGGCACTGATAGTCATATACGTAGTTAAACAGTCGTTATCTTGATACGGCGCCTCTGGGAAAACAGCCAAGCACGCGGCCTTCGTGTTCGGTTCTGTATCATCTCTGAATTTCTGGACACATCTCTCTCAGCCTTGCAAACTTTTGGAATATCTGATGTAAGGCGACATATAAGTTTTTCTCATTTTAACTTTGAATAGAACCTGCATACAGGTATAAAAGCATAAAAAACATATGGCAATATATACATATACCCTCACAGTTTGAGTTTGAGTTTGGGGGGGGGAGGGACAGGTTCGCGACATTATATTTTGCTCTGCGCTTCCCATCACTCTCACCTGTTCTCCACCCGAGGTTCTCACCATGTTTGTATCTGTACACGGATGCCTTAGCATCTATTCCTCACCTCCACAGGAGACTCAGGTCAATGCTTTCCAGGGGATCCACTTTTCCACAAACCTGTCATGTTTATTGGTTGCCCAGCTCTCAAGTTCTTCTAGATTGCAGATTAAATCAACTTTTTCTTTCCATTGATCCAGAGTAGGAGGGGTTTTCTGGAGCCAGAGGAGAGGGATCAGGGCCTTAGCTGCATCTATCAGTAGTGCTGTTAGTTTATTTTTGAATGGGTGGAAAATAGCTGATGGTCTCCAGAGGAAGATGATATCCGCTGTGAGAACGAAGTTAGGTAAGATGTTTTGAAGGGCTCCCTCGACTTCTTTCCAATAGGGGGTAATAATTGGGCATTCTCACTAAATATGTAATAGGGAATCTTTGGGTGCCTCGGGTAATAGGAAGGAAAAGTTGCAGCAACCCATTCCTGCAATCAGAATAGGAGTCCCTCTCTCAGTGCGTCAACAGCAAGAGGCCAAAGAGTTTCTGCAGAGAAATAGAAGTTCTCTGACCTGCTGGGTCACACCCATGTAATAAAGCATGACATAATAACTAAGCCTGGGGTGAAGGTAAATCTCAAACCATACAGGATACCAGGAGCAGCCTCTACTGAGGTCAAGTGCATGCTTAAGCTGGGAGTAATTGAAGAGTTGAAGTAGGTGGTCAAGCCCCATTGTTTTGATTCCCAAACCAAATGGCACTTGTCAATTCTGTAATGACTTCAGAAAGCTAAACGAAATCTCCAAGTTCCCTATGCCAAGGGTGGATGAACTGATTGAACGATTAGGTAATGCTAGATATATTACCACTCTGGATCTTACAAAGGGGTACTGTCAAATACCTTTGACGGTTAGAGCAAAAAAAAAATGCATTTGCCATCCTCGATAGTTTATTTCAATACAAAAACATGCTGTGTGGATTGCACGAGACGCCTGTTACTTTTCAAAGGATGTTGGACTGGATTTTGAGGCCACACTGACTATTCCGCAGCATACCTGGACAATGTGGTCATTTATAGTTCAGATTGGGAGAGTCACCTTTGTAGAGTACAGGCTGTCTTGCATGCAATAAAGGATGCAGGCCTGACCATAAACCTGGAAAAGGGTGCTTTAGCCTTGGAGGGAGGCAAATACCTTGGCTACACAATTTGCAGAGACATAATCAAACCACAGATTAATAAGGTGGAGGCCATACAGAGTTGGCCTAGGCCTTTAACTAAGAAACAAGTCAGGGCTTTTCTGGGCATCATGGGATATTATCACAGGGTTGTGCCAAATTTTGCCTCTATAGCTGCACCATTGACTGACTTGACTAAAGGTCGGAAGTCAGTAATGGTGACCTGGACTCCAGAGGCAGATAAGTCTTTTCAGAACATAAAGTCTGCTTTGGGCCAACAGCCCTTACCAATCACCCCTGACTTACCCAAAGAGTTTATGGTGCAGACAGATGCTTCTGACACGGGTTTGAATGAAGTGTTATCCCAATCGATAATTGGTGAGGAGCATCCAAGTTCCTTAAGTCAAAAGTTGTCCCCTGCCGGGAAAAATTATGCCATTGTTGAACGGGAGTGTTAAGCGGTTACGTTGGCACTGGAGTTAAAATACTATCTCCTGGGAAGAAAATTTAGGCTCATATCTGACCTTGGCCCCTTAACGTTGATGAAACAAAATAAAGAGACAAATGCGAGGGTGACAAGATGGTTCTTGTCAATACAGAACTTTAATTTTTCCATCGAGCACAGACCCAGCAAGTTTTAGGGTAATGTTGACAAGTTATCAGGAATGCCCTGTATGATGGCTAAAAATGCTCAGCCCTCTGGTCTGGAGAAGGGGTGGGGGGATATTTGGACATGTGGAAGAATACTGGAGGGAGTGTACATTTCACCCAGATACTTAGCCTAGGTGAGATGAAACTCCAGTACAGGTCTTGCTTTTGTCCACTAAGCTCATCACTGGGACATAAAAGGCTACAAGTCCAGGCAGTAAGGGTCAGAGCCTGGAGGGAGCACATGTGAACTTCTGTTGATTTGCTGACAATTGCTGCATATTTGAAGCTGGTGAGAAACTACTGTCTAGTTAGCGCCCTGAGGGGCAGGTGGCTATTTTGTTTAATTGCACCAAGTATATATGCTGCCAGTGGCAGTTGTTTTCCCACTGGGTTTTATTTTCTGTTGCTGAAACTGAGAAGCGGGCAACTTATTTCCAGAAGTACCTAGAGGGGAGAAAAAAGGGCTGCAATATTAGGTCAATGAGTCATTAAAACACTATTTGTTTTTTGGTGATTAAGAAGCTGATACTGGCCAGGATATCACACAACTGAAAGAACCAGGGGAAAACCCGAAAAATATGGAGGGAGCTCGCCTTTAGGGTCGCCAAGGGTCGTGAACAATAACAACAAGATTTGGTGTTGAGCTTTCAGTTTTCCAGCTGAGGAAAGGGAGGATTTTGCTGTTGAGCTGGACAGGCAGCCAGAAGGGTATTTCTGAAGGGGGGGATGTCTAGTCTTTTCCAGGCTTTCTGGAGATCATTCGGTGATCTAATTGTGATTTGATGACTGCCTTTGGAGATTGCCAGGGCAAAAAGAAAAAGCCAACGCACTGGAAGCTTATTTGAACAAAGATCATCTGTGCATGTTTTTAGCATTTGTCTTTTAGCCAGAGTGCTTGGGGCAATGTTTTGGAATAACTGGATTTTGTTGCCTTTGAAACATTTTGTTTGTCTTGGGATTCTCTTGCTTTTTGTAGCACGGAGGTGGGGTCAATATAATTTAAAACTCCACAAATGACATCATCTGGAGGGTCATTAGGGGCTGGTTGGGGACGTAGAACTCTGTGAATGCATTTTATAATTATAGGTTCGGCTCTTTAGTTACCGAAAAGCAGTTGGAAAATTTGCATGGCAGAAGATTTCAGAGCTTCATTAGCTGTTGATTCTGGGAGGCTTCTATCCTCCTGGTCCTCTATCATTAGTAAAGCTTGATTAATGTGGTCTTGTTGGGCCAGCAAGTTGGTTTGGATATCTTCACTGTGTTGGAAGATTTCACTGTGTTTATGTTCTAGTGCTTCAACACTGTGGCTTATTTGCTTGATATCATATTTTATTTCCGCTAGTTCATTCATCACAGAAGAAAGAGATTGTGTAAGAATCTTTTTGATTAAAGACCGGGAGATTGGGTTGTGGTCTTCATCTCCATTATGATCAAGGTTGGTGGATGCCCCCGTCCACATCAGAATCGTCAAGGTTGTGTTCTGACAGAACATCTTGTGCCATTTTAGATCTTTGTGTTATGTTTCTTGGTCTTTCGAGGTCTTGGAGTACCTGCTAGATCTTTACTTTTGACCATTCTATATTTTGTCTGTAATTATAAAAAGGATTCTCTGTGGTTTCAAGATATATAGGCTATATGATAATTTAGTTGACTTAGCTCCCCGAGTCAGTCAAGGTTTTGACTGAATTAGATATGAGGTTGCTGGCTGAGATATGATGGCCACCAATATATGAAAATGATATAGAAATCCGACAAAATAATGTACAAAGTATATAGGTAGATTTTAACAGCGTTTTGTTCTTATTTCAGATGAGTACGGCAGCGTCTGGTTGTTAGAACATATGATAGTGTTTGAATAAATGGATCTGGTGCTTCCCTGGATCCAGGAGAGGAGAAGGAGGTCCAGTCCACAATGCAGCACTGGCAGGTGTCAGGAGTAGTGCTTGGTCTAGGCAGGAGAGCAAGTAGAAACCCCATGGTAGACTAGGAGGGAGACTCCAGTATAGCAGATGAGCTGGGGAGTCTTGTAGCTGATAGGTGTATGGAGGCTCTGACAGTCTGCGCCACTGACATGTATTGGAAGTGGGATCACCCCTCTGCAGCTGTTCTGGAAGTCCTAAGCATTTTTACTAGGGTGAAGAAATCAGTGGTGAAGCAAGGGGATTGTTTGTGGTCGTCCGAAGCTACGTTCTCTTACACCAGGTAGCTCACACAGAATCAAGTCACATAGGGCTGCTATGAGCGAAGAGTCACCAAATGGGTCAGAGCTCAGGCCCACAGGCCATCTCCAGCGAGAACAGGAATACAGATGAGCAGGTCGAGGAAGAAGGTCCCACAGAGGCTTGCAGAGAGGTCTGGATCACAGAAGCAGGTAGGTGGATGCACCTGGGCAGCTCAGTCTATGCAGGTCATGGGAGCACTGTGACCTGGGGTGATGCAGACTCAGGCCTGTAGGCTGTGGTTCAGCGTGGCACTCTGGTTTTACCCAAGAGGGCACAGGGGTCAGGAAGCAGATAAGACTAGGCCAGTAATGTGTCTTGGACTATACAACTCCCTCTATAGTCTCAAAACTATCTGAATGGGAATTGGATTCCTTGGGATTTCTACTTGCCTTAGCAGAGCTGAGATGGCGCATGTATACTCAGCCTGGAAGATAGACAACCCCCACCCAACAGTATAATCGTTAAATTTAAGATATTGAGAGGTTAATATCTTATCTCAGGCATGAATGGAGAGAGAAAGAATACAAAGATACTATCTGGATATAAGAGGAGATCACTACACACAATGTATCGTATTCAAGCAGACTTGAGAGAGTTAACCTTTAGGGATGAATTATTGCAGATGTCTCAAACTTTAAAAAACTTCTGCTAACTTAAATGATTACTATGTACAATTGTTCCATATGCAATTATGGCATTTACTAGCTGGACCCATATTTTAAGGGTTGGTGGACATCCAATGCAAAGCAATTGTTTTCCTGGCTAAAAGTAAAAAGCAAAAAACATCCTCACGTGATGCCATAATACTTCATTGGGGTCCAAGGGGACTAGTATATTTAGAGTGAAGGAAATAATTGCTTACCAAAATAAATGTATTACATCACAGGACCAGATTAGATGCCCGAAATCTGCCTCAGGTAATTGATGTCTCATGCAGTTTGATGGAGGGAGTCTGCCCGTGGGGTGTGTACTGTTGTTGGAGTTCAATATGACTGATGTGTAACACATAACTATCATTTTATTTTTATCAGAGCGATACATTAGTGTTACACCTACATGTATCACCTAAGTTATCATGGCAGACATTAGGTATCATGGTTCTCTATTTAGATTCAACAGAAAGTCAACTGTAGCAGAAAGTAAATGAGTCTACAGAGCAAACATTAATCGCTGTGTGTCCTGTTCAAGACATCTATTAATGGGAATAGAGATGTACCTAAACCTCTCACAGTGGGGAATGTAAGGAATAGGGCATGAGAAATCTGAGGGTTTCTAAAAAACTAGGTTCTGTGAACTCGTACTTGGATTGGAGTTGAGAAAAATACATTAATGTGTCCTGCGGATATAAATATCCCACATTTTGAATATTATACGACATCCAGAATTGCAGAGAAGTGTGTGTGAAGAGGGAGGAGTATGGTTTGTGCCATAAAGGCATACCTGAAATAATGCCAGAAAAGCCAAAATCCCCTTGGCTTGCTTTCATATGATGCTGATTATCCGTTCAGTCACATCTGACCCTCGTCACTCCATGGATCAACGTTCGCCATGCATTTCTATCTTTCACCACTTCTTTCAGTTCCGCGATTAACAGGTTCGTGGTGGCCTTGATTGTCTCTAGCCATCTTGTATCTAGCCATCTTGTTCTTTGTCATCCTGATCTTCTCTTTCCACTGACCTTGCCAAGCATCAGTACTGTTTCCAGCGAGGCTCGCTCATCTCTATTCACCACCTTCATCTGAATTGATCGACATGTCATGTTTGAGGGGTCTCTTATCCTGGAGACCCCTCTCTAAATAAATGACCTTCTTTCTATGGCTATATTTGATTACATTCATATTAGAATCTACAAAGGAGCGATGATCCTCTATTGTTTCTTTCTCCTCAGTTTTTTTTGCTGTGGTTATTGTAGGTAATACATGTCTGGTAGGGCAGTGACAATCAGATTCTTAGGTTTCTGGAGGGTGGAGAGCTCCAACTTGGGTCTTGCATTACCTCAAATGAGCAGAGAGAGGAGAGAATTTGGAGTTTTAGACAAATGTTTAGGTACCACCACTGACCTACTCTGTTATAGCTCATACAGGAACTTAGGGAACATTATCATTTTAATAAGATTTATACACCCTGACACAGATAATGCTAACTTGCTCTATAAAGTAAATTTACTATGCGCATAGTCTAACAATGGTGATATATTTACAGGAAGTTATCTATCAGAGTCTCTTGGGATATGGACAACTAAATATTTAATACTCTCTACTAGAGATGAGCTAGCATACTCGCTAAGGGCAATTACTCAATTGGGGATTTCCCCCTAGTGAGTACCTGCCCGCTCGGAAGAAAAGATTCGGCTGCCGGTGGCGGGCGGGGGAGAGCGGGGAGGAATGGAGGGGAGATCTCTCTCTCCCTCTCTTCCCCCCGCTCCGCCTGCTCACTGCCGCAACTCACCTCTCACCCGTGCCGGCAACCGAACCTTTTCTTCCGAGCGGGCAGGTACTCCCTAAGGACAATGCTCGATCGAGTAATTGTCCCTAGCGAGTATGCTCGCTCATCTCTACTCTCTACCATTGGTCATGGAGAAAGAAATTGTAAGGCTCAGGACACCTTGTGGGACAAGGGCATTAGTGCTGAGTTGCTTGAATTAATAGATAACCCAGAGTGGGTTACATGTCTCAGAACGCTGTATACCTAGTCCATAAGTGTAATCATATTGTTTGAATAAAGACCAATGGTATTAACTTTGATTACATATAAAGACATTTAATTGATGGTGTAGAGTGAATGGAAAGTACCTCTATAGCCAAGTCAAATAGTGAGGGGAATAAAGGGCACCCATGGTGTGTTCCACGTTGAAATAAAAATGTGGTGGGAAAATATTATTTACTACTTAAATAATTTATTTAATATTATTTACTAAAATATTATTTATTACTGGAACAAACCCACTTTAGGTGCAGCATAAAATTTAATCCAATTACAGAAGCTCCAACCTAATGCAAACTTACGAAGACACTCAAATTGAAACAGACAGTCAAAAGAATTGAATGTCTTGTTGTCTAATGAACCCAGAGTTAAGTTGTTATCCTCCACAGTGCTATATTAGATTGTAGATTGGACATGTCTAATATTCATCGAGATGTTGCGCGTCATGAAAACTGTCTATTCAGCGGGCACCAAATCTAAATTCTAAATTAATCACGTCACAAATATTTGTTAAAATTTTGTAGCCTGCATTGACTAAGGGTATGGTAAGATGTGCACGCCAAGGAAGGCTTACCTGGATTAAACAGTACTATAATAGCGTCATAGCATTTAGACTGCAATATCCCTGTGAATTTGACCCACTGAAATACACTACATATGACCACACTTCTAAAAAAAAAGGTTGGGACGCTGTGTAAAATGTAAAGAAATGTAAAGAAAAAAAAGCAATGATATAGAAATAACCATATTTTATCGACAATAGAATATACGTAGAACGCATATCAGATGTGGAAAGTGAGAATTTTTTTTTTTTCATTTCATTTAAAAAAATAATTAATTTAGAAATTGATGTCAGCAACATATTTACCTTGTGTAGCATCTCCTCTAGTGATGAGGGGGCATACTCGCTAAGGGCAATTGCTCGAGCGAGCATTGCCCTTAGTGAGTACCTGCCTGCTCGAGACAAAAGGTTCGGCTGCCGGTGGCGGGCCGGGAGCAGCGGAGGAGAGCGGGGAGGAACGGAGGGAGATCTCTCTCTCCCTCTCTCCCCCCCCCCGCGCTCCTTCCTGCTCACTGCTGCAACTCACCTGTCACCCGCGCCAGCACCCGAACCTTCTCTGCTGAGCGGGGAGATACTCGCTTAGGACAATGCTCGATTGAGCAATTGTCCTTAGCGAGTATGCTCGCTCATTTCTAATCCCCTCCTTTTTACAACGAGACCAATTGCTGGAGTTTTGGGAGAGGAATGTTGTCCCATTCTTGTCTCATATAGGATTAAGCTGCTTAACAGTCTGGAATCTTGGCTGAATTTTTAGGTTCATAATGTGCCAAATGTTTTCTATTAGTCAAAAGTCTGAAATGCAGGCAGCTAGTTCAGGCCCCGGACTCTTCTTCTGCGAAGCCATGTTGTTGTAATGCATGCATTATGTGTTGTCTTGCTGAAATAAATAAGGCCTTGCCTGAAAGAGATGTTGTCTGGATGGGAGCATATGTTGGTCTAAAGTGTCTCTATATACTGCTCAGCATTGATAGTGCCTTTAAAGGGGTTGTCCCGAGGCAGCAAGTGGGTCTGTACACTTCTGCATGGCCATAATAATGCACTTTGTAATGTACATTGTGCATTAATTATGAGCCATGCAGAAGTTATAAAAAGTTTTATACTTACCTGTTCCGTTGCTGGCGTCCTCGTCTCCATGGTGCCGACTAATTTTCGCCCTCCGATGGCCAAATTAGCCGCGCTTGCGCAGTCCGGGTCTTCTGCAGTCTTCTATGGGGCTCCGTGTAGCTCCGTGTAGCTCCGCCCCGTCACGTGCCGATTCCAGCCAATCAGGAGGCTGGAATCGGCAGTGGACCGCACAGAAGAGCTGCGGTCCACGGAGGAAGAGGCCATCTTCAGCGGTGAGTAGAGAAGTCACCGGAGCGCGGGGATTCAGGTAAGCGCTCCGGTGAGCTTTCTTTACCTCCCTGCATCGGGGTTGTCTCGCGCCGAACGGGGGGGGGGTTGAAAAAAAAAAAAAACCCGTTTCGGCGCGGGACAACCCCTTTAAGGATGTGTGAGCTGCCCATGCCATAGGCACTAATGCAACCCCATAACATCAGAGATGCAAGCTTTTGAACTGAGCATAAACAAGCTAAATGGCCCATCTCCTCTTGAGTCCGCAGAAAATACCATCCACGATTTCCAAAAAGAATTTCAAATTTTGATTCTTCTGACCACAGAACAGTTTTCCATTTTGCCTCAGCCCATTTTAAATGATCTTTGGCCCAGAGAAGACGCCATTATGTTGATATATGGCTTCTTCTTTGCATGATACAGCTTTTACTTATATTTGTCGATTGCATGGCGAACTATGTTCACAGGCAAAGATTTCTGGAAGTTTTCCTGAGCCCATGCAGTGATTTGCATTACAGTTTCATGCCTGTTTTAAATGTAGTGATGCCTGAGGGCCCGTAGATCTCGAGCATCCAATATTGACAGCCAGTCTTATCCCTTGTGCACATTACTTTCTCCAGATTCTTTGAATCTTTTAATAATTTTAAAAGTCTTCCCCTTCTCCTCTCCTCTCTTTCCCTTCCCTTTTCTCCTGCGACACCCCTAGGACCTTCTAATGTCACACCAGGATGCCACAGCACCTTGCTTGGGAATCACTGCTCTATATTATGATCGCTCTCCATCACACCTATATCTCTTATCTGTCACAAATCTATGTCTTCTATCTTTCTCATGATCTCTGTTTCTCTATCACTCTTTATCTACTATGTTGCTCTCTATAGATACCATTCAGCAATATAGAAAAATGTATTTGCGGATCTAGTCAGGGGGAACATCAGATAATAATTATAATCATTTTGTTCACAAGACAGGACAAAACTGGAGATAAAATCTAACTGGCAGGAATCCTCTCTTTAGGGTTAAGCATGTTCATGTGTAACAGTATCTTTACATGGGGCAGTTATTGCCCGAATCATCGCTGGAAACAGTGATTTGAGATAATAGTCATCCCATGTACACATGGCCATCAACAGGACACTGAGCGAAAAATTGCTCACATTTCTATGTTGCTTGTTTTTTAGTTGACCTAAAAACCGAGCAACTATCAGCTCTAAAAAGGGGGACCAGAACGTTATTGCTTCGCCAGTTTACCAGATTAGTGGACATGTGCGAAGATTTCTCCAATTTGGATTTCCTCCAATTCCCCATTATATTAATAGCCCGCTATATGTTATAATAAGAATGGTACAACCCGAACTGACTGCTTACTGTTCAAGTTACATATATGTACAAATATATATATCATATACATGACATACAAATATACGCAAAGTATATACAGTACTGTGCAAAACATTTAGGCAGGTGTGAAAAAAATACTGCAAAGTAAGAATGCTTTCAAAAATAGAAGCATTAACAGTTAAATTTTGCCAATTAACAGAATGCAAAGTAAATGGACAAAAGAGAAATCTAAATCATATCAATATTTGATGTGACCATTCTTTGCCTTCAAAATGGCATCAATTCTTCTAGGTACACTTGCACGCAGATTTTGAAGTTAATCGGCAGGCAGGTTGTTCCAAATATCTTGGAGAACTAGCCAGAGATCTTCTGTGGATTTAGGCTCGCTGAAAGATGCGTGGGTTATATCAGCATGGGCTATATAACTATACTAGCTGATATCCCCGACTTTGCCTGAGTTATTTTGATACAGGTGTTTATATGCTGTTCGCACTGAAAATTTTATGAAGTCAAGGTTACTTTAGAGGAACTGGGGAATAAAATATCTATACACATAGAGAAGCGTTAGATTCTGCTCAGGCTGCATCTGCTGATGTTCCTCTACAGAATGTGCCACCCCTCCCATTTTCCTAATTTAGGACCTAAATAATGCTCACGCAAAATTTCATTCTTTTTTTTTACATCAGATAGTTACATTACAAAGGGCTGTACTTACTTTTCCAATTAGCATTGAATAATCGAGTTGTGACCCCATAACTTTTCTTATTTAGGTCTTAAAGAATGTTTGTGCCAATTTCATGCTTGTACAACACCAGGAAGTTACATTACATAGCAGTGCACTTACTTTTGCAATTAGCATCGAATAATCAAGTTGTGACCCCTTTACTTTTCCTATTTAGCACCTTAGGTATCCTATTTAGGACCTAAAGAATGCCCATACCAAATTTCACGCTTGTACAACACCGGGAAGTTACATTACATAGGGATGAACTTAATTTTGCCATTAGCATTGAATAATCACGTTTTGACCCCTTTGCTTTTCCTACAGATAATTTAAAGAATGCTTGCACCAAATTTCACGATTGTAAAACACTTGGAAGTTACATTACAAAGGGGTACACTTACTTTGGTAATTAGCATTGAATAATCGAGTTGTAACCCCTTTACTTTTAGTATTTAGCACCTAAAGATGGTGGTGCCAAATGGTACACTGGGAAGTTACATTATATACACTTACTTTTGCAATAAACATTGAATAATTGAGTTGTAACCCCTTTACTTTTCCCATTTAGGACCTAAGAATGCTCGTGCCAAATTTCATGCTTGTATGACACTGGGGAGTTACATTACAGAGGGGTGCACTTACTTTTGCAATAAATATTGAATAATGAAGTTCTAACCCCTTACTTTTCCTTTTTAGGACCTAAAGAATAGTCGTGCCAAATTTCATGTTTGTACGACATCGGGAAGTCAGAGAATTAGATTAGGTACATTACATAGGGATGCCAATACTTTCGCAATTAGCATTGGATTTTCAAGTTGTGACCCCTTTACTTTTCCTATTTAGGAAATAAAGAATGCTCGTGCCAAAGTTCATGCTTGTACGTTACTGCAGAGTTACATTTCATAGGGGTGCACTTACCTTTGCAATTAGCATTAAATAATCCAGTTGTGACCCCTTTACTTTTCCTATTTACAAAATAAAGAATTCTCCTGCCTAATGTCATGTTGTACGACATCGGGAATTTACATTACATAGAGGTTCTAATACTTTTGCACTTAGCACTGAATAATCAAGTTATGACCCCTTTACTTTTCCTATTTAGGACCTAAAGAATGGTTGTGACAAACTTCATGTTTGTGCGATACCGGGAAGTTAGAGAATTAGATTAGGTACATTACACAAGGGTGCCAATACGTTTGCACTTAGTATTGAATAGTCAAGTTGTGACCCCTTTACTTTTCCTATTAAGGACTTTAAGAATGGTCGCGCCATTTTTCATGTTCGTTCAACAACGGGAAGTTACATTACATAGGGGTGCCAATACTTTTGCACTTAGAATTGAATAAATTTGTGACCTCCTTTACTTTTCCTATTTAGGACTTAAAGAATGGTCGCGCCAAATTTTAAGTCGTGACCCCTTTACCTTTTCTATTTAGGAAATAAAGAATGCTCCTACCAAATTTCATGTTGTACGGCACCAGGAAGTTACATTACATGAGGGTGACAATACTTTTGCACTTAGCATTGAATAATCAAGTTGGGACTTGGGACCCCCAAGCTGAACTTTTGCACCGGGGCCCCTGAGCCTTTAGGTACGCCCTTGATTTACATCATATATGTGATTGATATCAGTTGATCTTTTTATAACGCTGCAGCACTATTATAAGTTTGTGCACCAGACAACTTACGATTCCTCTGCGTACAATTTCTCTCCTCAGCTGTGGTTCTTCATTCTCTTATAGATTGTAATTTAAGCTCCTCCAGGCCATTCACAGCATCTTTGTGTGTCATTTCACATCTCAGTGGATATGACCTAAAGCAGGTGGGAAAACAACGTCACCCAGCAGCAGCCGCACGTCTGATCCCCACTGATGTCTATTATCAACTCTCACTTCGACATAAAAATCTCATCACACTTCGAAGACCCTGCATCTGTCTTGAAAAATGTCACCAAGTTGGTCAGCTATGCATTACATTCACAGCATTGGTGGATGGAAGTATGGGAACATGAGAAAAGTCCCGTATATTGTCATACAGCCATCACAACACATTGAAAGAGAACATGGAGCAAAGCAATAATTTGGCGTCCTCAGAAGAATCAAGGAGCAAATGCCAAATAACTGGAAGTTGAGTGGACAATATGTTGTAATTTGTCCTACAGTTAGCCTCTCCCTGCCCTCAAACTTACATAAATTGATATAAGCGTACTTTTACACGGACCAATAGTTGCTCAAGTAATCACTCCGGAGAGCTATTCGAGATGAGTTTTATCTCGTGTAAAAACATGACCCAACAAGGTAGGTAAGTGAGAATCGCTTGGAGTTGCTTGGTTTTCAGGAGTCGGGGTTGATTTTCAGCTCCCCTAAAAAAGAAAGTGACTGTTGGCCCATGTAAACAGGCAATTGACTGGATGGAGTTGGTCGGTAGGAAGATCTCCAGCACACTCTGCCTGCACTCGGTGAGCAATTATTGTTCAACAATCATTCTGTTTGACCCCTTAACCCCTTAGTGATGGACCTTTTTGTGTTTTTCCATTTTCGTCCTCCCCCCATTTTTCGTGGGATGTCCCGTAGTTTCTATTGGCACCACTTTATAGTACATATGACCTTTCGATTGATTTCTTTATTAAAATTTTTGTGGAAACAGGATGACCAAACAAGTGCACTTAACTGAAAGTTGTCCCAAAGATTATCGTGTCTGCGCTTTCACACAGGAGCAACAATCACTCACTAAATGGAGGCAGAGTGCGGCAGAGATCACTTCCAGCTGCCCACTTCCATTCAGAGTAAACAGGCAGTCGTTCATAAGTGAACAACTGCCTGTTTACATGTGCCAATTATCAGGTTTTTTGCCTGCATAAAATGAACAATAAGGCCAGTATCACACAGGCGATGAAATCACGTGAGAGTTATACGTTGCGAGACACACAAATCTCACACAAATATTAGGCCCATTAATTTGAATGGGGTCATACACATGAGCGATGTTTTCTCGCATGGCACCGCGATGAGATGCTATGTAACAAACATATCGCAGCGTGTTCTAGCTGCTGCTGCCCCATTGAAAGCAATGGAATGAGGAGATTCCCTGCTGTGATGCGAGGCTGTTTTCACGTGAAAACTCTTCACATCCACGGCATTTTTACATTGTGAAAAGTGCGCTATCGGGCCTGTGTGAAACAATAATTCAACAAATGATCATAATTATATAATTGGCCGTGTTTACACTGAATGATATCATTCATTTTCACACAATCGAATGATTACACTGGGGAACATCACATCCTACGGCATGGGAGTGCCTTATGATGTCTCTAAAGGATCCATTGAAAATAAGGGGCGAGACATTCCAAGGGTACGCCAAAAGATAAAACATGCTGCGATTGACTATTTTATGTTCAAACGTTTTTATTTGTATTTTCTACATATTACAGACATTGTAATCAAGTAAACAAAGACAAAAGACAAAATAAAAGTCAAACGTTCTCTGAAAGTCTAGAAAGCACTTTTCATTGTTGGTTTTTTGGCGTAGAACTTTAACAGTAACACACATACGGGGAAACAAACAACTGGACATAGACACGTTGGGGGGGGGAGGCGTTTGGGCCTGGGCAGTTTTAGGGTGCTGATGATAGCGGGGCTCACAGTTATTGTCATTTAGGACAGTTGTTTTGTCTTTAAAGCTGGCCTGAGTCTATCCAGGTTATGAATAGAGATGAGCGAGCACCAAAATGCTCGGGTGCTCGTTACTCGAGACGAACTTTTCGCGATGCTCGAGGGTTCGTTTCGAGTAACGAACCCCATTGAAGTCAATGGGCGACCCGAGCATTTTTGTATATCGCCGATGCTCGCTAAGGTTTTCATTTGTGAAAATCTGGGCAATTCAAGAAAGTGATGGGAACGACACAGCAACGGATAGGGCAGGCGAGGGGCAACATGTTGGGCTGCATCTCAAGTTCACAGGTCCCACTATTAAGCCACAATAGCGGCAAGAGTGGGCCCCCCCCCAACAACTTTTACTTCTGAAAAGCCCTCATTAGCAATGGATACCTTAGCTAAGCACCACACTACCTCCAACAAAGCACAATCACTGCCTGCATGACACTTCGCTGCCACTTCTCCTGGGTTACATGCTGACCAACCACCCCCCCCCACGACCCAGTGTCCACAGCGCACACCAAACTGTCCCTGCCCAGCCTTCAGCTGCCCTCATGCCACGCCACCCTCATGTCTATTTATAAGTGCGTCTGCCATGAGGAGGAACCGCAGGCACACACTGCAGAGGGTTGGCACGGCTAGGCAGCGACCCTCTTTAAAAGGGGCGGGGCGATAGCCCACAATGCTGTACAGAAGCAATGAGAAATCCAATCCTGTGCCACCTCCATCAGGAGCTGCACACGTGGGCATAGCAATGGGGAACCTATGTGCCACACACTATTCATTCTGTCAAGGTGTCTGCATGCCCCAGTCAGACCGCGGTTTTTTATAAATTTATTTACAAAATAAATCCCATTGCATTGCCCATCACAGCTGAGGTAATAATGTCATGTTTAATGCAGGTGGGCTTCGGCCCACACTGCATGCCCCAGTCAGACTGGGGTTCTTTAGAAGTGGACACATGTAGTTACAACTCCGTGTGGACCCACAGCATGGGTGGCTCCCTGGAACCCACCGGCGGTACATAAAAATATCCCATTGCATTGCCCATCACAGCTGAGGTAATAATGTCATGTTTAATGCAGGTGGGCTTCGGCCCACACTGCGTGCCCCAGTCAGACTGTGGTTCTTTAGAAGTGGACACAGATGCATTTACAACTCCCTGTGGACCCACAGCATGGGTGGGTGCCAGGAAGCCACCGGCGGTACATAAATATATCCCATTGCATTGCCCATCACAGCTGATGTTACGTCAGCTGTAATGCAGGTGGGCAAAAAATTAATTGGATTACACTGTAGGCGAGGGCCCCAAAAATTGGTGTACCAACAGTACTAATGTACCTGAGAAAAATTGCCCATGCCCAACCGAGAGGGCAGGTGAAACCCATTAATCGCTTTGGTTAATGTGGCTTAATTGGTAACTAGGCCTGGAGGCAGCCCAGTTAAAATAAAAATTGGTTGAGGTGAAAGTTTCAACGCTTTAATGAGCATTGAAACGTATAAAAATTGTTTAGAAAAATTATATGACTGAGCCTTGTGGGCCTAAGAAAAATTGCCCGTTTGGCGTGATTATGTGAGGTTTCAGGAGGAGGAGCAGGAGGAGGAGGATGAATATTATACACAGATAGATGAAGCAAAAAGGTCCCCGTTTTGGATGGTGATAGAGAACGATGCTTCCATCCGCGGGTGCAGCCTACGTATTGCTTAGGTATCGCTGCTGTCCGCTGGTGAAGAAGAGAAGTCTGGGGAAATCCAGGCTTTGTTCATCTTGATGAGTGTAAGCCTGTCGGCACTGTCGGTTGACAGGTGGGTACGCTTATCCGTGATGATTACCCCAGCCACACTAAACACACTCTCTGACAAGACGCTAGCCGCAGGACAAGCAAGCACCTCCAGGGCATACAGCGCGAGTTCAGGCCACGTGTCCAGCTTCAACACCCAGTAGTTGTAGGGGGCAGAGGCGTCACCGAGGACGGTCGTGCGATCGGCTACGTACTCCCTCACCATCCTTTTACAGTGCTCCCGCCAACTCAGCCTTGACTGGGGACCGGTGACACAGTCTTGCTGGGGAGCCATAAAGCTGTCAAAGGCCTTAGAGAGTGTTCCCCTGCCTGCGCTGTACATGCTGCCTGATCTCCGCGCCTCCCCTGCTACCTGGGCCGCGGAAATGCGCCTTCGGCCACTAGCGCTGTCGGATGGGAAGTTTACCATCAGTTTGTCCACCAGCGCCCTGTGGTATAGCATCATTCTCGAACCCCTTTCCTCTTCGGGAATGAGAGTGGAAAGGCTCTCCTTATACCGTGGGTCGAGCAGTGTGTACACCCAGTAATCCGTAGTGGCCAGAATGCGTGTAACGCGAGGGTCACGAGAAAGGCATCCTAACATGAAGTCAGCCATGTGTGCCGGGGTACCTGTACGCAACACATGGCTGTCCTCACTAGGAAGATCACTTTCAGGATCCTCCTCCTCCTCCTCCTCCTCTGGCCATACACGCTGAAAGGATGACAGGCAAGCTGCATATGTACCCTCAGCAGTGGGCCAAGCTGTCTCTTCTCCATCCTCCTCATGCTCCTCCCCCTCCTCCTCCTCCTCCTCCTCTGGCCATACACGCTGAGAGGATGACAGGCAAGCAGCATCTGTCCCCTCAGCAGTGGGCCAAGCTGTCTCTTCCCCCTCCTCCTCATGCTCCTCCTCCTCCTCCTCAACGCGCTGAGATATAGACATGAGGTTGCTCTGACTATCCAGCGACATACTGTCTTCCCCCGCCTCCGTTTCTGATTCCAAAGCGTCTGCCTTTATGCTTTGCAGGGAACTTCTCAAGAGGCATAGCAGAGGAATGGTGACGCTAATGATTGCAGCATCCCCGCTCACCATCTGGGTAGACTCCTCAAAGTTTCCAAGGACCTGGCAGATGGCTGCCAACCAGGCCCACTCTTCTGTAAATAATTGAGGAGGCTGACTCCCACTACGCCGCCCATGTTGGAGTTGGTATTCCACTGTAGCTCTACGCTGCTCATAGAGTCTGGCCAACATGTGGAGCGTAGAGTTCCACTGTGTAGGCACGTCGCACAGCAGTCGGTGCACTGGCAGATTAAACTGATGTTGCAGTGTCCGCAGGATGGCAGCGTGCGTGTGGGATTTGCGGAAATGTGCGTAGAACTGGCGCACCTTTCCGAGCAGGTATGACAAGTGGGGGTAGCTTTTCAGAAAGCGCTGAACCACCAAATTAAAGACATGGGCCAGGCATGGCACGTGCGTGAGGCTGCCGAGCTGCAGAGCTGCCACCAGGTTACGGCCGTTGTCACACACGACCATGCCCGGTTGGAGGCTCAGCGGCGCAAGCCAGCGGTCGGTCTGCTCTGTCAGACCCTGCAGCAGTTCGTGGGCCGTGTGCCTCTTCTCTCCTAAGCTGAGTAGTTTCAGCACGGCCTGCTGACGCTTGCCCACCGCTGTGCTGCCACGCCGCGTGACACCGACTGCTGGCGACGTGCTGCTGCTGACACATCTTGATTGCGAGACAGAGGTTGCGTAGGAGGAGGAGGAGGAGGAGGAGGGTGGTTTAGTGGAGGAAGCATACACCCCCGCAGATACCACCACCGAGCTGGGGCACGCAACTCGGGGGGTGAGTAGGACGTGAGCGGTCCCAGGCTCTGACTCTGTCCCAGCCTCCACTAAATTCACCCAATGTGCCGTCAGGGAGATATAGTGGCCCTGCCCGCCTGTGCTTGTCGACGTGTCTGTTGTTAAGTGGACCTTGGCAGTAACCGCGTTGGTGAGGGCGCGTACAATGTTGCGGGAGACGTAGTCGTGCAGGCCTGGGACGGCACATCGGGAAAAGTAGTGGCGACTGGGAACCGAGTAGCGCGGGGCCGCCGCCGCCATCATGCTTTTGAAAGCCTCCGTTTCCACAAGCCTATACGGCAGCATCTCTAGGCTGATCAATTCTGCAATGTGCACGTTTAACGCTTGAGCGTGCGGGTGCGTGGCGTCGTACTTGCGCTTGCGCTCAAACAGTGGTGCTAGCGACGTCTGGACGCTACACTGAGAGACATTGCTGGATGGGGCCGAGGACAGCGGAGGTGAGGGTGTGGGTGCAGGCCAGGAGACGGTACTGCCTGTGTCCTGGGGGGGGGGTTGGATCTCAGTGGCAGGTTGGGGCACAGGGGGAGAGGCAGTGGTGCAAACCGGAGGCGGTGAACGGGCATCGTCCCACCTTGTGGGGTGCTTGGCCATCATATGCCTGCGCATGCTGGTGGTGGTGCCTCCCCAGCTGATCTTGGCGCGACAAAGGTTGCACACCACTGTTTGTCGGTCGTCAGGCGTCTCAGTGAAAAACTGCCACACCGTAGAGCACCTTGACCTCTGCAGGGTGGCATGGCGCGAGGGGGCGCTTTGGGAACCAGTTGGTGGATTAGTTGGTCTGGCCCTGCCTCTACCCCTGGCCACCGCACTGGCTCGGCCTGTGCCCACACCCTGACTTGGGCCTCCGCGTCCTCGCCCGCGTCCACGTCCTATAGGCCTACCCCTACCCCTCAGCATGGTGTATTACCAGTAGTGCAGAAACAGAACGCTGTAATTAAATGTGCCGCTTATTGGCCTGTGGTTGGAGGCTGACTTCGTTTACGGAACGCCAGGAAATAATTTGGCGCAAGCCTGCTGTAACACTTAGCTGGCTGCGTATGATTTTGTAGAACTACTACACCCAGCACACACGGACCCAGAACACTGAGCACAGTGACAGGCAGGCCAAATAGATTTTTTGCCCAATATTTTTTAGAAAAGGCCTACTGCGTATATTCAATCAATAATATATGTCTTCTGTCCCTGGAGTGTGTCACAGAACTGCAGAGTGTTGCACTGTTATTAACTGCAACAGACCGGTGATTTCAGAGCCCGGAAATAATTTGGTGCAAGCCTGCTGTAACACTTAGCTGGCTGCGTATGATTTTGTAGAACTACTACACCCAGCACACACGGACCCAGAACACTGAGCACAGTGACAGGCAGGCCAAATAAATTTTTTTCCAATATTTTTTAGAAAAGGCCCACTGCCACTGCCTATATTCAATCAATAATATATGTCTTCTGTCCCTGGAGTGTGTCACAGAACTGCAGAGTGTTGCACTGTTATTAACTGCAACAGAGCGGTGATTTCAGAGCCAGGAAATAATTTGGCGCAAGCCTGCTGTAACACTTAGCTGGCTGCGTATGATTTTGTAGAACTACTACACCCAGCACACACGGACCCAGAACACTGAGCACAGTGACAGGCAGGCCAAATAGATTTTTTGCCCAATATTTTTTAGAAAAGGCCCACTGCGTATATTCAATCAATAATATATGTCTTCTGTCCCTGGAGTGTGTCACAGAACTACAGCGTGTTGCACTGTTATTAACTGCAACAGAGCGGTGATTTCAGAGGTAGGAAATAATTTGGCGCAAGCCTGCTGTAACACTTAGCTGGCTGCCTATGATTTTGTAGAACTACTACACCCAGCACACACGGACCCAGAACACTGAGCACAGTGACAGGCAGGCCAAATAGATTTTTTGCCCAATATTTTTTAGAAAAGGCCCACTGCCTATATTCAATCAATAATATATGTCTTCTGTCCCTGCCTACACACTTCTGTCCCTGGAGTATTACTGCAGGGCGCAATGCTCTGCATGGCCGATATACCAAAAAAAAAAAAAGTGCAACACTGCAAAAAGCAGACTCCACAGTACTGCACACGGTTAGCTGTGGCCCTAAGAAGGACCGTTGGGGTTCTTGAAGCCTACAATAACTCCTAACGCTCTCCCTGCCTAAGCACTTCTGTCCCTGCAGTATTACTGCAGGGCGCAATGCTCTGCACGGCCGATATACCAAAAAAAAAAAAAAGTGCAACACTGCAAAAAGCAGACTCCACAGTACTGCACACGGTTAGATGTGGCCCTAAGAAGGACCGTTGGGGTTCTTGAAGCCTACACTAACTCCTAACGCTCTCCCTACAGCAGCTCCAACACGATAGCACTGTCCCTCAGCTATGTCACAATGTATCTGAGGCGAGCCGCGGGAAGGGCCAATTTTTATACTCGGGTGACACCTGATCTCGCAAGCCACTCACTGCAGGGGGGTGGTATAGGGCTTGAACGTCGCAGGGGGAAGTTGTAATGCCTTCCCTGTCTTTCAATTGGCCAGAAAAGCGCGCTAACGTCTCAGAGATGAAAGTGAAAGTAACCCGAACATCGCGTGGTGCTCGTTACGAGTAACGAGCATCTCGAACACACTAATACTCGAACGAGTATCAAGCTCGGACGAGTACGTTCGCTCATCTCTAGTTATGAACCTTCTTGATGCTCGGAAAGAGGTCCACCCCTGCCAAACTTCGTAGAATTTTTCCAGTGCTCCGCTCTCGTTAGCCCCCATCTTGTCAAATCGCATCAGTTCATTGAGTTCTTCCACCCACATGACCCTTGACGGTGGGCTAGTGGACCGCCACAATCTTGGAATGATTCTTCTGACTGCTAATATGGAAAAGCATAAGATTCCTCTTTTGATCATTTAATTGAGCCTGGGAGGACTGAGAGAAGGGCCATTTCTATGGTTAATGTTATCTGTGGGGAGCATATTATGTTGTGGATCTCCATCACTTCTCTCCACAATGTGGCTACCACCGGGCAGCTCCACCAAATGTGTGACATATCACCTCTGTCTGCGTTGCATCTTCAGCATGTGGGTGGTGTGTGGGGGAAAAGTTTGTGTAGGGGCTCTGGGGTCCTATACCACCGGGACATTATCTTAAAATTAAGATCTTGCAGCTTGCATGCAGACGATAATTTATGGCACATGGTCCACGCCCTCTCCCAGTCCTCCCGTGGAATGCTCCGTCCCAGTTCCCTCTCCCAACCGGCCACGTATACAGGCATTTGAGACTCCGACACCGAGTCAGCAACATTACGTAGATTATGGATATCATATGTCTCTGGGAACCTGTAGACATGCATCTTTGCTCAAAAGCTGTGAGAGGTTTAGTGAGATTTTCCCGGGTTGCCAGGGACCCCACAAACCCTCTAAGTTGGAAGTATTACAACCACGAGCACGGCTGCGATCCTCTTTCTCCCAAGATTTCCAGTAGCGACTTCATTCCCGTGGGGTTCAACACGTCCCGGAGGCGTGGGGTTGGGGAGGTCGTTATTCCCAATACAGGGGGTCCCTGTAGGGATGTCTCAAATTGTGGGTTGTATATCAGTGGGGTAAGCGGTCCCGGTACCGTTATTAGGCCTGTGTTCGGCGCGAACTCTACCCATGTTTGAAGGAGTTGTTTCATGAAAGGGGATATTTTGGGAATAGCGTTTATGTATCTGGGCGGGATCTATATTGCTCCCTGTAGGGACCCTGGGACTAGTTCATGTTCCGCCTCTACCCAAAGTTTTGTGTTTTCATTTTTGAGTATATCAAGTATACAATTGGCTATACTCGCTTTATAGTAGAGAGCCAGGTCGGGTAGACCAATCCCTCCCTTTCCTCTCGGTCTCGTGAGTAGTGAGTAGCGCATCCGGGGTTTCCTTCCTCTCCATACAAATGTTGTGAGCATTGAGCGTAGTTTTTTAAGGTTCGTGCTCGGGAGTTTTATTGGTATCGTCTGGCAAATATACAAGAATTTGGGTAAGGAATCCATTTTTAAGGCGTTGATTCTCCCTCCCAGGAAAGGAGTAGGGCTTTCCATTTGTTTAATTCTCTTTCTAAGTTGGTGACAAATGGTAAATAGTTTAATTCGAATGCTCGTGTGGCGCCTGCGGGTAACTGTATACCTAGGTATTTTATTGAGGTATGTCTCCAGCCGTAGGGGAACTGGTTCTCCAATTGTGACGCCTAGGCCTGCGGCAATGAGACGTTCAGTAATTCTGATTTTTGTGAGTTAACTTTATAGTTACTCAGTCTACCGAACTGCTTGAATTCTTGGTGTAGTGCTGGGAGTCCAATGCGTGGATTAGATAAGTATAGTAAAAGATCATCTGCAAAAAGTGCCATCTTGTGTTCCGTGCCTCCTATGCAATATCCCATTATAGATCCGTTCCGGCAAATCGCATTCGCCAGGGCCTCCATTATGAGAACACATAGGAACGGAGACAGGCTGCAACCCTGCCTCGTTCCATTCCTAATTTGGAAGGCGTCCGACAGGGTTCCATTGACTCTAACTCTGGCAGATGGGTTTCTGTATAAGGACATTATCTTTTCCAACATCCATTGGCCGATTCTGATCTTAGCCAGGGTGGAGTATAAAAAGTTCCAATTGACCCTGTTGAGCACCTTCTCAGCGTCTATTGCCAGGAGGCACAGAGGGCGGCTGGCTTGCTTGGCTCTGGCTATAATAGTCAGGGACTTAATTGTGTTGTCCCTGGCTTCTCTGTCTGGGACAAAACCAACTTGCTCTTTGTGTATCAGTTGTGGAATGATGTCTTGCAGACGTCTCACGATTAATTTTGCGAACAGTTTTATGTCTATGTTGAGGAACGAGATTGGTCTATAATTGCCGCAGACCGAGGCGTCTTTACTAGGTTTGGGGATAACCGAGATATGCGCCATAAGTGCTTGGGCTGGGAATGGGTTTTCCTTTCCTATTGCGTTGAATGTTCTCAACAGTATAGGGCAAATTTCCTCTCTGAATTTTTTATAAAATCTCCCTGTGTAACCGTCAGGGCCTGGGCTTTTATTTACTTTTAAATTTCTAATGGCTTGAGAAGTGCGATTCTAAATCTTCTGAATCTTCTGGGGTTATTCTATTTGGGCCGTTAAGGTTCAAATATGACTCAATCTCAATCCTTTCCTCTGAGTTGCTGTTTGGGGTGTCTCCTTTGATATTGTATAACTTTTCATAATAATTTTTGAACTCCCCTAAAATATCTGAGGTAGCATGAGCTAACCCTCCCTTGCCCAACTGTATCTTGGTGATGTGTCTTACCTGGGTTTTTGGGTGCAGGGTCTTAGCTAACCAGCTTCCACACTTGTCACCATACTCAAAGGCGCCCCGTCGGTATCTATCTCTCACGGCTAGGGACCGTTGGTCTAGGATGCTAAGTATTTCTTGCCTTAATGTGGAAATTTCTGCTTTAAGGGTATCTTGTTGCGAACTTTTATTAGCCGCTTCTTCGGTTTGTAGATTGCTTATTAATTCACTTAATTTTGCAGCCTTTCTTTTTTGAGTCTTGAGCCGTGGAAGATTAAAACTCCCCTGATTACGCACTTCAGGGTCTCCCATTGATTAGGGGCTCCTGTTTTGTCGTTTTGGTGGACTTCTATAAACTCTGCTATTGCTTTTTTAACATCTAGAACGTGAAGCGAGTCTTTAAGCAAATTGTCATTGAGCCTCCTGGAGAAATTCCTCTGTCGATCGCCTCAACCCGAAAATCTACCTCTTACCGGCGCGTGATCGGACCAAATGAAGTCGCTCTGGGAGCATCTCGGGGCACAGTCTAGAAAGCTCTGGGAGACCAGTAGCAAATCTATCCTGCTATATGAGTTGTGTGCTAATGAGTGGAATGTGTTGTCCCTGGTCCCCGGATGGAGTATCCTCTATAAATCCACTAGATGCATTGCATCCAATGTGCGTTTGACTTATCTGAGTGCCGCTCTGGGGGTAGAAGTCTTACCTGACGACGTGTCCAATTCCGGGTCAAGAGCCAGGTTTAGATATCCGCCTAATAGAATCTTGGAGCCTCCAGCGAATTCCTCCAGCGTCTGTAGAAATCTTGTCGCGTATTTAACTTGGTCCTGGTTTGAGAGATAAATATTGGCTATCGATATAATATTACTAGCAGATTCTACTTTCAGAAAAACGTATCGTCCTTCCGGATCAATTTTAGAGTCCAGGACCTGGTGCCTTAATTCCTTATGAAAAGCTACCAATACACCTCCTCCTTTTTTGGAGGGATGTGGGCCGTGAAACCAGGTAGGATAGTATTTGGTGCCACACGCAGGGACACCTTCTGCTTTAAAGTGTGTTTTCTGGAACATGGCCACCATCACTCTTTTTTTTGTGGAGATGGAAGAGTATCTGGTTTCTCTTCTGTGGAATATTCAGGCCTTTCGCATTGAAAGTACAACATGTTAAGTCACCCATTGTTGTAGATACCATACTGATCTATCAAGCAAGTGCCCATGCGCCCCTCTAAGGGGGGTTAAAAGGGGGTGGGAGGTTGGAGTGGAGGATAGGGAAGGGGAACAGAAACAAATGGTGTACAGACAAGACATGGGGAGACGACTTGTAAAACATATAAAACATACGGGAAGTATCGATATACGACTAACAGCGAAGATTCCTCGAACCTTCGCTTCCCGGTGGGTGTGTGGAAGCAAACAACCTCTTGAACATATTAACAACCGCTCCCCCCCACCCGTGCCTTAGAATTAGTAATGAAATTTGTAAACTTTTATCAACCCCAAACAGGTCTGGGATCCCTCTCGGACATATTCGTATCCTTTTAGATGGTTAAGTAGGTGTAAGCAACGGCGGTTTCTTCAGGTGTGGTCGCTGGTCGGGGACCAGCGTGTCTCCTGTGTCTTTTGGCACGGTGTTCTACGCCGTGATCTTTGGCCTACTTCTTGCCACTCGTTTCTTGGTGGAGGGATTGGCAGGGAGCATGTAGTTGGCCACACAGGCAACGATACAGAGGGCAGTTCGAATGTAGATAGAAATCTCGGTAGGTCGCCCAGGCCTCCGAACGACGCTAATTTGCCGTCTTTGTTAGCATTTAACTGAAATGAAAATCCCCATCGATAGTTAATTTCCTTCTCTCTGAGTAGTGACAATAATGGTTTCAGGGCCTTGCGTAACTGCAGGGTACGGCGGGAAAGATCTTTAAGGATCAGTAGTGGTGAGCCTTGGTATGATAAGTCTCCTGCTCTTCTAGCTTGTTGCAGAATCTGTTCTTTAACTGAGTAGAAGTGGATTCTACATATTACGTCTCTGGGCTTGTTAGGGTCCGTTGATTTTGGGCCCAGGGAGTTGTGGATTCGGTTTATTTCAATAGCAGCGTCTTTTGGTTTCTGGAGTAGGTCATTAAAGAACTCGCGCGCCCATATTTCTAGTTGGGAAGGGTTGATACCCTCGGAGAGGCCTCTGATCCTCACATTGTTTTTGCGATGACGATTCTCTAAGTCGTCTATGATGGCGTACATCTCTGTTATCTGCTGTGCTTGCTGATGCAGTTCCTGAGAGTGTGAGTCCATGGTATTAAAGATTTGATCCTGACTCTCCTCTATTGCCTCTACTCTTTGTCCCATATGATGGATATCTTGCTGTAGAGCTACGATGTCTTTTTTGTGCGAAGTTTCCATTTTTTTGAAAAGTTCACCTATTTCTCTTCTGGAGAGCCCAGAGATGGGCTTTCCTGATTGACTATTTTTAATGTGAATAAGTCCATTCAATAGAATGGAGTTCATATATTCGTGCGAGTTTTATGTGCACAAAAATAGAGCATGTCCCTTTTTCTTTTTGCGGGAGAGAAATACACGCGCTAAAGAACAGTGAAAAGGAACCCATTGAAAGCATTGCATTCTATTCTCTGCGCATTACGTGCGCAAATACATCCGCGTGAAGCCGGCCTTAGGCCTCCTTCACACAGGCTACAAATCGCATGCACGTGAAGCTCATGGTTTCCAACGGGTTCTTCCACGTGAGAGATGCTTTGTAGCCTAAAAAGGACTCATCAGAAACCATGAGCTTCACATACATGCGTTTTGTAGCGGTGTCACATCACTACAAAATCTCCCAATTTTGTAGCCCATGTGAAAGAGGCCTTAGGGTGCCTTCACACTTGTGATAAAACCGCACGATTTTAGCGCAATGAGAGAGTGAGTGAAAACGCACAATTATAAAACCCATAATTTTCAAAGGTTTCATTCCTATTTGCGATGTTTTCATTCATGCGATGTGGCATTAAAAAACACCACAGCATGCTCTATCTTACTGTGTTTTGCTTTTTTTCACTCTCCCATGTTTCTCTATGGAGCCTTCAATTTATCGCATCGCAAAACACGAACTTGCGATTTTTATGGGATGCGATGCGTTTTTAACATTAGAAACTCCTATTGTCTGTGGTGAGAAAAATGCGCAAGAAAATCACAAGCGGCAGCAATGTTTTTGCGAGAAAAAGCATCGCTGACGCTCAGTCATCTAATGTGCAAATTTGCGATTTTTGCCACGATTTGCTTGTGGCGATCGCCAGTGTGAAGGAGACTTGAAGCTGAATTACCACATACATTAATTTCAATGGGTTCGTTCACGAGTGTTCACATACATGACCCACCTGGATGGTAATGGCCGTACATAAATGCACATGACACATGCAGAAAAACACATGCGCACAAAATCAATGTGATTTTTGTGTGTGTGTGTATGTGCACACCCACCTGCTATACAGAACGGTTTACCAAATTAGCAAAACTATGAAAATTTGCCTTGTCAGCATTTTGTCACTAATAGAAGATATTCTATGAAGCTGGAATCGCACTTTTAGCTGTTGTGGCAGTTTTTTAATGCAGTTTTTTGGAGCCAAACACAGCAGTAGATACTAATATAGGAAATGTATAAAGGAAAGGCTGACACTTCTCCTCTTGCTCCTGTCTGCTCCTGTGTTTGGCTCAATAAACTGCATAAAAAACTGCCACAACAGCTAAAAGTGCGATTCCAGCTTCACAGAATATCTTCTATTGGTGACAAAATGCTGACAAGGCAAATTTTCATAGTTTTGCTAATTTGGTAAACCGTTCTGTATAGCAAGTGGGTTTGCACATACACAAAAAGAAAATCACATTGATTTTGTGCACATAGGTTTTCTGCATGTGTCATGTGCATTTATATACGCCCAGTAACTCTTTGCAATCCAATTTTGGATTCAGGGTTTCCTAGGGGGCTCTCTCTTTCTATCATTATACAATGGTGCCATCTGCTGTCTAGAGCCAGTACTGAGGTATGGGACATGATGGAGAGGCCCCTGACAACAGAGCGGCCAGTAATCTACAGTAAGAATACCCCGCGGACGTCTTGCAACATCGGAGCTGTACAGCCTTCAATCAGAATGTCTTTAGACGTCAGACAGTGGATTGGAAAGTGTTAATATCAAGATGGCTCATGTATGTGAACACTCGTGAACGAACCCATTGCAATTAATGCGTTCTATTCACTGTGTACGCAAATACGCTCATGTGAACAAGCCCTTTAGTAGGTTTAGAACTTATTATAGCGAGGGATGTTTCTTATAATTAGAATGGATGAGAGATGGTACAAAAGTGCAGAAGCGGCTCCTGTCAAGATGTAGAAGTATCATCGGTGTCCAAAGCGTAACTATATCAAATGATGATCATACCTCCAAAATGCTGCTGACCTGAATTGATTTTGAGTTTCATTTCCAGAAGCAGTCACTCTTCAGAAATGATGTCCTTCATTTTGTTGATACATTGCGAGGTAGAAGGAGATGACGGTCTCTCCGGTAGCGCTAACACATCATTTTTCCCTCAGAATCACAACTGGAACATCGCCTAATCAATCCTCATTAAATTGTCAACATATATTTAGGAGATGTACAAGCAAGACAATTCTAAGTACAGTAATTTGTTGTCAGTTCCCCTTCAGTATAATTACCTTATGCTGTACTTAATGAGGAAAATTATACACAAATATAAGATGCACTAAATATGCAAATGAAATTAATTTCATCTAATTAATTAAGCATATCAATGCAAGAAAATTTACATAAATTTAAGTTAATAAGTTTTTTATATATTAATCTGGGTGCAAGAATTTCAAAGCTAAAAATAATATGAATTCAAAACAGAGCAGAAATAAATGAGTGGAATTCACGGGTGACGTCTCCGGACTCGTATATGTGTTTGCGAGACTCAACTAGACTCTAACCACTCTTTTCTGTCTACCGGTTGGAATAAGTACGGTGCATTGAAACTGGCAGGAATTAAAAATGAAAGAACTGAGAGGAAATAGAAATAGTGGTATTAGTTATATCAGAATTTAGATTGGAAATAGCATTGATTGCAATTAGAGATGAGCGAGCATACTCGCTAAGGCAAACTACTCGAGTGAGTAATGCCTTATGCGAATACCTGCCTGCTTGTCTCTAAAGATTTGGGTGCCGGCAGGGAAGAGTGGTGAGTTGCGGGAGTGAGCAGGAGGGAGCGGGGGGAGAGAGTGAGAGAGAAATCTCCCCCCCCCGTTCCCTTCCCGCTCTCCCCCGCCGCTCTCCGCCCCCCGCTGGCACCCGAATATTTAGAGACGAGCGGGCAGGTACTCGCATAAGGCACTACTCATCTCTAATTGAAATGTTTTTACTACTTTTCTCCAATAGTATGGTAGATCTTCCCTAATCTAGCCGTTTCATTGAAATGTGGGGCAGTGCATGGCATTATGATTCAAAAAAATACCAGAGAATCTCTGTGCCATGTACCGCTAGCTTAAGACCTAAAATAAGCATAATGCAATGTTTCATTTTTACCTGGAATGCAAAGCAGCTGGGAAAAAATATGAAAACACCGTACGAAATGCATGGGATTTTAATTATTAGTATTGAGCTGCCCTTTTGACTCCTGCTTGGCTTAGAGCTTTCCCAACAAATTTGTGTTTACTTCACCTCTTGCCCTGCTCTGGGAGGTTTTAGGAGCCGGCTGTCAACAGCAGCTGAGTGGCTCAAACCGCTGATCAGTGGAACCTTGTTGCTCGGGCAGATGTACACTTCTGTCCTGAAGCATCTGTGCCATATTACCTCCACCTTAAATCGGTCTCCACATGTGTTATTAAAATATGTTTTATAATTCCATGTAACTTAACCCCTTAAGGACCAAGCACTCTAAATTTACAACACTTGGTCCTGGACTCTAATCCCGGCAGCAAAAATAATTTTGGTAGGCTGAAGGAAAAAAAAATTGCTATAAAACCAACACATGGGTAAAAGTCCCTAAAAAGTGTCTGGTCCTTTAGGTACAAAACAGCCTGATCCTTAAGGGGTTAAGGCATGCATTTTGTATGGTGTTTCCATATTTTTGTCCACTCCCTGTACCTCTAATTATCATTCTCTACGCTGCTGTCAGTTTTCAGGTGCACACAGTCATGGGACAGATAAGCAACAACCATTGTTAAGCAGACATATGGAGTAACAACTGAAAATGTTGTATCTTTGCACGCAGCTTAATTAAAGAGAAGGGGTTTCATTTCTGCAAAACTTTATAACGAGGTATGATTTTATTCTATTATTCTACGCGTATCCACACTTTCAGATGACTTTTCAGAATAAGTGTACATGAGGAATTACACTATATTTGGCCATTATGACTTGAATATGGCATTTCTCAGCGGGTTTTCCATGTGTGGACTGCAGCTGTGATATCTTCTATGTAGTACTCATTGAGAAACCACTCTGTTGCACACATATAACCAGCAGCATCATGGAGGCCAGTGTATAGCAGTACTGAGCAGTGTAGATTTGATTTTGGGAACTGTAAATCCCATGCTATTAGCAGCAGCTAGGTCCCTCAGCAGCAGCCCCCTCCATAGATTTTTATGGGTAATATGCGACAGCACCCCCCTTCACTTCCTGTTATCTATTTTGAGATCTTTGTCACAAGAAATGGACTTCAGGTCGCTTTCACACGAGCGACAAAATCACGTGATTTTCTCGCGATGTGACAGTGCTAAAAGTCACATATATGTGAAGCTGATGCTTCCCAAGGGGTTCCTTCACATTAGCGATGTTTTGTAGGCTGATACAAGAAAAAAAATCGCAGGTTGCTGCATATTGCTGTGATTTGTGATGTTTTGTAGCCCATGTTTCCTTATGGAGCTTTTGTTTTGCATTGCATCACACGTAATCGTGGTTTTTGTGCTAGCAATGCAACTTTTACAGTAGGAAGTCCTACTGTTTGTCCCTAAAATAAGCTCTATCTACATTTAAAAAAAAACAAAAAACAATGCATTACCTAACAGGCGCTGTCCGCTCCACCACACTTCTCTTCCGGCAGTTCCAACGCACTTGTTTGTAGTCTTCAACTGCTGCTTCCTGGTCAGAGGGTTCAAACATCCCGCCTCCAGGAAGCGCTGGCTCTAATTGGCTCCTGAGCGCGGTGGCTCAGCCAATCATTGCAACACTCAATGAACCAATCATAGCCATTGCATTGAATGGCTGCTATTCGTTCATCGAGCGCTGCATTGATTGGCTGAGCCGTGGTGCTCGAGAACCAATTAGAGCCAGCGCTTCCTTGAGGTGGGATTTTTGAACCCCCCAAACAGGCACCTGCGGCTGAAGACTGCAGACAAGTGTGGTGGAGCTTTAGTAGGAGAAGTGCAGTGGAGCGGACAGCGCCTGATAGGTTATGTAATGTTTTAAAATTTTTTAAATGCAGGCCGGGCTTATATTCAAAGTTGTGTGACTTTGTAGCGCAACTAAATCGCAACTAAATGTGAGAAATCGTGGGAACACAGCTGCGATATTGCTGTGATATTGCTCCACAACAGGCTGTAGACAATAAATTAGAAGAAAGGGAAACCCCTAATGGCCAGCACTTTAGGCCTCGGTCAGACGGGCGTTTATTTGCGCGATTTGCGCATGCGATCTGCGCATATATAGAACCATTGCTTCACAATGGGATCGGTCATATGGCTGCTTTTTATGCGGATGTCCGATAAATTATAGGACACGAGGAATCGCAGATCGCACCTATCTGCGATTCCTTTTGTTCTATATATGCGCTCAATGGGGCCGGCGGCAGCAGCGCCGATCCCATTAAGAACATACTACAAAGATCATTAACAGCTGTGGCAGAGAAGAATGATGTTCGCCCATTGAATTCAATGGAGCCGGCAATACAGCTGGCTCCATTGAAAGCAATGGGCTGCCGGCGAGCGCGGGATGAATTTTCGGGAAGGGCTTAAAAATATAAGCCTTTCCCTGAAAATCATCCTAAAATGTGAAAAAAAAAATATATATATATACTCACCTTGTCCCTGCAGCCGGAGTTCAGCTGCGGCCGACCGGCAGTTCTCCTGAACTGCTCTGGGTAGTATTCAGCAGCCGGGGATTTAAAATCCCCGCCTGCTGAATGGGCTGCCTCTGATTGGCTCAGCGCAAGGACCAATCAGGGGCCGGCCGCGGCTAAACTCCGGCTGCAGGGACAAGGTGAGTATATATATATTTTTTTATTTTTACACATTTTAGGATGATTTTCAGGGAAGGGCTTATATTTTTAAGCCCTTCCCGAAAATTCATCCCGCGCTTGCCGGCAGCCCATTGCTTTCAATGGAGCCGGCTGTATTGCTGGCTCCATTGAATTCAATGGGCGAACATCATTCTTCTCTGCCACAGCAGAGGAGAATGATCTTTGTAGTATATGTTCTCAATGGGGTCGGCGCTGCTGCCGCCGGCCCCATTGAGCGCATATATAAAACACAAGAAATCGCAGATCGGCGCGATCTGCGATTCCTCGTGTCTGCCGGTTTCGCTGAAAACGCTGCTAGCTGCAGATTTTTTGGCGATTTTTCGGCCCCGGTCACGCGATTTGCGGATGCGCATCCGTCATGCGATCCACAAATCGCGGCAAAAAACGGTCGTCTAACCGAGGCCTTAGAGTGATATTTTTAGCACAGAAATATCATTTTAGATAAAGTGACTTGCACTTTTGCTAGTTATAACATTAACTATCATATTAACACAAGTTGTCTTAACCCCTTACGGGCTTGGCTCCTTTTTTTTATCCATATTTGGTTTGTCCTCCTAACTTTTAAACAATCCTAGCTCTTTTATTTATCCATCCACATCACTGTCTGAGGGCTTGTTTTTATATGGGACGAGTTGTATTTTCAATGGTACTATATAATGTACCATATAATGCACTGAAAAACTTTTTGAAAATTGTAAGTGAAGCGAAATGAAAAAAAAAAGAAATTCCACTATGTTTCGGGGAGGTCTTGTGTTCAAGGCGTGCACACTGCAGCAAAAATGACACGATATACCGTGACAGCCATAGCTTTTTTATTTTTTCGTCTGCATAGTTGTGCGAGGGCTCATTTCTTTTCTGGGACGTCCTGTCGTTTCTATTGGTACAATTTTGGATTTCATATGACTTTTTGAACACTTTTTAGTCCTTTTTTTTCTTGAAGACGAGGTGACCAAAAAACGCAACTCTGTTTTTTTTTTTTTTCTGATGATGTTCACCATGCGGGGTAAATAATGCATTACTTTGATAGATTACACTTTTATGGATGCAGCAATACCAAATATTTTTTTTAAAATTTAGATTCTTTTATTGCAAATATTAAAAAACTTTTATTACGGTACCTTGTTTTTCTCTCTGAAGAGAAACATTCTCAAGACTACTTTCTCAACATTCTTTAGATTACATGAAGAACATTTAGTTAAAAGGAGACGTCCAAGGCAAATTTAAAGCCAGTATATACAGGATCAGGGTGAAGTCACACGAACGTATATCGGCTCGGTTTTCACGCCGAGCCGATATACGTTGTCCTCGTGTGCAGGGGGGGGGAGGAGGGAAGAGCCAGAAGCAGGAACTGAGCTCCCGCCCCCTCTCCACCTCCTCTCCGCCCCTCTGCACTCTTTGCAATGGGGTGAGGTGGGGCGGGGGCGGGGCTAATTCTCGGAACTTAGCCCCGCCTCTTCCCATTACAAATAGTGCAGAGGGGCGGAGAGGAGGCGGAGAGGGGGCGGGAGCCTCAGTTCCTGCCCCTGGCTCTTCCCTCCTCCCCCCTGCACACGAGGACAACGTATATCGGCTCGGCGTAAAAACCGAGCCGATATACGTTCGTGTGACTTCACCCTCATGCTGAGCTCAGAATATACTGGCATTTATAATAGAAAAACTTGTATAATGATAATTAGTATAAATTATTCTCCTTACCAATAGTGAGTAGGAGTTGGAATGAAGGGATGCGTAAGCAAAATGTCCATTATCTTTCCTGTAGGGTCCCCAATAATTGGACATTTACCACTTATCCTGTAGATAAGTGATGAATGCATTTGGTCGGAAAATCCATCAATTTTTTTATTGCCATTTTGGGGAGTACATGGCCAGAGTAGATACTTTTACATATGATCAAAAGTGGCACGGAATAAATATACTTCTTGTTTCTACAGGAAAAAATTGCAAGCATTAATTTCTATAAATCTTTGGAGCAGTTCAACTATAAAAGACAAAAAAACGTGGTACATTTAGGTCTAGAAGACAGCCAGTCGTTGATAAATATCACAGGTTTAGAGTTATAGACGCATTGCAATCTATACAATATTAAGTCGCTGCACCAAAGTTACAGCATGAAAGGCTTGAAAAATAAATTAGCCACTCATTTAAGTAGAAAAAATGGCAACTGTTTTCCATCTTTCATCATTAGTATTGTCAGTGTCATTGTCTATCAGTCCTTTTTTATTATTGTCACTTTACAGCAGTTAGAAACCCATTCACGGCACCAGACCATGCTCAATCTATGTCTCATTTTATTAGCTGAGCTGCAGGTGAGTAAAAAGCACCACTTAGACGGAGCTCTCTGCAATATAAACATCTCAGTTATTTCCACTAATCAATCTTAAGGCAAGTGTCGTGCATCCTCAATGTCTAAATTAACCCTGTATTGCTTTGTAGAATGTCAAAAGTTAAGTTCTTCCTGAAGAAAAATTTGAACTTATAATACAACTGTGCATGATTTAACTGCAATCTATCTCCAAAAGTGGCAGGTTATAACACGTAAATGCTCTTGTCCACTCAAAATTATTCGCACTTGATTTTGAGTTCTCTAGTATATTCCAAAGCTCTGGTGTATAGATACGTTTTTAGCATACCAGACAGTGGGATACTGGTGGGCAGCGTAAGACCACTGTGGCAGCTTTTCCGGGAAGCCGCAACTAACCTAGATGAGCATCTAAAGAACATCAAGCGTCTACAGAATCAGGTCATAATTACACAATAAGAAAGAGACTAGTTATAGGAGAGTTCATGGGAAATCACTAGAGATGAGCGAGCATGCTCGTTTAAGGCTGCTACTCAATCAAGTAGCACTCTTATCGAGTAACTGTGTACTCGCCCAAGCAGCATGCGGGAAGGGGGGGGGGGGCGTGGGGGCCAGCGGGGGGGAGCGTGGGGCAGCGGGTGGGAGAGAGATCTCTCTCACTCTCCCCCGGCTCCCACCCGTCGCCCTCCGCATGCTGCGAGTACACAGTTACTCGATAAGATTGCTACTCGAGTAGCAGCCTGAAACGAGCGTGCTTGCTCATCTCTAGAAACCACTACTATCCAAGAATGTCATCAACACATGTCTTAACATTTAGCGAATGAACACCAAGATAATTTCCAGGCCATTTGAGATAATAATGTTCTATGGAAAAATGAGTCACAAGTGAAACTCTTTGGACAAGAAAGGTCTCATGGCCAGCATACAACAAATCATCCAAGAATTGAAAATAGTGGTGATAATGTGATGGGGAGAGGACACTTTGCTGCTTCAGGGCCTGGACATTTTACAGCCTGTGTTGCCTACCTCTCAATGTTTTCTCCCTGCCAGCATCTCTCTGCTCTTCACTCTCATACTGTCCAGATAACCTCATCACAGGTAACCTAATTGAATGCTTTATGGCCCTTCAGACCTTATGCAGCGAGTTGGAGTTTGCAGAAGTAACTCGAGTGGGTGTTTCTAACTCAGGCCTAGTCACGGTAGTGGCTTGTCTCCGTAGAGCAGGGCTCATGCAATAAGCGGATTACACAAAAGTGGTTCGTGAAAGCAATGTTACAAGTTTCATGTGACGCCAGTGCCTTTTCGTGTAATGTGGGTTTAAAATAAAGAGGCAAGTCCAAACAAGTTACAGTAAAACCGAAGGCACACAGTTTTACTGACTCTTGCAGTTTTACAGCGGGAAATTCAATTGGCAGATTCAGCAAGCGGTAGAGACTTTAACTTGGTTCCAAGACACAAAAGAGCATACGGCGATTCGTGAACTCTCTGTCTCCCTTGCAAGCCGAAGTCGGCAGACTGGATTAACTCCTGACTGTCTATGAAAGTTACCTGCTGTGGGTCAGAGAAACTAGCTTGGGATTACAGAAGGGCACACTGACTGTTAGCTGCGCAGGGACCTATTAGACTCACGATTAGGTTGGCTACTCTCTGTCCAGCTTTCAGGGGTGTGCCAGCAGGGATGAAATAGACTCCGCACTTCTGTTAGGTGCTGTCGGGTACCCGTTTCTACACGATTCCTGGCTCTCCACTTTCCCTCTGCTCTGCTCCGTCTTGACAAGCTTCTCGCTCACACCCGCTCTTTTCAACTTCTGATGTTACACTCTCTTCTCTGCTAACTCACTTCCTCTACCACACCCTGGCATTTTCTTGGGCTTCACTCGACTCCACCCACTCCATCAATCAGAAAATTATATGCATCAGCCAATCAGAAATGAGCAGTTTGCGAGGCAGACTAGCTTTTTAACCCGTTATACAGGAGAACCAGGGCTCTTCCCTGGAAGGATGCCTCCTACTTCCCCCTAGGGGCCCATAGCGAGGTCCCCAAGACTTAGTAACCGGTTTGGCTACCCTGTATGGCCCTTCAGGGCACTACACTTACCTTAATCTTAGTGCTGTTGTATAGATGGGGGCTAATAGGCCTTGTTATTTTGAAGGTGCAATGATATAATTGTGACGTGTTAATATGTTAAGTAAAGTTTTATTTTAAGATTCATGCCTCCAGGTGCAGTGCAGAGTAGGACATGAATGCAGAAAGGCAGGTTTCTAAAACCTTAACCTGGAAATGTCGAGTTTGTGCACTGAGGATAGGGGAGAAATTGAGCAGAACAAGCTTGAGTGAGTGTGAAGCATACCATTCCCGCTGGAGTATCCGGGTACACCTTGATTTTGCATGAAATCCTCACCAACGTGGAGAGTGAACTGAATTGACTGCCAATCCTGCCTAGGACCAGAAAGATTAATGGTGAAAAAAGCTTGTACCAAGTGCTGCTACTTACCGAGTTTCAGTTAAATAGATAACACAGAAGCTTAAATATGTGGTCTTTCTTGCCTTAGATGCATTCCTGGTTCAAGGTTCCTGAGCGACCATGGACCCCGCCAGCCTGAGAGTGGGGGTGATAGTGACTCCAGCAGTCTCCCCCACTATAAGTCAATCCGCAAACCTGCAAAAGGTCCGCCTGCCAGGGAGGCCTTTTACAGTACTCAGATTTTTTCCTGGTTCTTCTACCTGGCTCTGACCTTCTTCCTGGTATTGACCTTCATCTATCCAGACCTTCGCATATGTAATTATCACCATGCCCTTTCGTGACATCTTCAGCAGTGCGTCTAATGCCAATTTGTGGCTACTGTGGGGGAAATGTGAGACCTACAAGTCTGACTTTAAAAAGTCTATATCTCTTTGTCATGGTTAATAGAGATGAGCGAGCACCAAAATGCTCTGGTGCTCGTTACTCGGGACGAAATTTTCGCGATGCTCGAGGGTTCGTTTCGAATAACAAACCCCATTGAAGTCAATGGGCGACTCGAGCATTTTTGTATATCTCCGATGCTCGCTAAGGTTTCCATTTGTGAAAATGTGGGCAATTCAAGAAAGTGATGGGAACGACACAGAAACGGATAGGGCAGGCGAGGGGCTACATGTTGGGCTGCATCTCAAGTTCCCAGGTCCCAATATTAAGCCACAATAGCACACACTGCAGAGGGTTGGCACGGCTAGGCAGCGACCCTCTTTAAAAGGGGCGGGGCGATAGCCCACAATGCTGTACAGAAGCAATGAGAAATCCAATCCTGTGCCACCTCCATCTGGAGCTGAACACGTGGGCATAGCAATGGGGAACCTATGTGCCACACACTATTCATTCTGTCAAGGTGTCTGCATGCCCCAGTCAGACCGCGGTTTTTTATATAAATAGTCACAGGCAGGTACAACTCCGCAATGGGAATTCCGTGTGCACCCACAGCATGGGTAGCTTCCTGGAACCCACCGGCGGTACATAAATATATCCCATTGCATTGCCCATCACAGCTGAGGTAATGTCATGTTAAATGCAGGTGGGCTTCGGCCCACACTGCATGCCCCAGTCAGACTGGGGTTCTTTAGAAGTGGACACATGCAGTTACAACTCCGTGTGGACCGACAGCATGGGTGGGTGCCAGGAAGCCACCGGCGGTACATAAAAATATCCCATTGCATTGCCCATCACAGCTGAGGTAATGTCATGTTAAATGCAGGTGGGCTTCGGCCCACACTGCATGCCCCAGTCAGACTGGGGTTCTTTAGAAGTGGACACATACAGTTACAACTCCGTGTGAACCGACAGCATGGGTGGGTGCCAGAAAGCCACCGGCGGTACATAAATATATCCCATTGCATTGCCCATCACAGCTGAGGTAATGTCATGTTAAATGCAGGTGGGCTTCGGCCCACACTGCATGCCCCAGTCAGACTGGGGTTCTTTAGAAGTGGACACATGCAGTTACAACTCCGTGTGAACCGACAGCATGGGTGGGTGCCAGGAATCCACCGGCGGTACATAAATATATCCCATTGCATTGCCCATCACAGCTGAGGTAATGTCATGTTAAATGCAGGTGGGCTTCGGCCCACACTGCATGCCCCAGTCAGACTGGGATTCTTTAGAAGTGGACACATGCAGTTACAACTCCGTGTGGACCGACAGCATGGGTGGGTGCCAGGAAGCCACCGGCGGTACATAAATATATCCCATTGTATTGCCCATCACAGCTGAGGTAATGTCATGTTAAATGCAGGTGGGCTTCGGCCCACACTGCATGCCCCAGTCAGACTGGGGTTCTTTAGAAGTGGACACATGCAGTTACAACTCCCTGTGGACCCACAGCATGGGTGGCTCCCTGGAACCCACAGGTGGTACATAAATATATCCCATTGCAGTGCCCAGCACAGCTGAGGTAATGTCATGTTAAATGCAGGTGGGCTTCGGCCCACACTGCATGCCCCAGTCAGACTGGGGTTCTTTAGAAGTGGACACATGCAGTTACAACTCCGTGTGGACCGACAGCATGGGTGGGTGCCAGAAAGCCACCGGCGGTACATAAATATTTCCCATTGCATTGCCCATCACAGCTGAAGTAATGTCATGTTAAATGCAGGTGGGCTTCGGCCCACACTGCATGCCCCAGTCAGACTGGGGTTCTTTAGAAGTGGACACATGCAGTTACAACTCCGTCTGGACCGACAGCATGGGTGGGTGCCAGGAAGCCACCGGCGGTACATAAATATATCCCATTGCATTGCCCATCACAGCTGAGGTAATGTCATGTTAAATGCAGGTGGGCTTCGGCCCACACCGCATGCCCCAGTCAGACTGGGGTTCTTTAGAAGTGGACACATGCAGTTACAACTTCGTGGGGACCGACAGCATGGGTGGGTGCCAGGAAGCCACCGGCGGTACATAAATATATCCCATTGCATTGCCCATCACAGCTGAGGTAATGTCATGTTAAATGCAGGTGGGCTTCGGCCCACACTGCATGCCCCAGTCAGACTGGGGTTCTTTAGAAGTGGACACATGCAGTTACAACTCCGTGTGGACCGACAGCATGGGTGGGTGCCAGAAAGCCACCGGCGGTACATAAATATATCCCATTGCATTGCCCATCACAGCTGAGGTAATGTCATGTTAAATGCAGGTGGGCTTCGGCCCACACTGCATGCCCCAGTCAGACTGGGGTTCTTTAGAAGTGGACACATGCAGTTACAACTCCGTGTGGACCGACAGCATGGGTGGGTGCCAGGAAGCCACCGGCGGTACATAAATATATCCCATTGCATTGCCCATCACAGCTGAGGTAATGTCATGTTAAATGCAGGTGGGCTGCGGCCCACACTGCATGTCCCAGTCAGACTGGGGTTCTTTAGAAGTGGACACATGCAGTTACAACTCCGTGTGGACCGACAGCATGGGTGGGTGCCAGGAAGCCACCGGCGGTACATAAATATATCCCATTGCATTGCCCATCACAGCTGAGGTAATGTCATGTTAAATGCAGGTGGGCTGCGGCCCACACTGCATGTCCCAGTCAGACTGGGGTTCTTTAGAAGTGGACACATGCAGTTACAACTCCGTGTGGACCGACAGCATGGGTGGGTGCCAGGAAGCCACCGGCGGTACATAAATATATCCCATTGCAGTGCCCAGCACAGCTGATGTAATCTCATGTTAAATGCAGGTGAGCTTCGGCCCACACCGCATGCCCCAGTCAGACTGGGGTTCTTTAGAAGTGGACACATGCAGTTACAACTCCGTGTGGACCGACAGCATGGGTGGGTGCCAGGAAGCCACCGGCGGTACATAAATATATCCCATTGCATTGCCCATCACAGCTGAGGTAATGTCATGTTAAATGCAGGTGGGCTTCGGCCCACACTGCATGCCCCAGTCAGACTGGGGTTCTTTAGAAGTAGACACATGCAGTTACAACTCCGTGTGGACCCACAGCATGGGTGGCTCCCTGGAACCCACCGGCGCTACATAAATATATCCCATTGCAATGCCCAGCACAGCTGATGTAATGTCAGCTTTAATGCAGGTGGGCAAAAAATTAATTGGATTACACTGTAGGCGAGGGCCCCAAAAAATTGGTGTACCAACAGTACTAATGTACCTCAGAAAAATTGCCCATGCCCAACCAAGAGGGCAGGTGAAACCCATTAATTGCTTTGGTTAATGTGGCTTAATTTGTAACTTGGCCTGGAGGCAGCCCAGTTAAAATAAAAATTGGTTCAGGTGCAAGTTTCAACGCTTTAATGAGCATTGAAACGTATAAAAATTGTTTACAAAAATTATATGACTGAGCCTTGTGGGCCTAAGAAAAATTGCCCGTTTGGCGTGATTACGTGAGGTTTCAGGAGGAGGAAGATGAATATAATACACAGATTGATGAAGCTAAAAGGTCCCCATTTTTGATGGTGATAGAGAACGATGTTTCCATGTGCGGGTGCAGCCTACATATAGTTTAGGTATCGCTGCTGTCCGCTGGTGGAGAAGAAAAGTCTGGGAAAATCCAGGCTTTGTTCATCTTGATGAGTGTAAGCCTGTCGGCACTGTCGGTTGACAGGTGGGTACGCTTATCCGTGATGATTCCCCCAGCCGCACTAAACACGCTCTCTGACAAGATGCTAGCCGCAGGACAAGCAAGCACCTCCAGGGCATAGAGCGCGAGTTCAGGCCACGTGTCCAGCTTCGATACCCAGTAGTTGTAGGGGGCAGAGGCGTCACGGAGGATGGTCGTGCGATCGGCTACGTACTCCCTCACCATCCTTTTACAGTGCTCCTGCCGACTCAGCCCTGACTGGGGAGCGCTGACACAGTCTTGCTGGGGAGCCAGAAAGCTGTCAAAGGCCTTAGAGAGTGTTCCCCTGCCTGTGCTGTACATGCTGCCTGATCTCCTCGCCTCCCCTGCTACCTGGCCCTCGGAACTGCGCCTTCTGCCACTAGCGCTGTCGGATGGGAATTTTACCATCAGCATGTCCGCCAGGGTCCTGTGGTATAGCATCACTCTCGAACCCCTGTCCTCTTGGGTTATGAGAGTGGAAAGGTTCTCCTTATACCGTGGGTCAAACAGTGTGTACACCCAGTAATCCGTAGTGGCCAGAATGCGTGTAACGCGAGGGTCACGAGAAAGGCATCCTAACATGAAGTCAGCCATGTGTGCCAGGGTACCTGTACGCAACACATGGCTGTCCTCACTAGGAGAGATCACTTTCAGGATCCTCCTCCTCCTCAGGCCATACACGCTGAAAGGATGACAGGCAAGCAGCATGGGTACCCTCAGCAGTGGGCCAAGCTGTCTCTTCCTCCTCCTCCTCATGCTCCTCCACCTCCTCCTCCTCCTCCTCAACGTGCTGAGATATAGACAGGAGGGTGCTCTGACTATCCAGCGACATACTGTCTTCCCCCGCCTCCGTTTCCGAGCGCAAAGCGTCTGCCTTTATGCTTTGCAGGGAACTTCTCAAGAGGCATAGCAGAGGAATGGTGACGCTAATGATTGCAGCATCGCCGCTCACCATCTGGGTAGACTCCTCAAAGTTTCCAAGGACCTGGCAGATGTCTGCCAACCAGGCCCACTCTTCTGTAAAGAATTGAGGAGGCTGACTCCCACTGCGCCGCCCATGTTGGAGTTGGTATTCCACTATAGCTCTACGCTGCTCATAGAGCCTGCCCAACATGTGGGGCATAGAGTTCCACCGTGTGGGCACGTCGCACAGCAGTCGGTGCACTGGCAGATTAAACCGATGTTGCAGGGTGCGCAGGGTGGCAGCGTCCGTGTGGGACTTGCGGAAATGTGCGCTGAGCCAGCGCACCTTTCCGAGCAGGTCTGACAAGCATGGGTAGCTTTTCAGAAAGCGCTGAACCACCAAATTAAAGACGTGGGCCAGACATGGCACGTGCGTGAGGCTGCTGAGCTGCAGAGCCACCACCAGGTTACGGCCGTTGTCACACACGACCATGCCCGGTTGGAGGCTCAGCGGCGCAAGCCAGCGGTCGGTCTGCTCTGTCAGAGCCTGCAGCAGTTCGTGGGCCGTGTGCCTCTTCTCTCCTAAGCTGAGTAGTTTCAGCACGGCCTGCTGATGCTTGCCCACCGCTGTGCTGCCACGCCGCGCGACACCGACTGCTGGCGACGTGCTGCTGCTGACACATCTTGATTGCAAGACAGAGGTTGCGTTGGAGGAGGAGGAGGGTGGTTTAGTGGAGGAAGCATACACCACCACAGATACCACCACCGAGCTGGGGCCCGCAATTCTGGGGGTGGGTAGGACGTGAGCGGTCCCAGGCTCTGACTCTGTCCCAGCCTCCACTAAATTCACCCAATGTGCCGTCAGGGAGATATAGTGGCCCTGCCCGCCTGTGCTTGTCCACGTGTCCGTTGTTAAGTGGACCTTGGCAGTAACCGCGTTGGTGAGGGCGCGTACAATGTTGTGGGAGACGTGGTCGTGCAGGCCTGGGACGGCACATCCGGAAAAGTAGTGGCGACTGGGAACTGAATAGCGCGGGGCCGCCGCTGCCATCATGCTTTTGAAAGCCTCCGTTTCCACAAGCCTATACGGCAGCATCTCCAGGCTGATCAATTTGGCTATGTGCACGTTTAACACTTGAGTGTGCGGGTGCGTGGCGGCGTACTTGCACTTGCGCTCAAACACTTGCGCTAGCGACAGCTGGACGGTGCGCTGAGAGACATTGGTGGATGGGGCCGAGGACAGCGGAGGTGAGGGTGTGGGTGCAGGCCAGGAGACGGTAGTGCCTGTGTCCTGAGAGGGGAGTTGGATCTCAGTGGCAGGTTGGGGCACAGGGGGAGAGGCAGTGGTGCAAACCGGAGGCGGTGAACGGCCTTCGTCCCACCTTGTGGGGTGCTTGGCCATCATATGTCTGCGCATGCTGGTGGTGGTGAGGCTGGTGGTGGTGGCTCCCCGGCTGATCTTGGCGCGACAAAGGTTGCACACCACTGTTCGTTGGTCATCTGTACTCTCAGTAAAAAACTGCCAGACCTTTGAGCACCTTGGCCTCTGCAGGGTGGCATGGCGTGAGGGGGCGCTTTGGGAAACAGTTGGTGGATTATTCGGTCTGGCCCTGCCTCTACCCCTGGCCACCGCACTGGCTCTTCCAACCTGCCCTGCTGCTGCACTTGCCTCCCCCTCTGAAGACCTGTCCTCAGTAGGCTTAGCAAACTAGGTGGGGTCAGTCACCTCATTGTCCTGCTGCTCTTCCTCCGAATCCTCTGTGCGCTCCTCCCTCGGACTTACTCCAATTACTACTACCTGAGTGATAGACAACTGTGTCTCATCGTCATCGTCCTCCTCACCCACTGAAAGCTCTTGAGACAGTTGCCGGAAGTCCCCAGCCTCATCCCCCGGACCCCGGGAACTTTCCCAAGGTTGGGCATCAGTCACAACAAACTCCTCCGGTGGGAGAGGAACCATTGCTGCCCATTCTGGGCAGGGGCCCGAGAACAGTTCCTGGGAGTCTGACTGCTCCTCAGAATGTGTCATTGTAATGGAGTGAGGAGGCTGGGAGGAAGGAGGAGCAGCAGGTGGGTCACGGGTAGCCCAAATATATTTTTTTGTCCCAAATTTTTTTGGAAAAGCCCACTGCCTATATAGACAGTATATGTCTTTCACGTTTTTCACTGTCCCTGCCTCAGCACTACTGGCCCTATACTATGTAAAATTACTGCAGACTGTTTCCCTCTGGACAGGATGACAGCAATGATGTAACGGGCAACGCAGAGCCAGGAAAGAATTTTGCGCAAGCCTGCTGTAACACTTTGCTGGCTGCGTATTAATTAGGACTACTACCCCCAGCAGAGACGCAGTACAGTCAGGACGGTCACAGGCAGCCCAAATATATTTTTTTGTCCCAAATTTTTTTGGAAAAGCCCACTGCCTATATAGGCCTTAGTCACATGGGCGTAAATACGCGCTTAAAAACCCACGGGCATTTTTACGCGCGTATATACGAGCGTAAAAACGCACCTACAGAAGATAGAACATATTGGTGGCAATCGACATGGTCACGCGGTTTTTTTACGCGCGTATATACGCGAGTATATACGCGCGTATATACGCACGTATTTACGCCCATGTGACTGAGGCCATAGACAGTATACGTCTTTCTCGTTTTTCACTGTCCCTGCCTCAGCACTTCTGGCCCTATACTATGTAAAATTACTGCAGACTGAGGACGCAATGCTCTGCACAGCCGATATACAAAAAAAAAAAATGTGCAACACTGCAAAAAGCAGCCTCAACAGTACTGCACACGGTCAGATGTGGCCCTACGAAGGACCGTTGGGGTTCTTGAAGCCTAAAATCACTCCTAACACTCTCCCTATAGCAGCTCCAGCATCAGCAGCACTTTCCCTGAGCTATGTCAGAATGCATCTGTGGCGAGCCGCGGGAGGGGCCGATTTATATACTCGGGTGACACCTGATCTCGCCAGCCACTCACTGCAGGGGGGTGGTATAGGGCTTGAACGTCGCAGGGGGAAGTTGTAATGCCTTCCCTGTCTTTCTATTGGCCAGAAAAGCACGCTAACGTCTCAGAGATGAAAGTGAAAGTAACCCGAACATCGCGTGGTGCTCGCCTCGAGTAACAAGCATCTCGAACACGCTAATACTCGAACGAGTATCAAGCTCGGACGAGTACGTTCGCTCATCTCTAATGGTTAAGGATAGAGAATGGGAAAGTTCTTTAGACTCTGCAGCCTGGTTAGGCAATTGGTTCTACTCTCTGTGAACACTCTAATTTGTTGCTGTTCACCAGTTTTTGATAGAAGATATAAACCAAATTACTTCTGTTAAAAAAGATAATTAAATTAGCAAAACATGTCAAAAGTACCTTAAAAATGAGAAATGAGATGAATGTGAGCAGGACTTTATTTTGATGTTCTTGTAACACTGCTGATATTCGTTTCATGTATTTCACAAACAGTACCGTCAGTTCTATTTCACGTAATGTCTGTTCTCCTTTTTCCTAAGAATATTTGCTGCCAATTCATGCATAACCATTTAATAAGCTTTACCCGTGCAACCGTGTTTATACTTCAGGATGATAACAAGCATACTCTCAAGGACAGTAACAAGCTCCCCGATCAACAAGTCAGTTTCTTGAGAAATAATTACAATTTTCCTTTACTTCTAAAATAAGTAATAAATCACAAGAAGAAAAATAATTGCTGACAACAATAAAACATACTTATAACTTCATTATCCAATTTGCCCACCTTATCTATGTTACGTGCCATCCATCCATCGTTGGTATGAAGGAGAATGACCTATACTTTCGTGCTCGGACTTTTTGACAATGATGTATAAGCCTACAGTGCCTGTGCGTCAAGATCTGTCAACTCGAATCACAATGAAATGCAAATGTTTGAAGAAGTAAATACAATGAGGCAAATTTGAGTTTCTTTTAATATACAAAATATACCATGGATCAAACCTTTAATATTTGTTATTCTGGGCCAAACTTTCCCACTAAGCTTCAGTTCTTACCACTTTGTATTCTTGTTTCTTAATTGTAACAAAGCATGACTGACATTATCTTGATCAATCTGAATGCAGAATGATAAATCTGCTCTCATTTTAACATGTACTTCCCTTTCAAACTAAGATCTATCTACAGTCATTATGATTAATTGAATGGATACAATATGTCCGTTCAGAATGGGTTACCTTCTGTATGATGAAAGTATCATCAATATAACTCCAAAAATTAGTGTATTTTAGCTCCATGGATCGGATGATTGAAGATTAACTTTTTTGGAATTCCCCCCCAAAAATATGAATCTAACTAGTAGCACTCCCTACTTCTAATACCGATCTATACATGCTCTTTTAGATTTATTTTGTATCCATTACTACTGTACAGTGACCTTTGTATCTATTTTTGCTTTGGTGGTACCAAATAATATCAACATGTACTCCCCGTGATACGTTTTCGATCAGAATGAATATTCGAGATGATAAACCCCGAATATTCCAAATGTGTAGTCTTAGCCAACTGTATGATCCTTGAGTAGTAATATGGCATGCCTAGGAAGGATAAGGATAGAAAACTGGTTAAACAGTCCATAATTTGTAATGATCCCAAGGGGTACCTTCATGATACTAGGCAAAGTTTTCAGGCCCAAGAGCATCTCCCGTAAAGTGAGACATGTCCCACTTTCTAGGTTGCAGAGAGGTTATAGTCCAATTCTGGCTCACAGCTGTTTACACCCCACATCTCAGTCTTTCTTACAGGTAGGTCCTATGCGCACCAGTCTGCTGTGACAACCCGTATGGAAATGGCAGTAATGGTTGGTAGTCAAACTCTCTTAAAATACTACTTTGTACAGCACACACTGAGCATTTCTTGAGTGGTATGTGTGGAATAAACTAATCTTAACCGAATCTCCCACTCTCATATCAGAAGTTTTTCCTGAGCTGCTCTAACTTTCTGAAATGCACTACCCTGGATAATCAAGTTAATCCCCAACACCCACAGTTTTAAGTATACCCTAAAACCCATCTCTTTAGGGAGGCCTACCAAATTCCCTAATCTAAATTTTCTCCATCTACCTCTCTTCTACATGCTCCTTCAGAACTTAACCCCTTCATCCCACTGTATTCCATACACCTCTTACACATTAATGCACTTTACATCTGTACATATATAGAAATGGTGTTTGGCTCATACAGCTTTATGTATAATACCCTATTTATTTATAAAACGGTTGTACAATTGTACAGAATAAGCATGTGTACCTCTTGTGTCACCCCTACCTCCTCATAGAGTATAAGATCTTATGAGCAAGACCCTCACTTCTATTATTCAGATTGTTTATTGGCCTAATAAAGCATGTAATGTCTGACTTGGTCTATGTTCCCTCTGTCAGGTAGATGATTTGTAAAGTGATGCAGAATATGTTGGCACTATAGAAATAAAGAGTATTAGATAACAGAAACTGGTAACCAAAGTTTGCAGTTTTTTGTGACTTTTTTAATTCATTGTGTCCCCAGCTGTTATTACCATCATAAACTTTTGCATAACTTCTATATTTTATTACTTATTAAGCCATGACATTTACATTTTATAGTTTCATACAGAAAGGAACACAATATTTCTATAGATACCAGCTTATTTTTGTTCAGTTTGATTGGTATTGTTATGCAGTATTTCAGGGAATATTTAAAGTGATTTGCACAACCCACAGGACTAATAGAAAATTGCTAAGCTGATAATTTGGTAAGCCACGGTACACTAAGTTCAATACACACAGCGTCATGATATAAAGGTTACTGGATGGAAAGTGCAATTTTTTCTTTGACATTTATATTATACATACATTATTGAGAGTGTCCTACTGTGCTAATGTTGATTAAAGGGGAAGGAGTGATATGGACAGTCTTAAGTGATTCTCCGAACTTCTTTCTATTTCTGAAAATAACTGAGATGTTTAATTATTCACATAAGATAATATGTAGAAGCATTCGACACCCAGTTGTAGACAATATATTAGACTCTTACTACAGTTAAATCGCTGTTCTCATCTGTGTTTTAGCGCCAATTTATAATGTAAGTCATTGCGGGATTCCGTACTGTATGATCAATCTGGACAGTGACCGACAAGCATTATTGACTTATAAAACAGTATATTGGGTTGGGGTTCTGACAGGGTTTCCTCTTCAATGGCAAGACTATCGTTGCAGGCTTCATTATTCTTCATGTCAGAAGTGGTGGAAACCTTGATGTAACCCCCTGATTAGAGATGAGTGAACTTTTGAAAAGTTGGGTTCGACCAGTTAACCAAATTTTGACAAAAAGTTTGGTTTGGTCTAAAAGAGTTTGAACTACACCAGAAATTCATCAATACCCCTAAAATTGGTGCATAATGTTGTAATAATTCCTCCTGTGGCTCAGCTGTTAGCACTCTTGCCTTGGAATGCTGGGGTTCTGTGTTCAGATCTGACAATATCTACATGGAGCCACCGTGCCTCTTACTCACAAACTCCATGCAGATGTTGTCCTTGGGCAGATTCGAACCTAGGATCACAGTGCTGCAAGGCAACAGTGCTTACCATTGAGCCACAATTCTTCATCCTTCCTCTTAGGAACAGTCCGTTCTAGAAGTTGGTGTGTAAGGATCTGAGAAACTATGATGGGATAAATGTCTGCTGCATCAAGGGTTGCATAGCTGCAGACTAATCAGCGTACCCATTTAGATGCCTGGCCACCACCAAAAGTACAAACAATGGGCACATGAGCATCAGAACTGAACCACAGAGAATGCAAGAAGGTGATCTGGTCTGAATAATCATGTTTTCTTTTACTTCATGTGACACTTTATTTGTATAGCTCCTCAGAGAAAAAAGGACAAAGAAGGCAGAAGCATGGTGGCTCAGTGGTTAGTGCTGTTGCCTTACAGTGCTGGGGTCCTATGGTCAAATCTGACTATGGGCAACATATGCATTGAGTTTACATGTTCTCCCTGTGTTTGTGTGGGTTTCCTCCCACACTTCAAAAACATAGTAATATGTAAATTTAAAAATTTTGAGCCCCAATGGGGACAGAGCCCAACATCAAGTGAAGTGCTATTTAAAGAAAAGTGATATTATTAAACACAGGTAGAACATACAAGCTCCATGCAGATGTCACATTTGGTCACCACTATCTTCTTTTAGTGAGTTTGGCTGAGACAAGTTGCCTGAGGTTTGGGTTAATGCAGAACCAAATGTTTAGCAAAGTTCGACCTAAAACGGGGTTCTACTGGTTCAGCTCACTCAACACTACCTCTCATGGAACGTTGAACAGGTGAGCATAGCCTTAAACTTCATCCCTTTTGCGATCCTATATATTGGTAACCATGCTGTCATACATATAAAAAGCACAATAGATGTGGTCTAATATAAACATGAAGCCGCAGTTGATCCCTGGTAATGGATTTAGCTGGGAGGTTTCTGGTGGGGGTGGGTTATGGTTCCTGCCTAATCAACTTGCAATGATGGCATGCTGATGTTCTTTTTCATGTCCATTCTCACTATAAATAGACCAGGAGGTGACTATCTGTTAACTGATACATTGTGGCAACTGATCTAAAATATATAGACTGAGGAAAGCTTGTACTTTGTCTCCACAATCAGTGGGTATGTACTGCAAGCATCTTATAGTGGTAACATAAAATATTACCAATGTTCAACCCTGATATTATTTTTCACCAAACTTCATTATTGAGTAGTTCTAAATGTGATTATCTGCTATATATAATCTGCTATATATAAAGCTATGTGTAGTGCAGCTTGAAAGTTTGTGAACCCTTCAGAATTTTCAATTTTCTCTGCTTATATATGACCTAAAGCTATATTAGATTTTTACACAAGTCCTAAAAGCAAAATGAGTGAAAAATATTAGAATTGGTCATTTACCAGTATTTATTGAATAAAATGATCCAATATCACATGTCTGTGAGTGGCAAAAATATGTGAACCTTTGCTTTCAGTATCTAATGTGACCCTCTGCATCTAAATGTTTCCGATAACTGTTGATCAGTGTTGCACATTGGCTTGGAGGAATTTTAGCCCATTCCTCTGTACAAAACAGCTTCAACTCTGTCATGCTGGTGGGTTTCTTCCCAAGAACTGCTCCGCTCAGGTCCTTCTACAACATTTCTATAGGATTAAGGTCAGGACTTTGACTTGGCCATTCCAAAACATTAACTTTTTTCTTTATTAACCATTCTTTTGTAGAACAATCTGTGTTCTTGGGGTCGTTGTCTTCCTGCATGACCAACGTTCTCCTGAGATTCGGATCACAGACAGATGTCCTGATCATTTTCCCCAATAAATAAGTCTAATATTTTTTGACTCCTTTTTTGTTTTGGTTCTCTATCTACTTTTAGGACTTGTCTGAAAATTGTGTTTTGGATCAAATATAAGCAGAAATATGGAAAATTCTGAAGGTCCATAAACTTTCAAGCACCAGGGTAGTTTTCGAACGTTTTCCTTAATGCAAAAGTCCAGCATAATAAACCTCCAGTTGTTGCTTATTATCACAGGTAAGACTTGGTAGCCATAGCACAGTGCTATTTTTGGCCAAGCTGCAATGGTGTATGTAACTTATCGGAGACTTAATCAACACAGACTTCAATTACTGTAATGTGATTACTGTAATACAAAATTAGAGATGCTGTGGAAATGTAATGAGATTATCATTATGCTACATGCACAGTTACACACATTACCTGTTTATGATCAGCTGAGAAGCAACAGTCCATGCTGTTCATTATGATTTTGTGAGACAGCCCATGCTGTTAATTATTGTACATTTCCAGTGTTAACATTACATGAAGCGGATTTGGAACACAATGATGTGACCAAATCAGGTATAATTCATTAACAGACATACTCTCATAGAGATAACTATATCTTATGTCTTAAATGTGTTGTCCCTTTGTAAGGGGGTAAGAGGGTTCAATCACCGGCAGGAATGATCGTAGATGTATTGCAGGTTAACAAATGGAGTACCGCTTAATTTTCCAAGTGAAGCAACAAGCTCATGATTACTTTCTTGTTTTCAAGGCACATACTTGAATATTCAAGATAGTTTCCACAATTCTTTACACAGTCCTACTGGGCATAAACCTACCTCAATAGAAAAATTGAAAATTCTGAGCCACCCAGTGAAGATTCCCAAAGTCCAGAGCTTTGGGATCTCCAACATGAGGGATGACCTCTTTCACTTGCACCAAGTCTACAGACCTCTGTTAAGGTAAGTAGGTAGCGGTATTGCAGTCCCTAGTCCAGCTTTGTCTCTGACTCTCTATAAACATAGCAAGTTATCCCTCTACAATATTATATGTTATAGCCACTGATTACTCCAGAATGGTTGATGATCCGGGGATTATTCCAATTGACAGGCTTGAAGTCAAGAAGAAATGTTTCCCTTAAATGAGGAAAACTGTACCGTGTTTTTTTTTTTTACTTCTTCTGGATCAACATTGATTGGTAATAGGCTGAACTGGATGGACATGTCTTTTTTTGTTCTAACATACTATGTTATTATGTTGTCACAACTGTGGCCAGATCTGCTCATGTGGATTCTTTCACTCTAGTCCAGGTCTAACTATTAGCAACTCGTTACCACAGAGATTTCTACTGGTGTCCCTCAGATTTGCCGTCAACACCTCTTCCGGCTGCTCGCCAGTGCTTTTGTCACAGTTGAAGCCCTCAGGCTCTTCAAGACTTCAGACGCAGAACTTCTTACTTTAGTGCACCTGTCTAACTCTCTCTAGTTTTTAGCATTCCAGTCGTAGGATTAGTCCAGGCTGCCTTCCTCTCTATTAGCACAAACAACACGTCTTAGCTCCTAACTAATGTCTACAGCTCCCTTGAGCTGGAGACGCCATACATTCCACACAAAGTGCTAGCGCCGGACTTCTGGACTCAGCGCATCCATGTGATGTCAGCAATCTCGATGGTAACAGCGGGGAACAACATGTGCTGATTTTGGAAGTACAGCACAATACATGAGATCTCTATCCCGGACTAATAATGCAACTATACTCCCAGGGACCAATAGCGACTAATTTGCCTACCATGCATATTGCAAAAACAGCGCTTTTGGAGCTGTGGTGTGGCTATGAAAAGAAAAAAATGTATGTTTATCTGTATATTTCCACCTTTGGTTTATGGTATTCATTTTAGTTGACAGACTTCCTTTAACCCTTTCCAATCCACTGTCTGACGTCTAAAGACATTCTGATTGAAGGCTGTACAGTTCTGATATCGGAAGACGTCCGGCGGGGTATTCTTACTGTATATTACTGGCCGCTCTGCTGTCGGGGGCCTCTCCAGCATGTCTCATACCGCTGTACTGGCTCTAGCCAACAGACGGCGCTATTGTATAATGGCAGAAAGAGAAAGCCCCCTAGAAAATTCTGAATCCAAAATTGGATTGCAAAGGGTTAAGGTAAATGAAATAAATACATGTCTAAGTTTGCAGTGTGTAGTGAGGAACATTTAATTTCAGTTTTCTTGTGCTGGAATTATATAAGACAATAGAATTTGTATTACACTTACAATGTATAGGACATTATAGGGTCCTGAGAGGACATAACCTTGTTGCATTAAATCATTACAACACTATGCAATATTGCAAGCCACAGTGAGAAATGTGTGTTTTGTTTCAGTACATAACTATAGTATATCAGTCAAGTGAGCATTCGATGGTCTGTGTTAATGTGCGCTAAAAATAAAATGCCATCTGTTCACCTTTCAAACCATATCAAGGCACTGAATATGTGATATACAGCATAATAAGCCAAATACAATTATGTCTTTTCCACATCTACAGGAGAGGAAAACTTATGCACATGCAATGCTTGGCTTATACTGAGCGCAATAAAATGGTTTTTTTTGTTAAATTTTTTCATTGTTCTGTTCATTTTAATAGACGTACAAAGTATTCTCCACCAAAAAACTGTAAATTCTTAAATTAATTCAGAAATGGTCACGGTACAATAGATACATGGGCACACATACTCATTTGACTCCTTGTTCTAGCCTGAAGTACTGCAGGATGAAAAGTATGTTATATAAGACATGAATACTGGATTTTTATTATGTCCGTAAATTTAGTCCCAATCTGTTAGTGTCTGACTGCAACTTGGAGTTTGTAATGTAAACTCTCTCCCATATTTGCAAAAGTATCTCAACTTTAAGACAGGTGAAAAGAAAACTTCAGCTTTTTTGCTTTTTTTATTCCAACTGCTTTCTAAGACCCCTTAGAAATGCCAAGAATAGGGTGCAAATAATGTGACAATCACAACACTTAATACAGTGTCTGTCCCCATATACAGTACAGTTACATGTACCTCATAAGTGGCATCCACCTGCTCCTTCACTTGCAGTGCAGCCACGTGAACAATGCAGGTCTCTGCACAGCCCTGCCCACATGCTGGGCTCTGCAAACAGCTCCCAGGGTCCCTTTTACATGCAAATGAAGATGATAAAGTGTTAAGTTTTAGCGATAATTTTGCATAAAGTGTTAATGGACACTAATGTCCATTGATACTTTATCATCTTCACGTCCACGTAAAAAGGCCTCCGGAAGCTGTTTGCAGAGCTCAGCATTTGGGTTGGGCTCTGTATACAGCTGCATTGATCTTGTTGGGGCTGCTGGCATAATACAATGTAATCTCCCGCTGAGAACACAGCATGCAGTCCGTTGAGAGATATTTTATCTCTCTGCAGCTGAATGATGGATTTTAAGTTCACCTTAAAATCATCGCTCAGACAAAAAGTACACTATGGCTGCGTTTACACGCAAGGATTATCACTCATTTGCAGTTGTTCGAACAAATTTTGAGCGATATAATCATTGTGTGTAAATGGGGCTTAAATGGACATTAGTGTCCATTAACACTCTATGCAAAATTATAGCTAAAACTTTCAATCTTTCAATCATTTGAAATTATCTTTGCGTGTAAATGAAACAACGCCTGCAGTCATATCATCTGTGAAGAAGACGTTCACTGACCATGATACATTCTGGAATAATGACAGGTGACTGAAAAAGTATGAGTCTCAATCTATGCAGTTGCTTGAAGATTAGGTCCCCTATTACTTTTAAATCAAAGTTAATATATAAATATTGGCCCACATTACCAGTTTTGGGGTAAACTGTGATGAAATAATTGCAAATGGTTATGTGCAATAAATTTTAATTAACAAGTTTAACTTTTCTTGGCATTTGTCAAATTGAAAAGCAAAAAGGAAAGTAGATGTGGTCTCCAATGAGCCAACGTTTAAATGACTGAAAGTAGATGTGGTCTCCAATGAGCCAATAAAATGACTCGTAAAATGGTGCAAATTTTGATGAAGATCAACATGATTTTCTGGTGGTCACAGAGTTTAAAATTCACTAAATTTATTATATTTAATACATTTGGTTCCAATTTCTCCAACAACCTCCTTTAAGCGAGATTCACATGGCGTATTTCCACTCGCAATATGCAGAGAATGTGCATATGTTTCTTGCCCATTTCGGTCATGCAAACAAAAAATACACCATATTCTATTTTCCTGCACATTTGCGCACCAAAGGTGCCAAACGTTCAAAAATCTCTCAATTGTTTTCTGCTTAAGCATGAAAAACACAACACATTGACATGCAATGCAATTGAAGGGCTTGGTCAGATGAGCAATTTTTTTTTCCGTGCATGTATAGGCGCAGAAAAAAAAATTGCAGGACACATTTGTTAAAAACGTGTGACCGAATCTATACATGCGTTTTTTCATTTGCGCTTTTTAGTCCGGTCACACGATGGAATTATGCGCACATCACAGCATAGAAGAGCATTAAGCTATAAACGGCTGGATCGTCATCCTGAAATGGAGAATCATTGTCCAGCCCAATGCAAGCTACTATAAAATGGCCTACCTGGATGTGCAAGACAGTTACTGGACTTGGAGACATGCCGTCGGGAGATGATGATGTTTTTGGCTGGTTGCTGTTGAGCGTATTTAGGCAGGAGGAGGTGCCTGATAACCTTGCTAGTGACTAACCTAGTACTAGCACTAGTGCTGGGGCGGTCCGGAAGATGAGGAGGCGGACTAGGAGGTTCTGGATGCATCTGATGGTGTTGCAGCATGACTGTATTGGGCAGTTTTACTCCCTTTACGTGGACTTGAGGCGTTACCCGGAAAAGCTCAGTGCTTTTTGTCGCTTGCCAGTCATTATGTTCGATGAACTTCGGGATTACAGACAGAGATACCACGCTGCGTGAGTGTGTCTGTGCTGAGCAAATACTCCTGCATTATCCAAAGGAAGTGACAGCATATCAGGCATATAAATTCTATTAATTGTTTTTTTCCTCCATAGTTCGCGACGTTTCGACCCTCTTGGGGTCTTTGTCAAGCGTATGGTGCTTGACAAAGACCCTAAGAGGGTCGAAACGTTGCAAACTATGGAGGAATAAAACGATTAGTAGAATTTATATGCCTGATATGCTGTCACTTCCTTTGGATAATGGTGGATTGTACATGTGGCTCTATGGCTCTGACTCCCTTATCTGACGTGCATTAAGGACCTAGAGGGTCGCTTGTTTGGTTTTTGAACCTTAAAAAAGAGTGCTGCGGATTAACTGCATTATAGAGCAAATACTCCTAGTCACTATGCGGTAAGTTCACATGTATCTCAATGTTCCATCATGTTTTGTGTTTAATTTTTGCCCTTCCCTCTGTAGGATTTGTATCTGTCACTAGCCATGTTTTTTAAGCCTGTAGCTTTAAGCGCTCCACGCACACAGGCCAATGTGTGACCTATACATGAAACACTATGAAAGGTTCCATGTACACGGCATATATGTTTTGCCATTAAATCCCCACCTACGGGCTCCCACACACTTGCTTTTTTTAAGAGCTTTTACCCACTAGCATTTTTTTAAACGCTGCGATATTGCTGAGTTTTTCTTCTGCAAATGTCTATGGGACTTTCTAATGTTAAAATCGCAAAATGAATTCCTTTCATTACTTTGATTTCAATTGGCAAGATGGCTAAGCCAGAGAGCCGAGCTTGACTCATAGTGGCTGATAGATTGATAGACATAGATAGATAGACATAGATATAGTTAGATATAGATAGACAGACATAGACAGATAGACATAGATAGATACATAGATAGACAGAAACATAGACATAGATAGATAGATAGATAGATAGATATACATTGGCAGATAGATGCATAGACAGATAGACAGACAGGCAGATAGATAGATAAATAGAATGGTAGAGTTGGAAGGGACCTCCAGGGTCATCGGGTCCAACCCCCTGCTCAGTGCAGGATCACTAAATCGTCCCAGACAGATATTTGTCCAGCCTTTGATTGAACCCTTTCATTGTACCCTCCCATGGTAACCTGTTCCACTCATTGATCACCCTCACTGCTAATCCCTCTGCATTGTGACAGCCCTTCAAATATTTGGAGACAGCTATTAAGTCTCCTCTCAGCCTTCTTTTTTGCAAGCTAAACATTCCCAGATGCTTTAACCATTGCTCATAGGCCTCATAAGCCATGGTTTGCAGACCACTCACCATCTTGGTAACTCTTCTCTGAACTTGCTCCAGTTTGTCTATGTCTTTTTTAAAGTGGGGTGCGCAGAACTGGACACAGTATTCCAGATGAGGTCTGACTAAGGAAGAGTAGAGGGGGATAATTACCTCACATGATCTAGACTCTATGCTTCTCTTAATACATCCCAGAATTGTGTTTGCCTTTTTTGCTGCTGCATCACATTGTTGACTCATGTTCAGTTTATGATCTTTTAGTATACCCAAGTGTTTTTCACATGTGCTGCTGCTTAGCCAATTCCTCCCATTCTGTATGTGCTCTTTTCATTTTTCTTGCCCAGATGTAGGACTTTGCATTTCTCCTTGTTAAATACCATTCTGTAAGTTGCCGCCCACTGTTCTAGCTTTTCTAGATCTTTTTGAATATCCCCTCTCTCTTTCCTAGTGTTAGCTATCCCTCTTAGCTTTGTGCCATCAGCAAATTTGATCAGGTTCTTCTCAATTTCCCCCTCCAGATCATTTATAAAAATGTTGAACAATACTGGGCCTGGGACAGAGCCTTGTGGTACCCCACTTGATACATTTTTCCACTTGAATGTGTAGCCATTTATGACCACTCTCTGAGTATGATCACTCAGCCAGTTGGGAATTCACCTAACTGTTACCTTGTTCATCCCATATTGGGTCATTTATTTAATAAGTAAGGTATGAGATACTTTGTCAAATGTTTTACTAAAGTCAAGATATACTATATCCACTGGATTTCCCTGATTAACCCAGTCTGTGATTCTGTCATAGAAGGCAATTAGATTCATCTGGCATGACTTGTTTGTTACAAACCCATGCTGGCTCTGGTTAAATACTCAATTTTTATCCAAGTACTTGCATACATGCTGTTTAATAATGTGTTCAAAGATCTTTCCCGGTATAGAGGTCAGGCTCACAGGCCTGTAGTTTCCTGGATCCACCTTCTTCCCTTTTTTGAAGATAGGGACAAAAATTGCCCTTTTCCAATCTTCTGGGATTTCTGTTCTTCAGAAATTTTCAAAGATTATGGCAAGTGGTTCAACAATTTCCTCCGCTGCTTCCTTTAGTATACTAGGATGTAATTCATCTGGACCTTGAGACTTGAATTCATTTAAGTTAGCTAAGTATTCAATCACCATCTCTCTACTTACAGATACCCTGCATTCTTTCAATTTCCCTGTAGCACAGGGAAGATCAGTTGATATTACATCTACATACTAAGAAAAAACAGATAGAAAATAGGAATTTAAAAGTTCGGCCTTATCAATATCATTCTTAACCAATTCACCATTTTCATCTTGTAAGCATCCAATAGCGTATTTGACTTTTCTCCTTAAATGCTTACCATTCTTCTTTCTTTTAGGAATGTTAACAATTGTGCTTTGAGAATCTTATTTCGCAATATTTCTCAACCTTCTTGGACATTTCTGTCCTTAAGTACATCCAGCCATTGGATTCTTAATACCCTCTTTCTGAGTTAATTAAAATCTGCCTTTCTGAAATCCAACCTTGAGGTCTGAGTTTTCTCAGGTCTTCCTCCCCTTTTTATCCAAAATTCAAGGATCACATGATCACTGCCTCCTAAGGTCCCAGCCACCCTAACTTCCTCAATCATTCCCTCCCTGTTGGTAAGAATTGGGTCCAAGATAGCAGAGCCTCTTGTTTTCTCTTCTACCTTTTGGAAGATAAAGTTGTCAGCAAGAGTGGATAAGAATTTGTTGTATCCATTACTACCTGAGAGAGATTCCCAACAAATGTCTCCATAGTTAAAATCTTCTACGATCACTATGTTATGCTTTTTTGAGAGCTTGGCCATCTGATATAGAAAGAATTCTTCAATATCTTCTGCTTGTCCAGGCAGCCTATAGTAAGTGCCTACAATGGTGTCCTTTCTGTTGTTCTCTCCTTGTATTCTTACCCAAACAGTTTCTACAGAACTACTATGCTCTGAAGCTTGAATCTCTGTGGAGATGAATGTTTTCCTAACATGCAACACAATACCTCCTCCCCTTTTTTTAGGTCTGTTTCTTATATATAAGTTGTATCCTTCAAGCCTTGCATTCCAATCATGTGTATCATTCCACCAAGTTTCTGTGATGTCTATAACATTATATTTCTCTTCCTGTTAGGAGCTCCAATTCTCTTTGTTTATTTCCCATGCACTGTGCATTTGTGTAAAAACATTTTAGTTTTTGATCGGTGTCTCTTGCTCCTCTACTTTCCTTCTGAATTGTTTTGTCTTTGTTCTTTCTTTCCACTTCTAATAGCAAGGTTCTCAAATGTATTAATTAGCTGTACATTTTTACCTGGCCTTTCCCTTCCCTTCCCATATTGTTCTACTTTAAAGCTCTCCTAATAAGTGCAGCAAGGTGCCCACCAATAATATGCTTACCTGTTTTTGTAAGGTGCAACCCGTCTCTAGCAAGCAGTCCATCATATAGGTAATTCACTTCATGGGCTAGAAATCCAAATCTTTGCTGACAGCAGCATCAACGTAGACAGTTGTTCACCTCTAGAATCCTGTTCCATCTTCTTATTCCATGGCCATCCACTGGGGGGGATGGATGAGAAGACCATCTGTGCTCCTAGTTCCTTCACCTTCTTTCTCCCAAACCATAATTAAAGGCACCCACTGGATTAATAATGCCAAAGTAGATATACTTTATTGATGTTACTTACGTCACAATAACTACACCAAAATAGAAATGTATCAAGAACTGACATATGCACTCATGTAAAATCCAAAAATCTTATCCTGTCATATGAGGGCCATCGCCATGACCATTCCAAATGTGATCTGTAAACAAAAACAAACACAATCAATAAAAATGCACATATCAAATGCATACACCAATGTGGTACATCAGATAATGGCAGTTTACAAACATTAGGAAACATTATACTCGTGGTTCAACCCCCTCGGAGTCAATGTGTCTAACAAAAAATACCAGCGAAGTTCTTTTTTCCTGAGCGCTTTGATTCTATCACCTCCTCTAATAGAGGGTGGTACCCCATCAATAACACGAAATTTCAACTGACCGATGAAGTGGCCCCTATCTTTGATGTGACTTGGGATAGGTAAATCCAGATTTCTCGTACGAATGGTGCTGAGGCAGTTGGGGGATACCCAAGTGTATAAATTATTGTCAAGTAATCCTATGATACGGTATCAGTCTTCTTTGTGATCTATTTTGGTAGATGCACTTTCTGAAGGAAACATTGTCCAACCTCTGTTTGATTTTCTGTATGTTGATTCGCACTGAATATATTACTAGTATGAATGGATATTTGCACTCTTTATTATTACTCATGTAATAGACTCTAATAAAAAATATAAGCGCTCACCACCTCGTTCCATCCAACCCCGCTTTAGTAGCCGGCTTGATCTTCTTATTCAGAGGCAGAGCAGTTGTGCAATCCGTCACGATTATTCATCCAGAATATCTTTCAAAAAGGTAATGCACTGCTTGTATGTGAAGATTCAAAAGCCTGGTGCTTTTGGTGATGGCTCCGCCCTTTCATCAAGATTGGATGGACATTACTGAGGGATTTCTGGATGTTGCGCAGTTTCCAAACTGCATCAGGATGCTGGACAGGAAGCATATTCGTGTCAGAAAGCCACCAAACTCAGGGTCTCGAGATTTTAACTATAGGCAGTTCTTTTCGATGGTTCTGTTGGCAGTTGCTTACAGTAACTATTGATTTCTGCTGGTTGATGTTGGGGCCTTTGGGAGCGCTGGGGATGCTCGCATTTTCAGAGCTTCCAGAATGGTTAGGTGGCTGATGGCCAAGCAGCTCCCTGTGCCTGCACCCCAAAACCTTCCTGGCTCGTCAGGTCCAATTGCCTCATTTGTCTTTGTGGCGGATGAGGCTTTGGCCTGGCAAATCATGTTATGCATCCCTTTGCTCGCAGGAACACAGACACCAAGCAGCAGGGGTTTAATTACCGCCTGACACGTGCCCAGCATTATGTTGAGTGTGCATTTGGGATACTCGCCAGCAGTTGGAGAGTTTTACTAAGTGCTATTGAGCTGGCTTTGGAAAACGATTGTGCGGTAATTCAAGCCTGTGTGGTTCTCCATAATCTGTGCTGGCAGAGTAATACTGTTTGGAATGCGGTGGAGGCTCGGGCCACTGCTTTTGGGTGGGAAGTTGTGGAGGAGCCTGTACAGTATGATAGGCCAGCACAATCTGCTCTCCAAGTCAGGGACCTCTTTGCAGACTATTTCCTGTCCCCTCAAGGAGCGGTTCCATTGTGGTTGGACCAAGTGCAAGGAGACAGATGAGCTGGTCTCTCCAGATAGTATGTTTTTTTAAGCTGGCTGTGCTGTTTTTTCTTAGTTAGCTACTTATTGACACCTGTTTATAGTTAGGGACTCGCATACAATGAGGATACTTGATATGTGTTGCAAGCTTGTACTACATTGGCCACCTCCCACTTAATTACGAAAGTGTGCGACCCCCCCTTTGAGCTTTGTAAACCTTTGCCCACAGGAGCAGAAGATGGCCAATGTAGTTAACTAATACCTCGTTTATTTGCCCCTCCCACGGCCCATGTCCAAAATGAGAGGTATCAAGTCAATTGTCAAGTTATGTTCCTCTGATTCAAGTGGCCCATTGGGTGTATTTGTGCTTATTATTGGCTGCCTATGTTCTTCCGCCAAAGATTCACCCCTTGCTGTAGGTTCTGTTTTTTGAAGATACACTTCTTACCTCCAAACCTGATTTGGGGGGGCTAAATATTTGTGGCTCTTTGGACCAGTCCCCCACACCCTATTAAAAATGACAATATATACCTCTTGTTAAAATATATTGTGTTGTGGTTAATGTATAGAGTTGAACTAATAAAGCAATTTGATGCAACTTTGTTTATTGTTTTGTTTTTTTTATAAAATTTATTTTTGGTGTAAAATTTAAATAAAACTGGCCAACAAGGCACGTCTATAATAAATACGAGATTGTAGAACCTCTGGGACGTCCGAAAAAACAGCTTCTTAAGTGCAGACAAACAACAGCCACAATTCATGGATGTATTAAAAGATCCACGGGCGATGACGTTGACTGTTGTGTGGAAGTGGTAGATGGGTGGAGCGGCCTCTCTTCCATCGTCGGGAAGTTATGCACTCCCCACTGATAGAGGTTGGCCAGGCACTCCGGGAGTCCATCAAGGCCACTCTGCAGGGCAGACACATACAGATGGCAATGATGGATCGCCTGGAAGTACCAGGTCACCCTCTCCTCAGGGGGAACATCTCGGCACGCTGTTGGGGAAAAAGGGGTTGTGTTAATATCACTTGGGCTTTTCACTAACAAAATACACATATGCTTACATATTTTTGACATAAAAATGGCCCTCTGCTCTCTGTACTTGCACATGCCTCTCCCAGACCATGCAACACAAAGCTATTAGCTAAAGCTTGGCCAGCTTGGTGCAGTAAGGACACAGAAGAACCCTAACCTTGCACACACACCCATGATAAAGAATCGTTGGACAAAAGTGACTGCACTTTTATGGATAAATTGGCGGGTATTAGAACACTATGTAAAGCTATGACGTTGCCTTAGTTTGAGGTTTAAAAGAAGGTTGGCTTTAATTACGGACAGTTCCCCATACATAGATGTTACATACAGCAACCTATTGGTGTCCTGGAGAGGTTGCCTGGTAATAAAAATAGCTTCTGGCCAAACTTACAACCTTTTAAAAGGCATGTGGCCATTGCTCAGCCACTACCAGTTGTTAAACATTTCCTTCTACAAACATGTGCTGGATTATAAATATTTCTCAAAGACACTCTTCACATGTCAACAACCACACAAACTGCAAATGAGTTGGTGTCTATGTCATGTGTTCTTCCCCAGTTGGACATACTAGAATAGTGTTTGCAGCTTCGCCTACTCTTTGTACATGGGCAGTTCGGCTGGGCCCAGTGTCTGACATCTGCTTGGCAATTATTTGTCACATGGCGGGACAGGTCACACAGTGGTCTTTCCACCTCTACAAGAGACTGTGGGGACCTCAGAGGAGCCCCTCCCCCACAGGGGAACCCTCCGCTGCCAAAGAAAAAGCCAAACAAAGCATCAAACAAGAATATAATACAGTTTTTGAGAACTCTCTATCTTACCGGGAGGCTCCTCCATAGCACCTTATGGTGGAGGTGTTGAGGGGCAGGCCTCCCTTGGTTCCCCCTGTGGCAGCATGACTCTTCTGTTGGGATATTAAATATAAAAAAGGAATTTGCAACATTCACCAAATAGCTGGATAGTTGTAATAGCAGGTCAAAGTCATGGATGAGAAAATAGCCACATATAGGGACACACTCTAAGAGACAAGCATAATTTTGGGCCCTTGTCCCACATTCCCAAAGTGTGTCCCAATAAATGTCTTCTCATCAGCCAATGTTAAAAAATAGACCCTCCAAATATTTACTACTGTGGTTCCTCCCATGTACAGGGGCATGCTACATCACTATTGGGGGTGATCTGTACAGTGGCCATGGTAGTATACATGTGACACTCATCAGACAGACGCCTCTAATATTTGTCAATACACACTCCATGTGAAGCAACACTTAACACTCCCTTTGGCTGAGGACATCTCCAAGTCTGAGAAAGATTATGCTCCTGGAGGAAAGAGAGCATTTTTTTAATCAGGTGAATGTGTACAAACGTATAATGCATGGGCTAAATATTCGCATTATCAGATGACTACAATGGCTGCCAGTTGCCCCACTGCACATGCACATGTGCGAACACTTTGCACTTCCACACAAACACCCATTCCCGAAGACAATTCTCCTGCCAGATCTTTTGTAAGCACCCAAGGTCCTTAAATTTGAGGTTGCTCCACCTCTTTTGCAATTGCTCCCGGGGCTGTTGGGGTGCAGGTATGGCACATGATTACCATCATAGTCAAACTGGCCCATCATCTGGACTAGCAGCCATGTTTCCCAAAGGTGATGCACAGCCAGACATAGGTTGGTTTTTTTAGCTAAAATCTCCAAAATGGCAATTTAGTTTCACTTTCCAGTGTAACAGGCACATAGGGCACACACGGTAGTGCGCAGGGTTGGGTACGCACATATGACTTGAGATGCACATTTGTCTTACAATTAATATTCGCTTGTCAGATAAAGCTGGCAATAATTTGATGGGCATGTTCGGACTCTCAAGCGATATTTTTAGAGGCGGCCTAAAGTTATTTCTCTGGTAAGGGAAAAATTAATAAATTTAAAAAAAAGGAATTCTATACCAGGGTCACCACACACTTGTAAATACAGAACCTTCTGGCCCAGACAAGTGCCTAGACGCAGGTGAATACACACAGCCGGGAGCCCTCAACATTTTTAATGTGCCTTTGGTGGGAATATCTAAGATGTTGCTTTAGCCACATCCCGACAATCCCAAAGATATGCCTTCGATTTGGGGCCATCTTAGATGGTTTGGCCCATTACAAATGTTCAACGCTGAGACCGTTCACAGTAACAAAGATTAAGGTGAATTGTTTAAAAAACAACTTAAAGCCTTGCTTGCTAATAACAATAAAGACTGCACATATGGGGGGGAAAGCAGAGCTCTGTGCTTGAGAAGCTGCCCCAGCAGGAAGGCCTTTCGAGGGTGGTGACTGCCTAGGCCTAACTCCCCTTGACACCTTGCCTTGATCTCTAGAGCTGTTCTCAGAACTGATGTGTAAAGTGGGTGGGGGGAAATCCTGCACGGAGATATCCTCTGCATAGAGGTCAGGTGTTAATTCCCCCGCCTGTCGAATCTTGGAACCAGCACTCATAGTCCCGCCTCTGGCGGTGCCCCCTCCTGCCGTTGAGACACCAGCAATCTAAAAACCAAAACACCTCCATCGCAGGTTCTGGCTGGAGAGCGACCTCCAAAAAAACGTCTCAATGGCTACCCTTACTGTACCCTCCAGGCTCCTGGGGAGCTGGTGGAAGCCCTAGAGGGAGCATTGGACCTGAGATCCAAGGGGCGTCGCTGAGAAAGGTACTCAAACACTGGGCGCTCCTGATCTAGGCTGAGCTGTAGCCTAACCCCAGGTGTGAAGGATGCCAGCTCTGGGTCCTCCTCCTTATCCTCCTGGTCATCCTCATCCTCACACTTGTCCCAGAAGTTGGTTGATCTCCTAAGGGCAGGAAGGGGAAGGCAAAAAGAACAAAGTAGTTTCTTCATGCAAGTCAAAATTGAATGTCAAAATTACACATACCTCAGCAAGTGTCACTAATTAGCTATGTACAGTTTGTATCTTCAATTGTGTAAGGCCCCAAAATGACATTGCTTGGCCCAGGTCTATTTTGGCTATGCTTTAAAGCACACACACCTTCTAAAAGAGACATACTTGCGTTGGTTGCAGAGCAAGGTTAACCAAAAGGGGCTGTAACAATAGAGCGCTTGACGCTGTTAAGATTAGGGGAAGAGCATACTGCCATGTGGCTCAAACATGACATGTGTAGCATTTAGCAAGGGGAAAAGCAGACTGCCATGTAAGTAACAACATTTGGCAGAGGCAAGTTGTAAGGCCAACCAAAGGGTGTTATGGTGGCAAGTTTAGTCAGGGGCTGCACACACTGGTGGCATAATTTCACCTGGCCCAAAGGGGTTACAAAGCAATGTGAGGTGTTTAAACTCTAGACTACTTATTTCAAGGCTGGAGTGGATTAAAAACACTGCTAGTACCTGCACCATACATACTGGATAGCTTTACAACCAGTGTGTGCTAAGTAGGCTATTTCAAGACCACCAACAACAGTTTCACCCAAGTGCACAATTATTTATTATACTTATGTGGGACACTCCTTTATGGGATTCAGAAAATGAAGCAAGTACGCAAATTTATATGTAGGCCTGCCTAAAGCGCCATGCTGCCTTGGTTTTCACATCTCCCTTCAGCTCTTCTCTCGGGCACGGCAGTCTTCTATTGTGTTCTGAAGGCCGGGGATTGAAAAAAGCTAATTTATTAAATGACAGCTGAGCGCTGCCTGTGATTGGCTCCAATTTTTTAATCCCCGGCCTCTAGAACACAGAAGACGACTGCTGTGCCAGAGAGAAGAGCCAGACAGCTCTTCTAGGTGAGTATAATCTTTAATTTTTTTACAGCTAGGGGTGATTTTTAGGGAACGGCTTATATTTCCAGCCCTTTCCCGAAAATAATCGCTGCGGGGGTTGCCTGCAACCCACTGCTTTCAATGGGGCCGACCCCATTGAAAGCAATGGGATAGCATCGCAGACTTCTGCCATAGCTGTGACAGAAGTCCGCGATGTGCTCCCTATGTTTTTAACGGGGCTGGCGCTGCTGCCGCCGGCCCCATTGAAAACACTGAGTGATATCGCAGATTTTTTCTCTGCGCTGCGAAGCTTGGGAGTAAAAATCGCAAATGAGTACGAAACCATTGAAGATCATTGGTTTAATAATCATTACTCTTGCATTGCAAGAAAAAATATTGCTAGTGAGTAGGTACCCTAAGGCTTCATTCCCACGAGCGCATCTATGCCGTACTTCCACGCCCGGGCATATATACGTTACCGATGTGAAACATTGGTTCCCAATGCATTCGTTCACATGGGCAACTATATGGTGCGTAAATACGTCAGTACCATGAAAGATGGAACATAAGCTGCCGAAATATCTCCAGTGTATATACAGTGGCGAAAAAGATACTTTTGGAACTAGCTTTTGGCTAATATACGTTGGCGGGTCCTATATTCCTGTGGGAGCAGGGAAAAAGAAGGGGGGGGGGGCATTTTTGCAGCGTCCAGTTCTGCAAAAAGCTTACAGGTATCTCTATATAGGCACTGAAAGGCATCGCAAGGATTTTGGCAAAGCAAGGGTCTTCCGGGGTGCAAAGTATTTTTTCGCTAAAAACTACGTTTATATGGAGCATGTGTGAAAACTTAAAAACTGACTCGCCGTATATACGCTGGTGTGAAAGGGCCCTAAGGTTCATTCGCATCAGCTGCTGAGGTTCCCCTAAATTCTGGAAAAAGGACAGACCGCTAGCTGGAAATCAAACAGATCCCATTATAGTTAATGAGAGGCCTATCGGCACCTTTCGGTTCTGTCATAACATGAAACCATTCAGCCAGGCGGTGCCGTTTTGCAGATCCCTAAATGGAACAGGGAAACAGAAATCCCTAACACTGATGTGAACGAGCCATTAATTATGTTTACACACTGTAAAATGGTGTTCAAGGACGGCATACTATAACATAACCAGCTCTATGTCCAAGCGGATCATAGCACACGTAATAAGTAAAAAATTCTTAGATTAGCAGTTTTTAATTTACATATCAGAAATGCAATGCATTGTTTAAGATTTGTTAATATACTCAATGCCAGTCTCCTTGCTCGCTTCACCCTGAAAAATCTGATAATCACATCACTTAGTAATAATAATCTTTTAAGCCTGCATTCTCCTTATGAATATTATCAGGTTTATATTTGTGGAAAGGCCATAGATGTCCAGGCTTATGCTAAAAAGAAAATTGAACTCGTATATTAATGAATCATACTGCAAATGCCAAAATACAGAGAGACCAAAACCACGTAACTTTTACTTATAAGATATAACAATAAAAGATACAATTTAGTAACAAAGTATATAATATAAAAGTAGTCAAAATGGAACGATTTGTAAATGACCCATAAGAGTATGTTTAATTATATGTTGCAAAATTGCTGCTAAATGTTTATGTTTAAGGGGGGCATTAACTGCAGGACACAGAGCATTGTCAGAGTGCTGGTCACGTGACCTTGGCGAGCGAAAGAAAAGTGCAGTATATACAACTGGGAGGGGAATAGCTACAGGACTGAATTCTGCACAGCAGAGGTTATTTATTTTGTAATGGATTCTAATTTAACTGTTCACTCAGTGTTCACTGATAGAAGCCCATACTCAGGAGGTAGAGGAGAGAGAGATTCTCTGCTTCACTGAGTAATCAGACTATTGCTGCCCATAGCAATCTATGAAGAAAAGAGGAGGAAACATAAGCCAGACCCTCACTGCTAACATGTTTTCCATACATGTCATGCAGGGGAAATCCTGCTCCCCTATCTCAGCATAACACACACATAGAAGCAGGAGGAACAACATGGAAGACATTATACAGCAGTACTGAGCAGTGTAGCTGGAAATTCAGCACAGGTGTGAGATAATAAAATACTTATAAGAGTTATCAGCATCTCCATGTGTTTATTTCTTTCTACTGAGCCTCGGATCTCTGCTGCCCTAGATCCACACATGGAACAGTCCCAATTAATGGCGTTATGCTGTGTGTTGGTAACCTGATGGAATATGTATATAACTCTTCAAAGAGTTGCCCAAGTATGTATTAGAATTAACAGAAGACAAATGATGTAACAGTCCTTTTTTATTCATAGGTAGAGATGAGCAAGCGTACTCGTCCGAGCTTGATGCTCGTTCAAGTATTAGGGTGTTCGAGATACTCGTTACTAGAGACGAGCACCACGCGATGTTCGAGTTACTTTCACTTTCATCTCTGAGACATTTGCGCACTTTTCTGGCCAATAGAAAGACATGGAAGGCATTACAACTTCCTCCTGTGACGTTCAAGCCCTATACCACCACTCTGCAGTGAGTGGCTGGCGAGATCAGATGACACCCGAGTATTTAAATCTGCCCCGCCCGCGGCTCGCCACACATGCATGGTGACAGAGATCAGGGAAAGTGCTGTCTTGCTGTAGCTGCTATAGGGAGAGCGTTAGGAGTTATATTAGGCTTCAAGAACCCCAACGGTCCTTCTTAGGGCCACATCTGACCTTGTGCAGTACTGTTGAGGCTGCTTTTAGCAGTGTTGCACAATTTTTTTTTTTTGCGTCCTCAGTCTGCAGTCATTGTACAGAGTATAGGGGCAGTACTGGTGAGGCAGGGAGAGAGGGAAAGGTGAAAGAGATATACTGTCTATATAGGCAGTGGGCTTTTTCAAAAAAATTGGGGAAAAATACTATCTTTGGACTGCCTGTGACTGTGTTCAGGGTACTGCGTGTCTGCTGGGGGTAGTAGTCCTAATTAATACCCAGCTAAGCGTTACAGCAGGCTTGCGCAAAATTGTTTCCTGGCTCTGCTGTGCCCGTTACATCACTGCCGTCATCCCGCCAGAGGGAAACAGTATACAATAGATACGCTGCATACAGTATCTGTCTGGTGTTTCAGCTCACCATTTAAAAAAACTGAAGCAAAATACTTAAGGCCTACCACTGCCCTTTGGCCACTTGACTGCTTCTGCGCTGTGAATTCCACTAGCTCAGTCCTACGCACCTACGTCTCACTGCAGGCGTGCGCAAAATTGTTTCCTGGCTCTGCTCTGCGTTCCGTAAGCAAAGTCAGCCTCCAACCACAGGCCAATAAGCGGCACATTTAATTACAGCGTTCTGTTTCTGCTCTACTCGTAATACATCATGCTGAGTGGTAGGGGTAGGCCTAGAGGACGTAGACGCGGGCGAGGACGCGGAGGCCCAAGTCAGGGTGTGGGCACAGGCCGAGCTCCTGATCCAGGTGTATCGCAGCCGACTGCTGCGGGATTAGGAGAGAGGCAAGTTTCAGGGGTCCCCAGATTCATCTCACAATTAATGGGTCCACGCGGTAGACCTTTATTAGAAAATGAGCAGTGTGAGCAGGTCCTGTCGTGGATGGCAGAAAGTGCATCCAGCAATCTATCGACCACCCAGTCTTCGACGCCGTCCACAGCTGCAACTCTGAATCCTCTGGCTGCTGCTCCTCCGTCCTCCCAGCCTCCTCACTCCATGAAAATGACACATTCTGAGGAGCAGGCAGACTCCCAGGAACTGTTCTCGGGCCCCTGCCCAGATTGGGCAGCAATGGTTCCTCTCCCACCAGAGGAGTTTATCGTGACCGATGCCCAACCTTTGGAAAGTTTCCGTGGTCCGGGGGATGAGGCTGGGGACTTCCAGCAACTGTCTCAAGAGCTTTCAGTGGGTGAGGAGGACGATAATGATGAGACACAGTTGTCTATCAGTGAGGTAGTAGTAAGGGCAGTAAGTCCGAGGGAGGAGCGCACAGAGGATTCGGAGGAAGAGCAGCTGGACGATGAGGTGACTGACCCCACCTGGTTTGCTAAACCTACTGAGGACAGGTCTTCAGAGGGGGAGGCAAGTGCAGCAGCAGGGCAGGTTGGAAGAGGCAGTGCGGTGGCCAGGGGTAGAGGCAGGGCCAGACCGAATAATCCACCAACTGTTTCCCAAAGCGCCCCCTCGCACCATGCCACCCTGCAGAGGCCGAGGTGCTCAAAGGTCTGGCAGTTTTTCACTGAGAGTGCAGACGACCGACGAACTGTGGTGTGCAAGGTTTGTCGCGCCAAGATCAGCTGGGGAGCCACCACCACCAGCCTCACCACCACCAGCATGCGCAGGCATATGATGGCCAAGCACCCCACAAGGTGGGACGAAGGCCGTTCACCGCCTCCGGTTTGCACCACTGCCTCTCCCCCTGTGCCCCAACCTGCCACTGAGATCCCACCCCCCTCTCAGGACACAGGCACGACCGTCTCCCGGCCTGCACCCACACCCTCACCTCCGCTGTCCTCGGCCCCATCCAGCAATGTCTCTCAGCGCAGCGTCCAGTCGTCGATAGCGCAACTGTTTGAGTGCAAGCGCAAGTACGCCGCCACGCACCCGCATGCTCAAGCGTTTAACATGCACATAGCCAAATTAATCAGCCTGGAGATGCTGCCGTATAGGCTTGTGGAAATGGAGGCTTTCAAAAACATGATGGCGGCGGCGGCCCCTCGCTACTCGGTTCCCAGTCGCCACTACTTTTCCCGATGTGCCGTCCCAGCCCTGCACGACCACGTCTCCCGCAACATTGTACGCGCCCTCACCAACGTGGTTACTGCCAAGGTCCACTTAACAACGGACACGTGGACAAGCACAGGCGGGCAGGGCCACTATATCTCCCTGATGGCAGATTGTGTGAATTTAGTGGAGGCTGGGACCGAGTCAGAGCCTGGGACCGTTCACATCCTACTCACCCCCAGAATTGCGGGCCCCAGCTCGGTGCTGGTATCTGCGGCGGTGTATGCTTCCTCCACTAAACCACCCTCCTCCTCCTACGCAACCTCTGTCTCGCAATCAAGATGTGTCAGCAGCACGTCACCAGCAGTCGGTGTCACGCTGCGTGGCAGCACAGCGGTGGGCAAGCGTCAGCAGGCCGTGCTGAAACTACTCAGCTTAGGAGAGAAGAGGCACACGGCCCACGAACTGCTGCAGGGTCTGACAGAGCAGACCGACCGCTGGCTTTCGCCGCTGAGCCTCCAACCGGGCATGGTCGTGTGTGACAACGGCCGTAACCTGATGGCGGCTCTGCAGCTCGGCAGCCTCACGCACGTGCCATGCCTGGCCCACGTCTTTAATTTGGTGGTTCAGCGGTTTCTGAAAAGCTATCCATGCTTGTCAGACCTGCTTGGAAAGGTGCGCCGGCTCAGCGCACTTTTCCGCAAGTCCAAGACGGACGCTGCCACCCTGCGGACCCTGCAACATCGGTTTAATCTGTCAGTGCACTGACTGCTGTGCGACGTGCCCACACTGTGGAACTCTACGCTCCACATGTTGGCTAGGCTCTATGAGCAGCATAGAGCTATAGTGGAATACCAACTCCAACATGGGTGGCGTAGTGGGAGTCAGCCTCCTCAATTCTTTACAGAAGAGTGGGCCTGGTTGGCAGACATCTGCCAGGTCCTTGGAAACTTTGAGGAGTCTACCCAGATGGTGAGCGGCGATGCTGCAATCATTAGCGTCACCATTCCTCTGCTATGCGTCTTGAGAAGTTCCCTGCAAAGCATAAAGGCAGACGTTTTCCGCTCGGAAACGGAGGCGGGGGAAGACAGTATGTCGCTGGATAGTCAGAGCACCCTCATGTCTATATCTTAGCGCGTTGAGGAGGAGGAGGAGGGGGAGGAGCATGAGGAGGAGGGGGAAGAGACAGCTTAGCCCATTGCTGAGGGTACCCATGCTGCTTGCCTGTCATCCTTTCAGCGTGTATGGCCTGAGGAGGAGGATCCTGAAAGTGATCTTCGTAGTGAGGACAGCCATGTGTTGTGTACAGGTACCCTGACACACATGGCGGACTTCATGTTAGGATGCCTTTCTCGTGACCCTCGCGTTACACGAATTCTGGCCACTACGGATTACTGGGTGTACACACTGCTCAACCCACGGTATAAGGAGAACCTTTCCACTCTCATACCCGAAGAGGAAAGGGGTTCGAGAGTGATGCTATACCACAGGACCCTGGCGGACAAACTGATGGTAAAATTCCCATCCGACAGCGCTAGTGGCAGAAGGCGCAGTTCCGAGGGCCAGGTAGCAGGGGAGGCACGGAGATCAGGCAGCATGTACAGCGCAGGCAGGGGAACACTCTCCAAGGCCTTTGCCAGCTTTATGGCTCCCCAGCAAGACTGTGTCACCGCTCCCCAGTCAAGGCTGAGTCGGCAGGAGCACTGTAAATGGATGGTGAGGGAGTACGTAGCCGATCGCACGACCGTCCTCCGTGACGCCTCTGCTCCCTACAACTACTGGGTGTCGAAGCTGGACACGTGGCCTGAACTCGCGCTGTATGCCCTGGAGGTGCTTGCTTGTCCTGCAGCTATCGTCTTGTCAGAGAGGGTGTTTAGTGCGGCTGGGGGAATCATCACGGATAAGCGTACCCGCCTGTCAACTGACAGTGCCGACAGGCTTACACTCATAAAGATGAACAAAGCCTGGATTTCCCCAGACTTCTCTTCTCCACCAGCGGACAGCAGCGGTACCTAAACAATACGTAGGCTGCACCCGCGGATGGAAGCATCGTTCTCTATCACCATCAAAAACGGGGACCTTTTAGCTTCATCAATCTGTGTATTATATTCATCCTCCTCCTCCCGCTCCTCCTCCGGAAACCTCACGTAATCACGCCGAACAGGCAATTTTTCTTAGGCCCACAAGGCTCAGTCATGTGACTTTTGTAAACAATGTTTATATGTTTCAATTCTCATTAAAGCGTTGAAACTTGCACCTGAACCAATTTTTATTTTAACTGGGCTGCCTCCAGGCCTAGTTACAAATTAAGCCACATTAACCAAAGCGATTAATGGGTTTCACCTGCCCTCTTGGTTGGGCATGGGCAATTTTTCTGAGGTACATTAGTACTGTTGGTACACCAATTTTTTTGGGCCCTCGCCTACAGCGTAATCCTAGTAATTTTTATGGGCTTCGCCTGCACTCATGCTACAGCAAGGTGTGTGGGGTTGGCCCACACTTTTGCTACAAAAATGTAACTGGGGCCATGTCTATACTGCAACTACTGAAATGTGAAAGAGACTGTTATCTCCCTAAACTGCTGCAATGGGAATGTTACTGTGGCCTGTCTTGACTGCTACTACTACTGAAATGGAACTAATACTGTGCTTCCCCTATACTGCTGCTTCGGAATTGTTACTGAGGCCTGTCTTGACTGCTACTATTACTGAAATGGAACTAAGACTGTGCTCCCCCTATACTGCTGCTTCAGAATTGTTACTGGGGCCTGTCTGGACTGCTACTACTACTGAAATGGAACTAATACTGTGCTCCCCCTATAATGCTGCTAGTGATATGTTACTGGGGCCTGTCCCTAATACTACCGCTGAAATGTTACTAATTCTGGGCTCTGCATATACCGCTGCTAATGCTATGTCACTGGGGTGTGGAAACGGAGGCTTCCCAAAGACATGATGGTGGCGAGGCCATTTCCCACCAACGCAGTTACTGTTAAGGTGCATATAACCACGGACACGTGGAGAGGACACGTAGTGCCTCAAAAACATCCCCCTCCTCCTCCAACAATGAAAACATTCTTGCCAAATACCTTTGCATTGGTCCGTCTGGTGGCAGTCCAAGAATTTCACCTTTACTGACACAACAAGAGAGCCCCCCCACCATCCCCCCGCCACGGCCCACTTAATCGTGGCCACATTCCGAAAACCAACTAAATAAAACCATGCTACTAGGTCCGCAGTCGCCACCACATTCCCACCAATGCGGTTACTGTTAAGGTACATATTACCACTCTGACTGGGGCATGCACTGTGGGCCGAAGCACACCTGTATTGTATGTGACGTTAGCTCTGCTGAGCAGGGTACTGCAATGGCATACGTTTATGTACCGCCGGTGGGTTCCAGGGAGCCACCCATGCTGTGGGTCCACAGGGACTTCACATTAGGGATTTGTACCTGCCAGTGTCTATGTATTAAAAACCCCGGTCAGACTGGGGCATGCAGTGTGGGCCAAAGACCACCTGCATTTAATCAGATGTTACCTCAGCTGTGATGGGCAATGCAATGGGATATATTTATGTACCGCCGGTGGCTTCCTGGGACCCACCCATGCTGTGGGTCCACACGGAGTTGTAACTGCATGTGTCTACTTATAAGGAACCCCAGTGTGACTGGGGCATGCAGTGTGGGCCGAAGCCCACCTGCATTTAATCGGACGTTAGCTCTGCTGTCCAGGGCACTGCAATGGGATTTGTTTATGTACCGCCGGTGGGTTCCAGGGAGCCACCCATGCTGTGGGTCCACAGGGACTTCACATTAGGGATTTGTAAATGCCAGTGTCTATGTATTAAAAACCCCGGTCAGACTGGGGCATGCAGTGTGGGCCGAAGACCACCTGCATTTAATCGGATGTTACCTCAGCTGTGATGGGCAATGCAATGGGATATATTTATGTACCGCCGGTGGCTTCCTGGGACCCACACATGCTGTCGGTCCACACGGAGTTGTAACTGCATGTGTCTACTTACAAAGAACCCCAGTGTGACTGGGGCATGCAGTGTGGGCCGAAGCCCACCTGCATTTAATCGGACGTTAGCTCTGCTGTCCAGGGCACTGCAATGGGATTTGTTTATGTACCGCCGGTGGGTTCCAGGGAGCCACCCATGCTGTGGGTGCACACGGAATTCCCATTGCGGAGTTGTACCTGCCTGTGACTATTTATAAAAAACCCCGGTCTGACTGGGGCATGCAGACCCCTTGACAGAATGAATAGTGTGTGGCACATGGGTTCCCCATTGCTCTACCCACGTTTGCAGCTCCTGATGGAGGTGGCACAGGATTGGATTTCTCATTGCTTCTGTACAGCATTGTGGGCTATTGCCCCGCACCTTTTAAAGAGGGTCGCTGCCTGGCCCTGCCAACCCTCTGCAGTGTGTGCCTCCGGTTCCTCCTCATGGCAGATGCACTTATAAATAGACACGAGGGTGGTGTGGCTATGAGGCCAGCATGTGGCATGAGGGCAGCTGAAGGCTGCGCAGGGACAATTTGGTGTGCGCTGTGGACACTGGGTCATGCGGGGGGGGGGGGGTTGGGCAGCATGTAACCCAAGAGAAGTGGCAGCGGAGTGTCATGCAGGCAGTGATTTTGCTTTGTTGGAGGTAGTGTGGTGCTTAGTAGAGATGAGCGAGCCTACTCGGCCATGCTCCTTTTTCGCCCGAGCACCGCGATTTTCGAGTACTTCCGAAAAGATTCGGGGGGCGCTGTGGGTGAGTGGGGGGTTGCAGCGGGGAGTGGGGGGGGGGAGAGGGAGAGAGAGAGGGCTCCCCCCTGTTCCCCGCTGCTACCCCCTGCTCCGCCACGCCTCCCTCCTCCCCCCGGCGCCCCCCGAATCTTTTCACCCGAGTACGGAAGTACTCGAAAATCGCGGTGCTCGATCGAGTAATTACTCGAAACGAGTAGGTTCGCTCATCTCTAGTGCTTAGCTAAGGTATGCCTTGCTAATGAGGGTTTTTCAGAAGTAAAAATTGTTGGGGGGGGGGCACTCTTGCCGCTATTGTGGCTTAATAGTGGGACCTGGGAACCTGAAATACAGCCCAACATGTAGCCCCTTGCCTGCCCTATCCGTTTCTGTGTCGTTCCCATCACTTTCTTGAATTGCCCAGATTTTCACAAATGAAAACCTTAGCGAGCATCGGCGATATACAAAAATGCTCGGGTCGCCCATTGACTTCAATGGGGTTCGTTACTCAAAACGAACCCTCGAGCATCGCGAAAAGTTCGTCTCGAGTAACGAGCACCCGAGCATTTTGGTGCTCGCTCATCTCTATTCATAGGTGGTTTTATTTGGTTATGTCCATCCAGTCCTCCATTCTCACTGCAAGTTTCTGGGTAATGTTGATTGCCCTTCTCATATGTTGTATAAGCGTGATGCACCTAATAAAAAAAAATGCATTTTGCATACACTCACTGGGCCTGGAAAGCAGGTGCAATTCTAGGATGACCAATAGGTATGATGTTTAATTCATTATGAAACACACATATGATAGAGGCACTGGAAGATGTCTTTGACAATATTACCTGATATACTCAGGGTCTGAAATGAATATACCAAACAACTAATTCTTGTAACTAATCAACATACTATAGTCTTAGACTATTTTATAGCCTCATAATGAGGGTTATTTCAAATTTTTGTAATCTAATCATTATTAAGGTTCTAATTTTTCTGTTTTGAAAAACCATGAGCACTAATTGCAGATGTTTTCAGGAAAATCATCAATGAGACTTGTTGATCAATCCGTCCCTGCTATGCATGTAATGACTGTTCTGATGTTATCATGTAACATGTATGGAAAATATACTCTGCAAGAATTATCAACTGCATGAACTGTAGACACCGACTCTAATCATAAAAAAGCCAAAGATTTATACACATTGGACTGTACAAAAAAAAATGTTATACAATTTTTTTTTACTAGACATACTGTATTTTTCAAGAATTAACTGAATAACCTCATAATATTTGCATATATCTTTTTAAGGTTTATGTTTTCTACAATTTATTTAACACTGGTTGATGTATAAGGAAAGCAAATATGAAACCTGAACCAGTTGGGAGAGTGGGTTTGAGGAGTCAGAGGAAGCTCTCTAGACATTTCTCAGGGCAGGTTTCAGTAAGGCAGGGCAAGGATAGAAGGTCTTCTTTGTTTTTGTTGGATCAGATATTAGGACATCCTATATTATCTTTGGAATATTAGGAGGAACTGTTAGATTAATTTTTAATGGTTCTCTGTAGAGATGAGCGAGCACCAAAATGCTCAGGTGCTTGGTACTCGAGTCGAACTTTTCATAATGCTCGAGAGCTCGTTTCGAGTAACGAACCCCATTGAAGTCAATGGGCGACTCGAGCATTTTTGTATGGGACCGATGCTCCGCATAGGGGATGATTTGTGAAACAACTGAAAACATCAGAAAGTCATGGAAACACCACAGAAACGGATAGGGAACAGCAGGGGCACATGCATGGCTGCATCTGAGGCTCCCAGGTATTAAGCCAAAATGGGGGCAATAACCTGGCGGTCACCCTCCTAACTATTTACCTAGGACAGACTGTCATTAGCAAGGCACACGCGCTGGCACACCTTAGCTAAGCACCACACTACCTCCAACCAAAGACAATCACCGCCTGCGAGTGACACCGCTGCCTCTTCTCCTAGGTTACATGCTGGCATTGCTGTCCAACCCCCCGCACGACCCTGCATCTACAGCGAACACAAAATTTTCCCTGCGCAGTGTTCAGCTGGCTTCATGCCACACGCTCGCTTCATAGCCACACCACGCTCATGTCGATTACAACTGTAATGCACACGGTAAGGTGTAGCCGTAAAAAGGACCGTTGGGTTTCTTGAATACAGGATCCTACTCTAACACTTTCCCTATATCAGCTGCAGCACTCTCCCCAACCTCTGCCAGCATGCGTCTGAGGTGAGCCGCGGGCAGGACCACTTTAAGTACTCGGTGGTCACCTGATCCCGCCAGCCACTCACTGCTGTCGGCGGGCAGAGGGCTGGCACGTCACAGCAGGAAGTGGTAATGCCTTTCCCGCATGTTTATTGGCTAGAAAATGGCGCTAAATATGTGGGGAAGGAAATGGAATTGACTCGAGTACCGCGTGGTGTTCATCTCGAGTAACGAGCATCTCGAGTACCCTAATGCTCGAACGAGTAGCAAGCTCGCAAGAACGTGCTTGCTCATCTCTAGTTCATCTTTTGTTCATATGAACCATGGTTAAACCATTCCCTTTAAGAATACAGAAGAATGTGTTTTGACATTCTCTATTTCTAGATGATTAGAATCACATTTAATTCTTGGAATTGTGAATACAGTCTGGAGGCCAGTGTTACTCTACAGATGATATTGGACCTCCAATAGAATAGCCAGTGTGGGGGAGTTTATCCTCTGATTGTACAACATTGTGCAACATTGTGTGAGATTGTAAAATGTGTCTCCAGATGTTAAGTTGTTTTTGCCAGAATGTCTTACTTTGAGAAAGCCCTTTTATAGCCAAGAATGTATGTAACTATGTACCTCAATTATGTAATATGCCTAATCCCTCCCCTTCTCCTACCCCATTCTGTATGTTTTGTCACACCGACATGTGATGAGGAGGAGCCGGAGACACACACTGCAGAGGGTTGGCAGGGCCAGTCAGCGACCCTCTTTGAAAGTGTGGGCGATAGCCTACAATGCTGATGACAGTTGATGATAAATGAACATACGATTATCATTCCAATCCCGTGTCACCTTCGTCACAAAATTGTCAGGAGCCACAAACGTGGGCATAAAGGAGACTCAGGTGCCAGCACTTCTACACATCTCCACAATGCAGCAGCACATACTAACACCAAAGATTGGTTTGAAGCAGGAGGTGTCTCAAAAGTAGTGATCCTGTGAAAGTGTCATGGAATCACTAACGCTTCTTGTGAATGCTACAATCCAGTATCTCGGATAACTGTGGTTACGCTGATCCCCAGAGCCCAAGCAGGAGGAGGTGGCAAAATAAGGCCGAGAAACTATGACCGAGGTAGGACCCGCAATACTCTGTGTGGGAAGCATGAGAGCCGGCCCAGGGTCAGGCTTGGTCACAGCCTCCACCTTGTGTGACCCAAGGTGCTGCGAGTTACATAGCAATGGAAAATCCATGTGTCCCCACACAATTCATTCTGTGTGTGTGTCAGATAGCTGAACACTGCAATGGGAAAGCCTTCTGCGCCCTACCCAAGTCAGTCAGTGTATTTGTACCAGATAAGTAAAAAACCGCAATGGGAAATCTTTGTGCACCCACAGCATAGGCGGGCCCATGAAACTCAAAGACAGTATTACACATGAAGAAATCAGAGTGCCCAAACATGGCACAGTTTCACCCTGCCAAGGACCTCGGCCTCTGCCCACTTTTCTGCCCAATTAATTTTTTGTATGTGTTAGATAGCTGAACAACGCAATGGGGAAGCCTTTGTGCACCCACAGTATAGGCGGGCCCCTGGAACCCAGGGAGAGTATTAAGCAGGAAGAAAAGAGAGTGCCCAAACATGGCAGAGTTTCACCCTGCCAAGGACCTCGGCCTCTGCCCACATTTCTGCCCAATTCATTTTTTGTATGTGTCAGATAGCTGAACAACGCAATGGGGAAGCCTTTGTGCACCCACAGTATAGGCGGGCCCCTGGATCCCAGGGAGCATATTAAGCAGGAAGAAAAGAGAGTGCCCAAACATGGCAGAGTTTCACCCCACCAAGGACCTCGGCCAACATTTCTGCCCAATTCATTCTTTCTATGTGTCAGATAGCTGAACAATGCAATGGGAAAGCCTTTGTGCGCCCACAGCATAGGCAAGCCCATGAAACTCAAAGACAGTATTAAACATGAAGAAAAGAGAGTGCCCAAACATGGCAGAGTTTCACCCAGCCCAGGACCTCAGCCGACACTTCTGCCCTAGTCAGTCAGTGTATTTGTGCCAGATAGGTGAAACACCACAATGCGAAAGCCGTCTGCACCCTAGCCAAGTCAGTCAGTGTATTTTTGCCAGACAGGTAAAACAACGCATTGGGAAGTCTTTGTGCACCCACAGCATAGGCGAGCCCATGAAACTCAAAGACGGTATTACACATAAAGAAATCAGAGCGCCCAAACAAGGCAGTTTTACCCCGCCAAGGACCTTGGCTTTGGCTCACACACTCAGTAATCGTGGGCATAAAGTGGACTCAGATGCTAGTACAGCTGTGAACATCTCATTAAATCAGTTACGGTTGCTTTCATCGCTCCAAAGACTGGATGAACCACAAAGAAGTTCCACAGTCCATACCTGGTGCAGTTGATTCTTCTCCCCCAGGACCTTGGCCTCTGCCCACACCGTCAGTAATCGTGGGCCTCAAGCAGACTCGGATGCTAGTACAGCTGTGAACGTCTCATTAATGCAGTAACGCTCCTTTTGTTTGGCCCAAACCACTGTCTCAGATAACTGTGGTAACACAAGATCAAATACATGTTGCCCAGCGCTGATCCCCAGACCCCAAGCAGGAGGAGGAGATGGCATGATAAGGCCGAGAATCCATGACCGACGTAGGACCCGCAATACTCAGTGTGGGAAGTAAGTGAGCGGGCCCTGGGTCAGGCTCGGTCCCAGCCTCCACCTTGTCTGACCAAAGGTGCCGTGAGTTACATAGCTATGGGAAATCCATGTGTCCCCACACACCTCATTCTGTGTATGTGTCAGGCAGCTGAACACCGCTATGAGAAACCCTTGTGCACCCACAGTATAGGCGGACCACTAAAACTTTTCTGTTGCAACAGTATAGGCGAACCCCTTAAACCTTTCAGTAGCAAGTGTATTGGTGGACCCCTGAAACTTTTCTGTTGCAAGAGTATAGGCGAACCCCTCAAACCTTTTAGTAGCAAGTGTATAGGCGGACACCAGTAACATTTCTGTAGCAAGAGTATAGGCGGACCCCTGTAACATTTCTGTAGCAAGAGTATAGGCGGACCCCTCAAACCTTTCAGTAGCAAGTGTATAGGCGGACCCCTGTAACATTTCTGCAGCAAGAGTATAGGTGAACCCCTCAAACCTTTCAGTAGCAAGTGTATAGACAGACCCCTGTAACATTTCTGTAGCACGAGTATAGGCGGACCCCAGTAACATTTATGTAGCAAGAGTATAGGCGGACCCCAGTAACATTTATGTAGCTAGAGTATAGGTAGACCCCAGTAACATTTCTGTAGCAAGAGTATAGACGGACCCCTGTAACATTTTTTTAGCAAGAGTATATTGGCAGACCCCTGTAATATTTCTGTAGCAAGAGTATAGGCAAACCCCTCGAATCTTTCATTAGCAAGTGTATAGGTGGACCCCTGTAGCATTTATGTAGCAAGAGTATAGGAGGACCCCTGTAACATTTCTGTAGCAAGAGTGTAGGCGAACCCCTAAAACATTGGTGTCCTAAGAGTATAGGCGAACACCTGAAAAAATTTGGCTACCAAGAGTGTAGGCGTAGGCTGGAAAAATTAGTTAGATAACAGTATAGGCAAGGGCCTGAAAGTGTACCCCTGAAAAATTGCTCAACCGCGAGGGCAGGTGAAACCCATAAACATTTTTTAAAGATACAGCTTGCTGTTGCTTAATTTGTAACAGAGCCTGTAGGCACCCCTCCGAAAAAAAATTGGTTTCAGTTAAAGTAAAAAAACTTTTAAACAAAGCCTTTTGGGCAGTTCAGCGTGATGACATGCTGTTTTAGGAGGAGGAGCAGTAGGAGGAGGAGTAATAATATCCGAGAGTGATTGACAAAGCTAATTCCCCCTTTTTTGTGGTGATAGAGGATGCATTTTTCTCCTGTTGCAGTGAAAAGAATCATTAGGTTCCGCTGCTTTCCACCAGTGGAGAAGAGAAGTCTGGGGAAATCCAGCCTTTGTTTATCTTTATGAGTGTAAGCATGTCGGCACTGGCAGTTGACAGGCGGGTACGCTTATCCATGATGATCCCCCCAGCAGCACTAAACACCCTCTCTGACAAGACGCTAGCGGCAGGGCAAGCCAGCACCTCCAGGGTGTAAAGTGCAAGTTCGTGCCACGTGTCCAGCTTTGACACCCAATAGTTGTATGGAGCAGAGGCATCACGAAGGACAGTGGTACGATTGGCTACGAACTCCCTAACCATCTTTTTACAGTGCTCCCTCCGACTCAGCCTTGACTGGGGAGTGGTGACACAGTCTTGCTGGGGAGCCATTAAACTGGCAAAGGCCTTGGAGAGTGTTGCCCTGCCTGTGCTGGACATGCTGCCTGATCCCCGTGCCTCCCCTGCTACTTGGCCCTCGGAACTGCGTCTTCTGCCACTAGCACTGTCAGATGGGAACTTTAGCATCACTTTTCCCACCAGGACCCTGTGGTATTGCATCACTCTCATACCCCTTTCCTCTTTGGGAATGAGAGTGGATAGGTTCTCCTTATACTGTGGGTCGAGAAGGTTGTACACACAGTAATTCGTGTTGGCCAGAATCCTTCTAACGCGAGGGTCACGGGAAAGGCAGCCTAACATGAAGTCAGCCATGTGTGCCAGGGTCCCAGTATGCAACACATCGCTGTCCTCACTAGGAGGATGACTTTCAGGATCCTCCTCCTCCTTTTCCTCTTCGGCCCATACACGCTAAATAGATGAGAGGCAAGCAGCATGGGTACCCTCTGCAGTGTGGCCAGCAGTCTCTTCCCCCTCCTCCTTCCCCTCCTCCCCTCCTCCAAAATGCGCTGAGATATAGACATGAGGGTGGTCTGGCGACATAGTGTCACCCCCTGCCTCCTGTTCCAACCGCAAAGCGTCGGCCTTTATGCTTAGCAGCGAACTTCTCAGCAGGCAAAGCAGCAGGATGGTAACGCTAATGATGGCCCCATCACCACTCACCATTTGAATAGACTCCTCAAAGTTTCCGAGGACCTGACAGATGTCTGCCATCCATGCCCACTCCTCAGTAAAGAGTTGCGGAGGCTGACTACCACTCCGCCGCCCATGTTGCAGCTGGGCACGTCACACAGCACCCCTCTGAAGCCCTGTCCTCAGTAGGCTTAGCAAACCAGGTGGGGTCAGTCACCTCATTGTCCAGCAGCTCTTACTCCGAATGCTCTGTGCACTCCTCCCTCGGACTTACTGCCCTTACTACTACCTCACTGACACACAACTGTGTCTCGTCATCCTCATCCACAAAAAGCTCTTGAGAGAGTTGCTTAAAGTCCCCAGCCTCATCACCCGGACTCCGTGAACTTTCCGAAGGTTGGGCATCGGTCACGACAAACTCCTCAGGTGAGAGAGGAACCATTTTTTCCCACTCAGCGCAGGGACCCGAGAACAGTTCCTGGGAGTCTGCCTGCTCAGAATATGTCATTTTCATGGAGTAAGGAGGCTGGGAGGAAGGAGGAGCAGCAGCCAGAGGATTCAGAGTTGCCGTCCCTAGGCCAGGAATAGTGGACTGCGTTAAAGACTCAGTGGTCGATACATTGCTGGATGCGTTTTTTGCCATCCACGATAGGACCTGCTCCTACTGCTATGTTTGTAATAAAGGTCTACCACGCGGACCCGCAAATTGTGATATGAAGCTGGGGAGCCAAAAAACTTGCCTCTCTCCTAATCCCTCAGCAGCCCAGGAAATATTACAGTGCTGTTTAGCGGTGAGACCTCTGCCTAATGCACTGTAGACTGAGAATGCTATAGCTATAATGCTCTGCAGAGGGATAGATGCTTTAAAAAAAATTGGTGTACTACTGCTCCCAGCTAGCCTTAATTGTAATGCTCACAATGAGGAGTAGCCCTAAGAAGGACCGTTGGGGTTCTTGTAGAGAGGATCATGACTGTAAAACTTTCCCTATATAAGCAGCTTTGTCTCTAAACTCTGTGTAATACACTGCACACACACAACCGTATAGCTGAAATAGCCTGCACAGCCCTAGATGCTTACAAAAAAAAAAAAAAAGGGGTGCACTACTGTTCCCAGCCAGCCTCAACTATAATGCACACGGTGAGGAGTAGCCCTAAGAAGGACCGTTGGGGTTCTGGTAGAGAGGATCCTGACTATAAAACTTTCCCTATCTCAGCAGCTCTGTCCCTAAACTCTGCCTAATGCATAGCCCTAGATGCTTAAAAAAAAATTGGTGCACTACTGCTCCCAGCCAGCCACAACTGTAATGCACACGGTAAGGTGTAGCCATAAAAAGGACCGTTGGGGTTCTTGAATACAGGATCCTACTCTAACACTTTCCCTATATCAGCTGCAGCACTTTCCCCAACCTCTGCCAGCATGCGTCTGAGGTGAGCCGCGGGCAGGACCACTTTAAGTACTCGGTGGTCACCTGATCCCGCCAGCCACTCATTGCTGTCGGCGGGCAGAGGGCTGGCACGTCACAGCAGGAAGTGGTAATGCCTTTCCCGCATGTTTATTGGCTAGAAAATGGCGCTAAATATGTGGGGAAGGAAATGGAATTGACTCGAGTACCGCGTGGTGTTCATCTCGAGTAACGAGCATCTCGAGTACCCTAATGCTCGAACGAGTAGCAAGCTCGGAAGAGCGTGCCTGCTCATCTCTAGTTCATCTTTTGTTCATATGAACGATGGTTAAACCATTCCCTTTAGGAATACAGAAGAATGTGTTTTGACATTCTCTATTTCTAGATGATTAGAATCACATTTAATTCTTGGAATTGTGAATACAGTCTGGAGGCCAGTGTTACTCTACAGATGATATTGGACGTCCAATAGAATAGCCAGTGTGGGGGAGTTTATCCTCTGATTGTACAACATTGTGCAACATTGTGTGAGATTGTAAAATGTGTCTCCAGATGTTAAGTTGTTTTTGCCAGAATGTCTTACTTTGAGAAAGCCCTTTTATAGCCAAGAATGTATGTAACTATGTACCTCAATTATGTAATATGCCTAATCCCTCCCCTTCTCTTACCCCATTCTGTATGTTTTGTCACACCGACTTCTTATTATTATAAAGTATGGGGGTGCGGCTCCAAAAACTGGGACTGCTGCTTTACCCTTTGACTCAGCATGTGTTGCCTGATTTATTTAAAGGGTGTGGTCGCATGTGACTCTTGTCTTAACTCTACCTGATCTAAAGAATTACTTTCACATCACTATAGAATACAATGCTGCACTCTGGATGTGTTATCCCATATAGTACTGTATATGTAGCATAGCATACATATATACTTGGCAACCTTCTCAAAGAGTTCTCTAGTCCCCTGCTTTTTTTTAATCAACTGGGTATATGTAAAAAATGTATTGTTTGCCTGATGCCAATGCTGCCACCAGTTGTTGGTTGTTGTATTCCCGTTACAAGATGCCGCTTCATCACAGGAGTAGCTAGAATGAACATTAGGAAGCTGTCAACGCAGGAGTAGTGAGGTATTTAAAAACATATTTTAGATACCTATACACGGTAAGAAGGTAAATTGCAGAGACATTACCATTTTATTACTTTCATTACTTTCAATAATCAAACTAAGAACTGAGATCACAGGAAGTTTGGCGGTACCGCAGAGCTAATGAAGAAGTCATAGGGAGGCAACATTTAATTTGCAATATAGACCTGGTACATAACTTTTGATGTACTGATGATGTTGCCTTCTTAATTCTCCAAATCAATAGAGCAGTTAATAGAAGTAATGCTGCAAATTGCACATTTTAGTTTGATAAAATCTTATCATGGAGTTCATGAATTAATTTACTCCATAGTTGTGACCACGCAGAATGTTTTTTTTTTTGCATTGCACCCATGGCTTGTCTTACAGAAATGTAAATTTACCTTCAAATGGGTAGATCAATACACAGGAATTATGGAAAGTGTTTATTCTTACATTGCTTTTAATTGAAATTTAGAAAAAAAATCCAAATAAGTCATTCTTTTTTTTATAGAGAATGGGTTGGCACATTTATAATGTCTTCTCTGAGGGCAGCAATATGCCTGTCTTATGTATCTATGTAGTATGGAGGTGAGTCAAAAATTATCTGCATCCCGGATATATTAAAACTTTTGTTGGCCACACAGTCTAAGGGCGCATTCAGACGATCGTATATCGGCTGGGTTTTCACGCCCAGCTGATATATGTCGTCCGTCTCTGCAGGGTGAGGAGGCTGGAAGAGCCCAGGAGCAGTGCTCTGAGCTCCCGCCTCCTCTCTGTCTCCTCTCCACCCCCCTGCTCTATTTTCAATAAAGAGAGGCGGGATGGGGGCGGAGCTAATTCCCAGAGCTTAGCCCCGCCCCACCTCCTCTCATTGCAAATAGTGCAGAAGGGCGGAGAGGGGGTGGAGAGGAGGCAGAGAGGGGGCGGGAGCTCAGAGCACTGCTCCCGGCTCTTCCAGCCTCCTCCCCCTGCAGAGAGAGATGTCGTATATCGGCTGGGCGTGAAAACCCAGCCGATATATGGTCGTCTGAATTCACCGTTACTGTTACATGTGCTGCTGGGATCTGTAGTTCTAAGCTTCCTAGCAGCACAGCTCTCACAGGGTTAATTGATTGAGCTGGCTGGGTGTGGTTCTTCCTGCTAGCCAATCTCCTGGGTCTGTGCTCACATATAAACCCAGCTCCTGGTCAGTCTGAAGCTGGTGTTGTACTGTTTGAATGTATCTGTGACATGTGTCCTGTTACCTGCTATGTATTTTGTTGCAGCTTGCTGTGTGATCTGTGCCTTGTGGTTCATGTCCGTTTGCACGTTTTTATTGTGTCAGTTTGGTCTGTTGAGTTTGTTTGCTATGTCTGCGCTAGGTTGGCCCCTAGGGCCCTCTAGTAGATGTCTTGCTAGTGTAGGGACTGCAAGATACAAGGGGCCTTGCTGGGGCTTGCAGCTTAAGTTCATTGGCCAATGTATGAACTAACACCTCGCATGTATATTCAGCTAATCATCTGCTATTAGTGTTTGCATTGCGGCTGTGTATTCTGGCTCTGTGTGTCCTGTTGTTCAGTCCCTGTTATGTGGCATTTGAATGCATCCTGTTCTGGTGCGTGGCTTCTAGGATCAGCTAGGGACCAGATCCGAAGACCGCTGGGCTGCCCTTATTGGGGCAATGTCCCCGCTTAGGTAGGGCCAGGTCATCCTCCCTGTAGCACAGGGCCAGTTGCCTGATAGCCGTGTGCGTACCTAGTCCTCCTTTGGTTGCGATCGTGTGGGCCCCGTGCTTGTTTGCCCACACGATCGTAACACTTACCAGCACTTTGCGTTTCGTTCGCTGCCTCCCCATTCACTGCTGTGCAGGTTTGAATGTGTTACGTCAGTTAATTTATGACTGCAGGGCAAGAAAACATGGCTGCCCCACTTGTGGTTGGCACAAAAGAAGAGCAGCGTGCAGTGATTCATTTTGTGTCAATCTGAGGAGTGCGGCTGCTGATATTTATTGATGATTTTGTGCATAGTATGGAGAAAATGTTTTTTTTTTTCAAAGAAGTGTGTAGGAATGAATAGAGAAGTTCAAGGAAGGTTGCACAAATGTCAGCCATGAAGAAGGAGCCAGACACTGGGATTATCAAGGGCCAGTATTGGAACATTATCAGGAAAGAGTTCCAACAACCAACAGTGCTCCTTACAATGAGATGCTTGCTGAAGAGCTGAAACTTAAAATTCAAACAAAATGCAGAGGACTGCCATCCAAGGGTGTTGGGTTGTAGCAGGACAATGCATGTCCGCACACCACTGCCCATACTGTTGACACTCTCCAAAAACGTTGTTTTGAGGTGTTAGAGCATCCTGATCTTGCCCCATTGGACTATTGCCTGCTTGGTCTTCTGAAAGAAGGCCTAAGAGGCGAAAGATTTGCCTCTAATGAAGAGGTGAAGACAGCATTCATGGCTTGCAGCTCAGCCTAAGGCCGCCTGCACACGGGCGTATGTGCATTGCAGAATCTTTAGCGGGCATCTGCCTCTTGATTCCGCAGCAAATACTGCCCATAGACATGCTATGGAGTATCGCTTTTTGATGTCCATGAATGGAACTCAATTGCGATATTCCACTTGCAGAGGGAAAATGGCAGTATGTCCTATTTCAGTGCAGATTCCGTGTGGATGGCTTCCATTGAAGTCAATGGAAGCCCTCCAATCCGCGGCCCTTTCACAATTCCATTGCGGTAGGGTCGCAAATTCTGCTTTATTGCCTAGCGACGGTGCAGCATTTTCTATACTGCGGATGTGTGCCGATCGGCACATCTGCATCACTGAAAAGAACCATCCGGACATGTACGCAGGGGTCACTGGGCAGGCACAGCATATTTGAATGAGGGAATATTGAAAAGCAGGGAAATTGTGTAAAAAAAAAAAATTATGTACTGTATTTGTCTTTTCTGAAAGTTTATTAAAGGGGTTGTCCCGCGCCGAAACGGGTTTTTTTTTTTTTCAACCCCCCCCCCCCGTTCGGCGCGAGACAACCCCGATGCAGGGAAGTAAAGGAAGCTTACCGGAGCGCTTACCTTAATCCCCGCGCTCCGGTGACTTCAATACTTACCGCTGAAGATGGCCGCCGGGATCCTCTGTCTTCGTGGACCGCAGCTCTTCTGTGCGGTCCACTGCCGATTCCAGCCTCCTGATTGGCTGGAATCGGCACGTGACGGGGCGGAGCTACACGGAGCCGCTCTCTGGCACGAGCGGCTCCATAGAAGACTACAGAAGACCCGGACTGTGCAAGCGCGGCTAATTTGGCCATCGGAGGGCGAAAATTAGTCGGCACCATGGGAACGAGGACGCCAGCAACGGAGCAGGTAAGTAAAAAACTTTTTATAACTTCTGTATGGCTCATAATTAATGCACAATGTATATTACAAAGTGCATTATTATGGCCATACAGAAGTGTATAGACCCACTTGCTGCCTCGGGACAACCCCTTTAAGTACATTCTGCAGCCAGAGTGCAGATAGTTTTGGACTCACCCTTGTAGTTTGCCAGAAACCTACATTTATTAGTAACTTGCATTATCTCAGCAGCACACACATACATGTATATGCCATCTCTTGCCCCCTTTTACATATAGATGCCACCTTTTGCCATATTTGACATATCATTGCGGACATTCTTCGGCCTCAGCGAACATATATCTATTACATGATCACACAACCTGGAAGTCAGCTAGGGACAGCGGTGTCAATTTTAGTTTTTTTATTTTATTAGTAAGACTAAATAAAATTAACATTGAGGGCCCAACTGCTGTGCTGACTGAGCAGCCTGCATCCCTTTCCCCTCTTGGACCCCTGTACACTGTGGGAACCCCCAAACACTGTGGGCCCCGGCACCTTCCCGGGTTTGCTAGGTGCTAGCGCTGGTTCTGGGAGAAGTGAAATTTTGTGGTTCAAGACTTCAGAGCCTACCTCACCAAGTCCTGAAAATGTCCTTACTTTAATTGTACCAGCCTGTAGCGAATAGAGATGAGCGAGCATACTCATTAAGGCGATTTACTCGAGAGAGCATCGCCTTTTTCGAGTACCTGCTGGCTCGTCCCTGAAGGTGCGGGGGGGTGGAGGGGAGTGGGGTGGAGGGGAGCGGGGTGGAGAGTGAGAGAGATTTCTCTCTCTCCCTCCCTCCCGATCCCCTCCGCAACCCCCCATTCACCCCCGCAGCGCTGCGAATCTTCAGGGACGAGCCAGCAGGTACTCGAAAAAGGCGATGCTCTCTCTCATAAATCGCCTTAGCGAGTATGCTCGCTCATCTCTTGTAGCGACCTGATTAATACCACCTACAGTTCTCTTTGCATCTGCTTCATCTGACTAGTATGCATCATAGAAGAACAGTTAAAAAAGTATAGGATTTATTTAAATTAGCAGTAGAATATAGTTAAGCAACATGCATGGACTAGTGAAGAATTAGAGCAGTGCTCACATTGTGGGGAGGTACAGTCATGCTTAGATTTCATATGTACACCCAGTGTGATGTTTGATTTCTGAAACATCTGAAGCAAATGTAATATCATTGTTTGTTTCTCGCTGCAATGCTGACACCTTGTTGAGCATGAAATTGGAATTTTGCCTTTTGACATGAGGCAGAGTGATGTTGTGTATAGGTGATAGTTTTTCATATTTCACATACACTATTTTTATAGGCAGATTTTGTTATATGTAATAAATACCAAACGACTATCAGTGAGCACGCTCCTTTAAAGGGCTAATATGTTCTTTATTAAAGCACAATTTAAAATTGATACCTTATTCTTATAATAATGTATCACCAATTAGCTGATTGAAGGGGCTGCTGCACTTGGATGAACATTGTTAAAGTGATCACTTCATTTAGGTGATACTCAAGGGCTATCGTAGCCTTATCAATCAGGTATGCCTAATTATTCCTTGATGCATCAGGGAAGAAAATGAGAAACACTCAAGTGATGTTTCCAAGCTTTCCTCTTGTGGGCTGCATTCCCATGAACGTATATCAGCTCGGTTTTCACGCCAAGCCGATATACGTCATCCTCATCTGCAGGGGGGGGGGGGGCAGGATGGAAGAGCCAGGAGCAGGAACTGAGCTCCCGCCCCCTCTCTGCCTCCTCTCCGCCCCTCTGCACTATTTGCAATGGGGAGAGGCAGAACGGGGGCGGGGCTAATTCTCGGAGCTTAGCCCCGTCCAGCCTCCTTTCATTGCAAATAGTGCAGAGGGGCGGACAGGAGGCAGAGAGGGGCGGGAGCTCAGTTCCTGCTCCTGGTTCTTCCATCCTCCCCCCCCCCCTGCACACGAGGACAACGTATATCGGCTCGGCGTGAAAACCGAGCCGATATATGTTCGTCTGAATGTAGCCCCCGGGCTCTTTCACACAAGCGTATGCATTTTTACAAGTCAGTCTAGGAGAGTATAAGTTAGGCCTCCTGTCCACAGGCGTAGCGATATCCTGCGGCATATCTCCGCCGTGGGAGCCGCTGCCAGGGAGCAGGGGATAGCTGAAAGCTCTCCATGCTGAGCCTATCTGACAGATAGGTTCACCGCGGAGAATCGCAGCAAATCACAGCATGCTGTGATTTAAATCCCGCGTGTGGAAAATCGCTATGATTCTCCACTCGTGGACAGCGGGGCTGCGCTTTCCACAGTAAGTCTATGAAAAGCATTCCCTGTGTTTCCCGCACCCGGATTATCGCCGCGGGAAAAGCAGGGAAAAATCAACCGTGGACAGGAGGCCTAAGTATAAGTCAGTCTGAGAGGGGTTAAGTGAGTTTGAAAGAAGTCTTGGGAAGAGAGGAACGTTTAGTGAGCAGGAAAAACCGTGCCCTATGTCAGGAGGACCCCAAGATGGAGGAGGCTGAGCGATGGCCTGACGTCTGCCCTGGGCCCACTTCACCCAGGAGGCCTCGGTGTTATTAAGAAGTGTTGAGAGAGGAACCGCCTTGCAACACCGAGTACAACTTCCAATGTAAGTGTGTAATGGTAGAGAGCTGGAGAGAAAGTGAAGAGAGTTGCCGGGAGCCGAACCCCACAGATAACTGGGACTGTCATCCTAAGAATCCTCCCAGTCACACCACTATCCTGTATGGCACCTGTGTTTTGCTGACTGTTCAGTGATTTATTCAAGTAAACGAGCTCTACCGACCGTTCCCGGTCTTGCTCAGAAAGTTATCACTGTGTGTGGACTCTGTCATTCTAAATTCCGCAGAGGACGGAATTGTTGCGTCATGGTGACAAGAACCACTGAGGTAAACCATGGATTGGGTTTTACCTGTGAAACTTTCCGAACAGTAACTTGGTCGGGTCCCATGCTACCCCCAGGGAAGGAGATGGTATAGCCCAGTGAAAAGGCCTTTATCTACCCCGCTATCTCCTTGGCTGTGGGCCGCTCTTCGGACGCTGCAATGGGAGGCATTTTTGACAGAAAAACACCGTGCGTTGGCGTGAAAATGTCTGTTGGCAAGCGCAATATCGGGCCAAGTCTCTTGGGCCAAGATTGCGCTTGCCCGTGTGTAGATAGCTTAAAGCTATAGATTTTGATGTGGATTTTGCTGCAAAATCTGTTGCAGAATTTCTGCTGCAGAAATTCTGTATCCTTTCCACTACGTCTAAACATTCCCTTAGACAGTTTTATACACTAGTTTCAGGGGTATTGGTGAAGTTTGGGTTAATTAAAAGATGAGATGCACGTAGAATCATAGAATGGTAGAGTTGGAAGGGATCTCCAGGGCCATCTAGTCCAACCCCCTGCTCAACTGATTTAGGATAACTAAATCAACCCAGACAGATGTCTGTCCAGCCTCCGTTTGAAGACTTCCATTGATGGAGAACTCACTACCTACCATGGCAACCTGTTCCACTCATTGATCACCCTCAATGTCAGAAATTTTTTTCTAATGTCTAATTTGTGTCTCCTCCCTTTCAGTTTCATCCCATTTCTTCTAGTCTTTCCTTGTGCAAATGGTAATAGGGCTGATCCCTCTGCACTGTGACAGCCCTTCAGATATTGGTGGACAGCTATTAAAGGGGTTGTCCCGCGCCGAAACGTTTTTTTTTTTTTTTTTTAACCCCCTTCCCGTTCGGCGCGAGACAACCCCGATGCAGGGGTTAAAAAAACAAACCGCACAGCGCTTACCTGAATCCCGGCGGTCCGGCGTCTTCATACTCACCTGCTGAAGATGGCCGCCGGGGTCTGCTCCCTCCGTGGACCGCAGCTCTTCTGTGCGGTCCATTGCCGATTCCAGCCTCCTGATTGGCTGGAATCGGCACGTGACGGGGCGGAGCTACACGGAGCCGGCATTCTGCACGAGCGGCCCCATTGAAGACAGCAGAAGACCCGGACTGCGCAAGCGCGGCTAATTTGGCCATCGGAGGCCGAAAATTAGTCGGCAACCATGGAGACGAGGACGCCAGCAACGGAGCAGGTAAGTAAAAAACTTTTGATAACTTCTGTATGGCTTATAATTAATGCACAATGTACATTACAAAGTGCATTAATATGGCCATACAGAAGTGTATAGACCCACTTGCTGCCGCGGGACAACCCCTTTAAGTCTCATCTCAGCCTTCTTTTTTGCAAACTAAACATTCTCAGATCCTTTAACCGTTCCTCATAGGACATGATTTACAAATCGCTCACCATCTTGGTAACTCTTCTCTGAACTTGCTCCAGTTCGTCTAAGTCTTTTTTAAATTGGGTTGCCAGAACTGGACACAGTATTCCAGATGAGGTCTGACTAAGGAAAAGTAGAGGGGGATAATGACCTCACATGATCTAGACTCTATGCTTCTCTTAATACATTCCAGAATGCGTTTGCCTTTTTGACTACTGCATCACATTGTTGACTCATGTTCAGTCTATGATCTATGAGTATATCCAAGTCTTTTTCACATGTGCTGCTGCTTAGACCAAATCCTTCCATCCTGTATGTGCTTTCTTCATTTTTCTTGCCCAGGTATAGGACCTTGCATTTCTCACATGTTTTGCATAGATGAAGAAAGGACTCTTGGAATCATTTCCTTTGATAGACACAAAGTACTCATGTAACAAAGCAGATACAGTGCTGAAATAGCTTCATACACGTACATCGAAGTAACATATTGACCTCACTTTCTTCCTTTGTTTCCATACTTTGCAGACAGTGCCCTGTTTGTGGATGTGGCTCAAAAATTGATATACATCTAATGCTTAAAGAGGTTTACGATTAGAGATGAGCGAACGTACTCGTTTAGGGCGTTTTTGCACTCGAGCACTGCTTTTTCCGAGTAACCGACTACTCGGGCGAAAAGATTTGGGGGGCGCCGGGGGTAAGTGGGGGGTTGCAGAGGGGAGTGGGGGGGGGGAGAGAGAGAGCTATCCCCTGTTCCCCACTGCTACCCCCCGCTCCACCACGCCGCCCCCCGAATCTTTTCATCCGAGTAGTCAGGTACTCGGAAAAAGCAGTGCTCGAGTGCAAAAGCGCCCTAAACGAGTAAGTTTGCTCATCTCTATTTATGATTAAATATTATGAGGGAATTTATTAGGATCATTGTGCCAGTTTTCTGGTATAGACGAGTCATGAATTTTGGCATACCCCATTTCTGTGCAGTAATGTATGACCTTCTTTATTTAACATCATGCTTGCCATTTTTCAAACTAGTAGTTGTGACTTAGTAGGAAGTGACATGGCTGACAGATTTAATGAAATCTATGCTAGAAGCTGGCATAAATCATTGCAAACATCTATGCCAGCAAGGCTGGCCAACATTTGATTTTCTGCCGCACAGACTGCCAAATGATGTGCCAAATTTAATAAGACGTATGCATCTCTTAAAAAAATTGGTGCATTTTACTCCAGCGCACTTTATATTGGGACAGGTGTGGGAAACTCCTATTTTAATAAATTTGGACCAATATTTCTGTTAGATCGGACAAAACATAACAATTTTTCAGTTTGACACATTAAAGAGATGCTCCTGTGCAGATTTAATTCACATTTTGTAGGCATGTCCACAATTGAAACAATTTTGAATAGGAGTAGTAGATCTGGTGAACACCGTATACTGACCCCATAGGTATGTACTTTGGGATGCGTGGAGGATCTGCTCACCATAGAGCCTATGAAACTAATAGTTGCATGGATGTTAACATGGCCAGAGAACTTATTGCCCAACAGTGGTTGCAGGAGTCGGCACCGACCAGACATAATATGGGGAGCAGCACATTAATTTGATGATCTCTGGTAACCCTGGTTGGATAGTTTTGGCTTTTAGCATATAAGGCAGGGTTGGGGTTTGCCGGGTGTGCCAGCCCATGGAATTTCTATGTTGTTGCGCAGAGTAAATTATGATACGCATCTTGATCTCTTCCTTTTCAGCAATCTTTTACCATATCTAAGACAAACTAAGAAGGACTTAACATAATATGTGAGATTTTGTGTTCAGCAAAGCAGTCCTTTTTCTTTGTTCTGCAGGTGCCTATTGGTGTACTAGAGATGTAGGGTATGGAGAGTGGGTGAGGATTAGGGGGGGGCTTGCCTCTTTGTTTTTTGTTTGTAAAATGTTAATAATACGTACACAATTAGACAACATATATATATATTTCCTGTCAATAAACAAAGGGGGTGGAGTCAAGAGGGTGTCTTTATAGCATCTACCTTTCATTAAAAGCTCCACCCGTCCATCAGCCAGTCGGATGGAAATTTCCGAGATGTTGTGCTGCTCAGGAGGTCAAGGGAAAATAGATTTGCATATTAATTCTAAACTTTACAGGAGGTGAGTTTTCAATCCTTTATGCTTTAAGGCATTAAATGTGGATACTAAGCATAGACCTCTTTCTGTTATTTAACCCCTTAAGGTCCAAGGTGCTTTGGTCCTAAAAAAACACAGTTTTAGGGATCTTACCCATGGGGTGATTTTACTGCCCTGCTTTTTTTTTTTTAGCTGCAAAAACAATTTTTGTGGCAATTTTTTTCCATGACATGTAGAGCTATTTTTTATAGCTTTTTTTCATTGACTTAATTTTCCGCTTTTTAATTTTATTTTATTACACTTTATTTTATTTATAGTTGTTTATTTTTAATATTTGTATATTCATGCTAACATAAAGTACAGGAATGAGTTCCTAATAGAGTTTCGGACATTTTGATATATAATTTGTATGATCTTGGATTGCATGTTGCCTACTAGGACGGTTTTGGTTGGCGTTGGTGGTGGGTCATTTTCTTTTTTATGTATATATTTTTACTTTATTCTGTAATTTTTTTAACCTCCTTTTGTAACTATGTATGGCCCCTATGATGATATAAAAGACCTCTGGGGGTCATTCACATTGTATTTTCTTTTCTTAATTTTACACTTTTTCACTGTATAAGCCACAGTTACAGGGGAAAACATCCCCCTGTAGTGATAGTAGTCATTAACAAAGCTGATCAGGGTCTACTAAGACCCTGCAGCACTGTTGTAACAGGGGGCACCCGGCGGTCACATGATTGTGGGGCTAAATACCGGAAGTAACACTTCCACTTTCTCCCTTTACTACATAGTGCTCATTGAGCTTTAATCCTGCACATACTTTTGCATTCGGCTGGGATTAAAGCCCAGGGCCAAGCATTCTAAATTTACAGCGCTTGGTCCTTAAAGGGTTAAACCTAACCATAAGTTTGCTTCCTGCAGATAAACGGTACCTATACACATGGCAGAGTTTTGCACTGCTGCTCCACATGTGTTACATGTAGAATTTTTCACAGAGTTCACTATGTGCACTGCAAAGTGTAAAACTGGTAAGAAAAATCCACATGAAGAATAGACATGCTGCAGATTTCAAGATCCACACGCAGTTCTATTTCCATGCAGAATATTTTCACAGTGTGCAGACGAGACTTGTAAATATCGCATTCTCATGGCCGGCACTGTAAACCACTACAGATAGTCTGTATCCAAATACGCACAGAAAATCTGCAGCATTTCTCCCAGTATTTTGCAAAAGTGCAGAAGTATTTACTGTACAGGTTTATAAGTGGGTCATCTGAACTTCAGCCTTGGACCTAGGGTGGTCTGCAAAAAGAACTCTGGATATAAGGAAGTGAAAACGTTTGATCATTCTGTTAAAAAGCAGTTTTTTCAGTTTTTGCTTGAATTGTCAATTTAAATGTCCCTCTGGAATTTACCGAAAGAACAGCAGCACTCTATGTTCTAAGGCAAAATGGCCCACATTCATCAACGTATTTGGACCTTTATTGGTGCGTTTTACTCCAAAAATCTGATATGTACTATATTCATTAACCACTAGCTTATATACGCAACATTGCACAGGTATTCCTTGAAGTTCTGACTTTTTTCCTCTCTTTTTTGAATTCTGGCCTCATGCTGTTCCCAGGTCTCTGCAGCCCTTGATGTACTGGCTCTTTCCTAAAATACTTAAGTACATAGTAACATAGCTGAAAAAAGACATATGTCCATCTAGTTCAGCTTATTACCTCCCTCGGTGAATCTTGAAGTCAGACCTCATGTGGTTTCTTACGTCTTTGATCCACTGGCTCTTCCCCTCTCTTTGAATTTGGGTTTCATGCTGTTCCGAGGTCTTTGCAGCCCTTGATGTCTTGGCTCTTTCCTGCTCATTCTTAAGTTGCTGGTCACATTGTTCGCTTGGCTCACTCGCTCTCAGTAATTTTACTTTCTTTGCTCTGCAATGTAAACCAGTAAATCAGCTGATATTTAACTTAGACATTAGCCACTTTTGATAGATGTGGGCTTATGACCTATGATGTTGACTGTACAATACTGTAGCCATGCTAAATAGAGATGAGTGAGCGTACTCGCTAAGGCAAACTACTCGAACGAGTAGTGCCTTAAGCGAGTACCTGCCCGCTCGTCTCTAAAGATTTGGGTACCGGCGGGGGAAAGCAGTCAGTTGCGGGAGTGAGCAGGGTGGAGCTGGGGGGGAGAGAGTGAGAAAGAGATCTCCCCCCCGTTCCTCCACGCCCCCCTCCAGCACCCGAATCTTTTGAGATGAGCAGGCAGGTACTCGCTCGAGTAGTTTGCTTTAGCGAGTACGCTTGCTCATCTCTAATGCTAATCTGTATAGTACTGTGTAAATGAATTACTGAGTTTTGCATTGTATATGGATGTAATCACAAACATGGGACATGTTAAACAATGGCCTTGGGTAAAGCTTTTGTACAAGGGCATAGGAGCTTCAAGCAATCAGCAAGGGACATTTGGCATTCAGTATTTATTCCATCACCTCTTTGAGATTCCTCGTGCGTTTATGTATAGTTGCTCTAATGTGCTTATTCACAGTAGGATCATTTCTAGGAGGATTTAGCAAAAGCACCAGAGGGGTTAACTTTGTAGCTGGCAATAAGAAATTTACTTGGCGAGCAATGAAAATAATAGTAACTGTGAAACCAATGACTTGGCAAAAAGCTTATTGATTTGCTATTCTTCTTCGAGCCTTTCAACTTATTGTACTTCGTTGTATGGCAGATTTTTATCACAAATGCATATACATCTAATCCATTTGATGCAATAGCTAAAATAATTTGCATCGGGTAAAATAAGGTCACAAAAGAAAGTGTAACAAATAAACACAAAAACATAAGACATATCAAAGAATCCAAAGGAAGGATTACTATTTTGTCAGCGTCTGGCCGGTTTGGTTCTAAAGCAGATCTATTCTTGGAGCTTGGTTGAATAATGCCTCTCTGTCTTTCACTTTACACCACACTGCTTTTCCATTCTGGAGGATTGCAGTGGTGAATACCCACTGTCACTAATGGAATGAGCATCCAGAGGATTTAATCGCCTCACATGCCAGAGGTATTGTTTTTTTTTATCGTCTAGATTTATTTTGTCATTTGTTGCTCCATGCGTTTCATGAAGATTCACTGCAATCGCTGAAGTTAACTGTTGCATAGGCTACATCTCTATGGATGGATTAGTCTACTAATAAATAAAATATTCTCATGATTAAATAAAGCATTTTAAAATAAATTAGGGCAAATCAATTCCTATGATATAATAGTACATTAATCACAAAGGGAATGGATTGCTAATTTTTTAAACATCATGTTGGCTAGATAGAAGGAAACCCATCTGTTGGGAATACGTCCGATGGGCTCGTCACTCATCACTCCTGAGCCACAGCTATGCTTAAGTCTTCTGTTTGCTGTCAAGAGAAAGCTAGCTGACTCTTCTAACTCTATCTTGATGTGGATTACAGCTATAAGAGGACCTGTCAGCTTTCTTGACATGTCTGGTTTAGTAAATGTTGTGTTTTCCATGAAACAGCAATTCTGGGGCGTTTTTTGTCTTTAGAATGGCATTGTGCTAGTCCTCTGTAATCCCTTTTGGAAATATATGATGAATTAGCAACTTATTGTTGCTATTCCTCTGATCAGTAGATTGTGCTGTCAACATGGATTCGCAGCTTTAGACTATATAGTTATATACAGTGCAGTTTTTTCATACCTGAATGGGCCAAGTGTATAGGTATTACAATAGGGCTTCCTCTACTGTTGCCCTGCCTCCTCCACTGTCACCTTGCCCCCCTCTGCCCGCATACTTACCTAACCCAGGATCAGCAGGCTACAGGCTTTCCTTTGGCCTCCGCTGACTTCTAGGTCGAGTGGTCACGTACTTAGATGGGCATTGGGTACTGAGTCCAGCAGTCACATGCTTCAACAGGCAAGTGACCACTTTACCCAGAAGTGAGTGGGCGACCACAACAGCAGAGCATCTGTAGACCGGAGTAGGATGGGCAGAGGAGTAACTTGAAGCTCCTGGACCCCAATGCAAAACCTGTAACAGGGCCCCCAACTATAATGCTTTATTCATAATACTGGACTTCCTATATGGAGAAGAGAGGCCTTATGGGCCCCCCAAGACTCCTGGACCCGGGTGCAACTGCATCCCCTGCATCCTCTATAGTTACGCCCCTGAGGATGGGAGTCGGGCCGTGAGCAGGCGGTGGAGCTTGATGGCAGATAGTTTGTTACTCTTAGACTTACAATTCAGCCTAACAAGACTGAACAGTGTGACGTTAGGCATCACTCTATGCCCACTGCTCTGTCATTGGCCATGCTGTCTTCTACCTCCATTCTAGAGATGCATTCTTTCAGTCTAGGATGAATTTCCACAGGCTGCATGGACAACAAACATTTTGTTTAATTCCTTAAGAAAACAAAAAAATCAGTTAAAAGATCTGGGAATGTTTAGCTTGCAAAAAAGGAAGACGAAGAGGAGACTTAATAGCTGTCTACAAATATCTGAAGGGATCAGCTCTCTTCTTATATTACGCAAGGAAAGACTAGAAGCAACGGGATGAAACTGAAAGGAGGCGACACAGATTAGATATTAGACAGTGAGGGTGATCAATGAGTGGAACAGGTTACCACTGGAGGTGATGAGTTCTCCTTTAATGAAAGTGTTGAAACAGAGGCTGGACAGACATCTGTCTGGGATGATTTAGTGAATCCTGCATTCTACCATTCTATGATTAGCTTTAATATTATCCACTTAGTTAAAAGCAGGTCCTATGTTTTCCCATTTTACCTAGGCCAGGCTGAGAGGTGGCTCTAACATATTGGAGGATGGAGAGTTTAATGTGTGAATGCGTCATTTGTAAGTGGTTACAAAAGAGGGATGACACAAAAGCTTACAGCAGTACTAAAAAGAGAATTCACCAAAATTCATACTCTAAGCTATGCCAGCATATAAAATCAGTAGGCATTCATAAACTTAGACTTACTCATGTCCAAAAAGAAAGAGAACAGCATCCACAATGAAGCACTATTGTGTAGCTTCTCATCTCAGGTAAAGCTGTGACAACACTAAGATGATATTCACTTTTGATGTCTGTCCTTTGGAACCCGAGCTGAAGCAACTGGAGAGTCTATATTCTGGAGTGTAAGAAATGCATCATGTCCCAAATAATTAAATTCCGAAAAGAGAAATCTTAATCTTATTACATCTGCTTCAATTCTACTCATCACCTTAAGACTGCCATGTAGCGCCAATGACCCTGAGTCTTATACTCCAGATTAGGTATAAAAGCTTTCAGACCAGCAGCAATATATCCTCTGTAGAATATCTGGCCCTAACAACAGAAAATGTGTTATATAAGCATAGAAATGTGAGGCAGCGCCTTTCTCTGGCCCTTCCAATATAATCCCGACACACAGGTTTCACACCAGCAGCAATATATCCTCTGTAGAATATCTAGCCCCGACAAAAGACCACGTGTTATATTGGCATATAAACGTGATACAGCTTCTTTTGCTGTTCCCTTCAATATAACACTGGTACACAAGTTTTCATACCAGCAGCAATATATTCTCTGTAGAATATCTGTCCCTAACAACAGCCTATATGTTATATAGACATATATAAACATGACAGAGATTCTTTCTCTGGTCCCTCTAATATAACCCCAGTATACAAGCTTTCCAACCAGCAGCAATATATCCTTTGTAGAATATCTGTCCCTAACAACAGACCATGTGTTATATAGGCATATAAATGTGATGCAGCTTCTCTGTCCTGTGCTCAACTGTAAAATGGACACTGGTTACACTGTGCCTATGTTATATATGCCTAGGTCATGTAATGTAGATGTCCAATGAAACTGCTGACCTTATGCAAAATGGAGGACACACTTGGTGACATTAGCAAGGCACCTTGGCTGCTGATTGGTACATGCTGAGCTCTGAAGCAGGCATTATGAAATATTTAATTTTCCCGTAATTTTCGCCAAAAATTAGTTTGGACTTACCTGATTCGATTTAACGAAAATTGGAACAATTTTATCCCCTGGCCGATGAAGATCAGAAACACTAAATACAATTATATGAGTCAGCTGGATTAAGAGAGGTATAGTATGAACTACATGTTTAGGCTGCTTATACACAGAATCTAGCAGTCAAGCAGACACTCATTCAGCCGACAACTAAAGGCCCATTTACACGTAATGATTATCGCTCAAAATTCGTACAAACAACTGAAAATGAGCGCTAATCATTACATGTGAACGTGGGCATCGGGCACTTTCCTTTGAATGATGATTTTAAGGTCAACTTAAAATACATCATTTAACTACTGACAGGTAAAGCAAACACATTTATCTGTCAGCAGACCACAAGCTTTTATCTCCATGGAAGCTGGCAGATAACATTGTAATCTGCTGTGGACCTGCAAGCAGAACAATGCAGCTGTGTGCACATTAATCACATGCTGAGCACTGCAGACAGCTCCTGGACGCCCATTTGCATGCAAATGAAGATGATAAAGTGTTAATAGCCATTAAGATTTTATGCAAATAGATCGCAAAATATTTCAATAATTTGAAAGGTTATCTTTGCGTGTAAATGGGCCTTAATGCTCCTGTCCCCACATACACATATACACACAGAGATTGTCTCTTGTGTGTTGTTAACGGAGAAGGCACTACCAGACTCCATATTCTGAGAACAAAAGGATCGAGTAGTTGATCTCCCTCGATATCCATCACCTGGGAACAATCAGTAGGCAGCCGTACAAATTAAACGATTGTCCGATCCCGCCAAAGTCAGCAGGTTCAGATGATTTATATCTAATATTTATAGATCTAATTTGTATCTAATGTTTGTCTTTTTCAGAACTTTGTTATATTGGTAACTTTTCTCAAGTATTTGCTTTGTTCCTAAACTGTGTTCCATTGTGATGATTTCACAAAAGTCTCAGTGTGCATTTCGAACCTTATGTTCTATTGTTAATGTGTCACTATAGTGTATGTCTTTTTCTCTTGTCAGTATTCTATTGTTATACTGTCACAATGCTGTTCTTTTTCCAGGCTGTATTATTTTACAATACTCTTCGTCTTTCCTAAGTCTGTATTCTGTTGCAATAATGTCACAATAATGTTTCCATTCTTCCTAGTCGGTAATGATGTCACAATAATCTCATCAACTTTTAAAGGTTATGTTCTATTGTGATGATGCCATAATTGTGTGTTTCTTTTTATGTTCTATTTTGATGATGTCACAATAATCTCTGCATGCATTAATTGTGTTCTACTTATATGATGTCTGTCTTGGCTCTCTGCCCTCTCATACATATGCACGTATTTAAATGAGGACAGGGTATATATTGCTGTCAGACAACTTTGGCAGAGGCTCAAATCCTAAGGGAACAAACGATCAGACATGTTGAAATCCAGTATGCCTGATCCTTCTTTCCCCTGAGGGGAGACCTGAGGGAAATGTTGGGCTGTTCCCATTCATTTTAGATCATCGGTCTATCTCACATAAATTATTAGGTTTGACTTGTTTTAATATGCATGGTCAACTCTGTTGCTGGCACTGTATAGGAGGTTTGTAGCTGTATGAGGTCTATGTGGTTAACACTTTTAGAAAGCTCTGTATTTCTCTAACGGGCACTTTTTTGGTGCAATGATGCTGGAATTTTTATGGCGTTTTAAGGAGGTGAGCCTCGTGTGGTTGCAGGTTCAATCCCCGCTTGGGTCAGGTAGTCGGCTCAAGGTTGAGTCAGCTTTCCATCCTTCCGAGGTTGGTAAAATGAGTACTCATCTTGCTAGGGGGTAAAGAGATGATTAGGGAAGGTGATGGGTAATGTCAGACACCGTGCTTGTAACAGGGAACTTAACTTACCTTTAGGAAGGACCTGACTATGGCTGGAAATGTGGTCACTGACCATGTGCCAATCATGTTTTAAAGTTATCACGTGCTGTATGCACATTAGCAGAGAACAAGAGCTATGAGAAAGGAAAACTAACCGTATTCCCTTTCTCTTGATAGGTTGCTGACTCCTTACGCAAGAAAATTCTGACATGGTTTGCTCAGAAGCTCATGAATCAGTGTGACTCTTCTCTGCAAGGATAAAGCACGATGCTCGTAAAGTGTGAATACATGCAGTGAAAGAAAATCATCCTTGGTCTGCCGCTGAATCGTTCTGTGTACAGAGGTCATTGCTATGAATAATGGTCTGTTTGGTGTGAATGGAGGCAATCTGGCTGAAACAATCTCCGGCCCACTCCGCCTCCATTCAATGAGTGATATTCGGTGCAACAGTCATCCTGTGTAACCTAATTGCAGAAGTACATGAGCTTATTAAGAAAAGAGAAAGCAGTAGAAGTGATTGATTTTTCCTCCCATCAGCCAGTTAAGTCTACTCGTCCTGACTGGACGTAATGGTTGCCCGAAAAGCAGAGAAATACCCACAATGTGTAAACACGGTGAACAAAACTATTTACGAGTATATCTAAACTAAACACTATATCTAAACTAAACTGTAGGAAAAGGGAAACCTCACACCATCATACTAGTATAAGGAAAATGCTACCTAAAAGTGAAGCAAAAACCTTATCGAGATTGGCCCCACCGCCAGTTCCTAGGAGTAGCCTTGTCTGTCCCTAGGTAGTAACAAGGTGTGAAGACTAACAGATGTAAATAATAATCACAACAGTACCAGAAAGCAGATGCTGCAACACCAATAAAGAAGTATAAACTCCAGGAATGTATCTGACAGTAAGATGACACCAGGAGGTTGTAAACTGGACCATGAAGAAGAATAACCAGTGCCCTCTGAAAGGATGGGCCTGAATACATACTCTACAATGAGAGTTCATCAGCTGGCTTGAAGGAACCAACTGCCCACGATCAATGAAAGCCCACACCAGCAGATAATGTTGTCATGTCAGCGCCCAACATTGAAAATCAAGGCACATTCACTAGAGCCACGATCATGTGGGCCAGGGCTAACATTGTGACATCACCTCAGACCTGCCCCCAGACCACAGCCGGCCCACTGCAACAAATATATGTCATCCTAAGGTGACCAGATTTTCCCAGGGTCAAAGCGGGACAGAGCGGTGTGGTCAGTGGCGGCGCTTATCACAACGTATGATTTTACCTCCCTTGTTATAAAAAGTACAGGACCGGTTCAGAAAAAAAAACAGGGAGCAGATTCCACAGCATTTCTACATCCAAAAAACAATCAAAATCTGTACCATTGATGCAGATTTTGACTGGAAATCAGATGCGTAGCCACAGCTGATTTCATACCATGTGGCACTCCCCCTTACCTCCTCCGTAGGCTTCCCTCTGTCAGCGCTACCCTGCTCCGGGTTCCCAGCGCCTGTAGTGGCCTCACCTAACCAGCACCACTTGACTTGCAGCGCCGTACCTGACCAGGTCAGTGGGGAGTGCTGACAGCAAGAAGCCCTTGGAGGAGGTGAGGTACCAATGGTACAGATTTTGACAGTTTTTTTAGATGCGGAATTTGCTGCGTAAATTTACACTGCAGACATTATGCAGCATTTACGCCATGTGTAAACATACCCTAAGTCAGCTTGAGGTATGCTGCAATGTGCAGAGCATCCTCAATAGTAATAGTAGTGACCCTCCCCACAGAAGCCCCAGCAATAATAGTGACCCCCAAAGTATCCCCAGCAATAGCAGTGACAGCCTACAATATCCCAGCAATAGCAGTGACCCCCCACAGAATCCCAAGCAATAATAGTGACCCCCACAGTATCCCCAGCAATAGTAGTGACACCCCACAGAAGCCACAGCAATCATAGTGACACCCCAGCAGTAACTTCAGCAATAATAGTGACCCACAACAGTAACCCCAAGAATAATAGTGACCCCCACAGTATCCCCAGCAATAATAGTGACCACCACAGTATCCCCAGCAATAGTAGTGACTGCCCACAGATGCTCCAACAATAATAGTGACACGCCACAGTAGCCCCGGCAATAATAGTGGCCCCTACAGTATCCTCAGCAATACTAGTGGCACCCCACAGATGCTCCAACAATAATAGTGACCCCCACAGAAGCACCAGCAATAATAGTGTCCCCCACAGTATCCACAGTAAGAGTAGTGACCCCCCACAGAAGCTCCAGAAATAGCAGTGACACCCCAAAGTAGCCCCAGCAATAATAGTGACCCCCCTACAGAAGCCCCACAGAATTAGTGCTCCCCCTAAGCCCCCTATTTTTACCTCTTCCTGGTCTTCACAGCACCGACGCTCCTCTCAGCTCTGCTGCCGGCGGATGGAGGTGTGTGTGCCGGCAGCAGCGCCTCCTCCTTTCTCCTCTCCACTCTGCTGACAGTGTGTGCATCCGGCCTGCGGCACTGCAGAGTGATTACTGGCTGGGGAGCTGCAGCACCCCAGCTGGTAATCACTAGAATGGTGACCCATTAACTGGAAGTGGGACAAATGCCTGTCCCGCTGTGGTCCCGGCAAAAAGCGGGACACAGTGTCTCAATCAGGACGTCTGATCACCTTAGTCATCTCATACTCAAGCTGGTTAACTATTAATACAGTATATAAGAAAATCACAGTAATATTACTAAAATTACAAAGTAGACAACTCGTATATTTAAGTCCACTATACCTTTGTGAGTTCTTATATTTAAGTCCACTATACCTTTGTGAGTTCTCCGGCAAAAACAAATTTTTCCATGCCTGCCCATCCCTCACCTGATTGCCACACTCTGGAAGTCTCCTCTATGTATTCTAGCCACTTCCATGCCTTTCTGATACTTGTGGGGCACCATCTTGAGAGTGAGCCGTGATCTCCTTTATTATAACTGTGTGACAGGTGCTGTGTAATCATCATCAGTAACTGAAAGGAATAACTGTGTCCTCTACAAAAGTGGTAGAGAGGCGTAACTTGAAGCTTTTGGACCCCAAAATCTGCAACAGCGCCCCCAAATATAATGCTTAATTCATAGTACTGGGCTTCCTATATAGAGAAGACAGGCCCTATGAGCCTCCTAAGGCTTGTGGGCCCCGGTGCAACCACATCCCCTGCATCCTCTATAGTTACGCTCCATTTAATAGCATCACACAGACTGAGAATTTGACTAGAAAATGAACTAGTCAGAATTGAGATCGCATGACTATTTGGGCACCAAGAAGTGAGAAGATTCATACTGAGTAATAACTAACCAAGGTAACACTAGCTCACTTCTATATACTGGGGGAATAGCTACATCATGAATGAATAAATAAATGTAAAGGATTTTGTTTTATATGATTATCTAAATAGCAGTTTATAAGAAATGTAACATCCCCTGGGTAATAAATAGTTAATAAGTCAGCAGCATATTTGCCTGTAGTTTCAGCATCGCTTGTAATGTTTTAGCCAGTTAATGCTGTATTATGATCAGATTGCGAGGTTTGGGGGATTATACTGAGCCGAGGCAACAGAGAGATTTAAAATCAGAAAAGACAGATAACAGATGTCAAATACATTGTGGTTTACCATAGGGAGGATTAGTTGGTTTTAGTAGAAATCAGGCCTCCAACATTATTAGATCGCTACTACCTAATATTAAAATTATCCTTCACGTTTGTTTAATACTTTTTTATATAATTGAAAAACCAGAGCCACCTTTCGAGTTGTCATGTCTGGTCTCTGCTTACTCAGCTGACTTGGCCAGATGCAGCCCCAGCAGCGGTATTGCTTCTGCAACATCAGCAGCTGGCGATGTTAACATAGCCATGGGGCGAGGGCAACCCATCATTGATGCACGTTGCATTTTTATCTTGTTAGCTTTGTCTTGCCGCCCGATGCAACAAATGACTTTAGGCTTTCAACTTTCTTGCTTCAGCGGCTTTAGGCTGTGGCAGCTCATATGGGTACCGGGTTTAAATGCAGTTTTGAAAAAACAAATTGATGTACTATTCATTTCATATTGCAGGTACTGAAATTGAAAGGGTGATGGTACCAGTGATAGTAATTATTTACTTTAGTTAGCCCCCTATGTTCTAGTCCTTAATCTCTTAATTTCTAAATTTGGCCCCAGCCTGCTATTTAAGGGGTTTTCTGCTTTATAAATGCATTGGTGGCAGTGGTGGGGAAGTGGAGGGGTCACAATTCCCAGTCATTGTTACAAGGCTTGTCATAGAATCATAGAATGGTAGAGTTGGAGTAGGGTCATCAGGTCCAACCCCCTGCTCAGTGCAGGATTTGCTAAAAAGTCTGACATTGACGTGCAGGAATGTTGCCTTCCAATAGGTGGTGTTGTAGAGGTATTGTTTCATCTTCAATTTGCATATCTCCCAGAAGTGTTTGGGTGGCCTTATAAGTCTCCTCACACCTTTTAGATGCTCTCTCTAGGAGAAACGATTCCCTTTCTGACCAACATCTATAGTCCTCTCACTAGCCAAGCTAGAAACCTGCTGCACACTGATGAGAGGCAATCACCCTGAAACAGCTGTTTGTGCATGGTTATTCTGGTTTTGGCTCACAATTTCCAGTCATTGTTATAAGGCTTGTTAAAAAGTTTGACATTGACTTGCAGGAATGCTGCCTTCCAATAGGTGGCACTGTAAAGGTATTGTTCCATCTTCCCATCAAAAAAAATATTCACCTCTCTCCTGATGCGCTGCTCCCCTGCTGTCACCCTGGACCTCTGGATATCGTTAGTGTCAGATGCTGTAGCACCAGAGCACTGAAGTGGTGTCTGAATAGTCAAATTGCTGATTATGTGCACAGCTGTTTTTCTTTCATTCACTTGGCACCATACTGCCCATATTTCACTGTAAGGCTGTATTCACACGTCCGAGAGCGAGTTGAACCCAAGATGCTTAGACGCAACTTGCACTATGCAACACATGGACACCCTTGTCTGTGTGCTGTGCAATGAGCGGGGCAGCGCAGATTACATGTCCCATTCTCATGCAATACATGCACGAGAATAAGACGTCCAGCGAATTTTCAAGTTTTGAACATTGGTCCAAGTGAAAAATCGATCATGTGAATGAGGCCCAATCATTTGAACCTAATCAAGTTTTGTCTGTCTCAGACACAAACAGAACTTAAGTGAGAACATCAGCCTTGTGAATATGGCCTTATACTGAGTTTTAATTTCATACAAGGTCTGAGACCTCCTCTGACAACCCAGCCTGATCACTATGAGCACCACTTTTATTACTATGGGATACCAGTGATTTTGCACCTTGGTCCTGTAGAGAATCATCTTGCACCCAAGTCCTGGGCCATCATTGTACTATTACCTGAAGCTAAAAATCTCCTGTATGCGGAAAGATGATCCTATAGATTAAAAGTGCAATTGGTTGGGTTTTACCCAGAATATCTGCAAGGACTAGAATTATTACTGCATCTTTTTATCTATAGATGAGCAAAAACATTAAATCTAACTCTTTTTTTCTTCTTGCAGCTTTCGGTCTCTAATTAGGCCTACAAATTCACTTTTAGAATAACATGCTTTGACAGCAGTTCTCTAATACCCAATAATTTTAAGATTACTGTGGTCCTTTCTTTCAACCTGTTGGAAAATGTGAGAATATTCTAGAATGCATTGGAAAAGCTAGGGGGACAAACAGGATTTTTATCCCCTTACATATATGTACTGGAGTGTATGGAGTGACCACAAAAGCTGAGCCCACTCCATACACGGTAGGTATACAGCTGTCAGTTATCGGCAATGGTTGGGAATTGGAGATAACTCGCACAGATGCTGCGATCAATAGTGACCATGGCATCTGAGTGGTTTCCCTGACTGGTCTGCTCTCTCTGCTGCTTGCTCAGTGTGGCTGTTGGTCAGCTGTGCTCACACAAATGGCACTGCTCTTTCATAGGTGCGCACCTCTGAGGTTAGAACTGCAATGTGTGTGATAAACAGGGGTCTGCAAGACTCAAGGGCACACCTTGAGGGAGTTTGAAGTTGCCTGGAAACTACTTTGGCGCACCTGGTAATACTGTGTGTGGAGTCGCTCCTGCTTGTACATGAGTGGAGCGCTTGGCTGGGGCTCAGGTGAGGGATTCCGCTCATCCAGATGTAAGGGCTATGACAGGCAGCATACATACAAATTCTGGATGCACCCGCGGAGCTGCTCTGACTCCTGTGATGGTCTGAAGCTGTCAGAGAAGGGCAGCGGGTGAAGTCCTCACAGTGCAGATGTGTGTGCAGGCTATAGTGAAAGTAAAAGGGAAAACAATATAGGAAAAGTCCTCAAACACATATTGTCTTGACTAAGAGGAAAATATCAACCTCCTACCATAGCACAGCATTAATATGGGCATATGTTCTAATATTAATGGGTTAATTGCATACAAGTGAAGCGATTTCGATCAACTGGAGTCCATCACTTCATCCACTTCCAGCAGGTTTATATAAAGATGCTTTCAATATGTGATAATGGCCATATGGTTCAACACATCAACTCCAGGAGTCTAATCTATGTAATGCAAACTGGTAATTATGAACGCAAGTTATCCAAAATAGTCGCACTTGTAAGCCACAATGCCTCCTACATCCAAAAACACTACCCTCCACCCCAGCAATGGTCTGTGCCAGATGGAGAAGATGAGTAAGTGAAGGACCCCAGATAGAGAATATGTCACCTGCAGATCACTGCATCTGTCTGTTTATTCTGCCTTTGGCTGCGTCTGACCATTATTTCCTTACTTTGTCCAGGTTGCAGTACAGTCTCTCATTAAGTGGTTGTATCTTCCATAAGTGTCAAGAAAAGGCCACCTGGAGAGCTTCACATTAACAATAAGCTCTAAGCTATATCCTCTTACCTCCAATGCTATAAACTATGCTGCCATTTCCCACTCTCAAAAACATATTAGGCATTGATTCACATCAGGGAGAAGGGAGTGGAAAGAAACTTAGAGATTCATTAGAAACACAGTGATAACCAAGTTCTTAAAGTAATTTGTGGGATAATAGCAGGGAGCAGAGAGCTGCTTGAAGAGCGTCACATGTGCAATTCTTTTTTTCTAGCTTGGTTTAAAAATTACACATTTTGCCCCTCCCCGAGAGAGAGAGAGAGAACACGAACCAAGAAAAAAAAAAGCTCGGGACCCGGCGTCCCACATACAAAAATGCTCGAGTCTCCCATTGTAGTCAATGGGGTTCGTTACTCGAGTAGAGCTCTCGAATTTTACAAAAAGCTCGAGTCGAATAATGCGGACCCGAGCATTTGGGTGCTCGCTCATCTCTAGTAATGATAGATGGGGCTTTTTTAAGTATGATTCTGATCCAAATACACAGTCAAAATAATAGAGACACAGTGGTTTCCTGCGTCCAAAGAAGTTTCGAGTGCAGAAGTTATCATCCAAGGTGATGACGTCTGTCTTTATTACAGACGCCATCACGCGTCTTTATCACAGATGCTGGGAGGGGCCAAAACAAGCACGTCCCAGCGGGGAGGAGCCAAAAGCTGGGGCAGGGTCGAACACGATTTGATGCACCGTCGAGTACGATAATACTCAAACGAGCATCAAGCTCGGCAGAGTATATTCGCTCAGTTCTAAATCATTACCAGTTGAGACAGGAAGGCATCAGCATTTTGCAGAAAATACTGCAGAATTTCTTGGAGGTTTGCAATTGGACATGATTTTGATCTGCTGACAACAATTTCGGGACCCGCTTGGCAGACACCTTCCTCATCTCCTGATGATTGTGAATCATGCACCTAACTCTTTCTTTGGAAGTGTTCAGAGTCTCAGCTATAATCTTAGTGGAAATTCGCTGGTCTTCCAGAATCATGTCATGGATGGTGTCTATGGCTTCTGGAATGGTCACCACTGGAGATCTCCGGAAGCAGTCTTCATCATTGGTTTTAAAAACCCAGTTTTTCACTGTGGAGTATGAAGAGCTCTCATCACCTAATGTTTGCACCAGGGATGACCCTACAGTGAGGCATATTGACCCTTCTGTCCCAGGCGGCACCTCTCAGGAGGAAGGGAGGGGAGAAGGAGGGTCACATGGCAGACTGAAAAACCTAAGGACCTTCAATAATGTGAAGAAAGTCATTGACTTTGACTAAGGATCTGTGAAAGTGTTACGATAGGTGGAGCTCAGCAGTAAAGGCTATGCTGTAGGTTATAGTTTAATGACCTGGGATGATGATGTAAGGGGTGGAGCTGAGCAGTGAAGGCTAGGCTGTAGGTTATAGTTTAATGACCTGGGATAATGATGCGAGGGGTGGTGCTCAGCAGTGAAGAGTGAAGGTCCTGTCATGATGGATTTTTATGTGAGCTCTATAGGCAGGGAAATGCTGGAAGATGTAGTTTCCCATTTTAATAGTCTGGATGCGCTGGGAGTTGTAGTTCTTTTGTACACGCTCCCTGTGGCTCACCATCAGGGCCACAGGCTTTATCTTTTTGCTTTATTTGCTTTATATTTTTTGGGGGCTTTGGGAAATCTCTGTCAGGCTAACTACTTACAGGCTTAGATAGCACTCTTCTTATGCCTATCGGGCACTTAGTAGAATTACTGTCCTCTGTCTTTGTCTATTACCCTCTGGTATTGTCTGCATCATCCCAGACCTATTGGAAAAAGAAGGGCTATTAGACTCTATGACCTACTAGTCACGGAGACTGGCTTAATTCTTTCAGTAACCTTTTGTTACCCACTTTAATCTTTATCTATCCTCTGGCAGAGAAATAATTTTCTCCTAAGATAGATTTTTTGAGGCTATCTAGCTTACTGCATTACTCTTGCCACTATCCTCAGTTAAGGGACAAAACTACATTAAGATACCCTGGCTGCTCGGGATCCTAACATAAACCATTTATTGGGAAATAGATAAGTTATGGCAGAGTACTCAGTTTGCCTGTTGTTCCCAAAACATTGCTCCTCTTTATTCTAATATTTATTGAACCCTAGTTTATCACAAATACTGACAGCAAAAAGTCAGATCGGTTTTTTGTCCTCTTAAAATAATCAAAGTGCTCCTGATGAACCACATTCGTGTGGAGAAACGCGTCGAGCCGAGTCTACTACAATTGAATGACCACGCTTTGCGCTATATACCTTGCGCAAGCGAGAACTGTTATTTTTGTAGTCTATGATACCTAGACCATTTTGTGAGCCGAGTCTACTACAATTGAATGACCACGTCTTGCGCTATATATCTTACGCAAGCGAGAACAGGGGCTAATTCTGGTAGGAAGTGACCTTCTACGAAAATTATCATTCTACTGTGGGCACGTTATCTCTTATGCCCCTACAGCAGTCTGAGTCACTTCCCTCAACCCCCCTGTGATTGATAAAACAGAGGTCTTAACGCTATTTGTCCTCTGGCAATACCGATTATTTTCAGCCTCTATCTATTTCCTTTTTAAGGATAAGGCGTTCTTTGTGATAATTTTGGATGTTTTGTTTGTCTACCTGTAACGTGTGTGTGTCAGCCCATGTTTTTTAAGATATTTTCCAATAAAGTTTGTAATTTTTAGTCTATAACTGTGATTCTGTAATGTCTTCTAATATCACATAGTGACAGCATTGGCATACTTGGACTTTCTAGTTCCCCCTCTGTAATTTCTTCTGTTAACCCATACCAAAGGTGTACTCAATTAACCCCCCACCGTTTTACATCATCACCATAGGTTCCCCCATTAACCCTTTATCCATGCTATACCACCAGAGTTCTGTCTATTAACCCCTCCCCAGCCTTAGGCCACCAGGAATCTGGGCACTAACCCTTTCACTGTTTCTTAAACCTACGGTAGGTCTCTGTTAGGCAGGGACAGTTTTAGACAGTGTGGCCCAGGGCAAAATTATAAATAGGCCTCCAAATTCTGAAATTCTCAAAATATGACCCCAGTCTGCGGTTTCCACAACACATGGTAACACTGAGATGGGAATACCTCTTTAACACTGCCTCCATAGTGCCCTCACAAGTTAAAGGATAGGTCAATAGTTGATCGGCTGGGGTCTGCTTTTCCGGACCTCACCTGATCGGGCGCCCGCTGTCAGTACCGTAGTGCCCAGAGGCTAGAGCAGAAGCTACTGCTCTGACCCCCTTGTAGTGGACAGTGGTTGTAACTGCAGGCGCAGCTTGATTTTAATAAGATTCCAACCTGCAATTACAAACATTGGCTATGACACCAGGTTTGGATCAGCAGCTTTCACTTTCATCGGGAGTATTACCTGATCACCCGGCCTGGCAGTCAGTGCTATTGGCCGGATGTGTGTCATAAGTGGCCTAGCTGGCTTCATTATAATTGAAATCAATGGTAGCTGAAGTGGCTATTATGCTTCTGCGCCCATCCCCAGTGTTAGAGTCAGAAGTGCTGTAAGTGTACTGGTTTTAGTTTGAACTTCCATTAGTTTGAATGGGAGTAAAGCCAGTTAGGCCATTTCCAGACCCATCTCCTATTATGCACATTCAGTCCACTCAGGATAGGTCATCAATAGTAGATTGGTTGGGGTCCACGACTTGGGTTCCCTGCTGATCACCTGATTGAAGAGGCTATGGCAATCTAGTGAGCACCATAGCCTCTTCTCAGGCCAGTGACATCATGTTTATTTGTCACACGGCCTGAGAGCAGCTATATCCCATTCAAGTGAATGAGACAATGCTACAATACCAGGAACAGCCACTATAGAATGTATGGCCCTGTGCCTGGTATGGACTGAAGTGACAGCATCATTCACCTGAGCAACGCTATCACTTTAATAAGCTGATTGGCAGTATCCCGAGTAACGGACCTCCACCAATCAACTATTGATGACCTATCCTGAGGATGGGTCATCAATAGTTTAGTGCTATAAAATCCCTTTAATGACCCCAAAAGTCAATAGAGTCCCCTCTATGCCCCTCAACTCCTGACTACTATTCAGCAGCGCTGCCCCCACTTGAAATACACCTTTCATACAGCTCCTTACTCCAGTGTTAAAAACAGTACACTGAGGAGACAATTTTGCTCTTGCTTTTTCTAACTACTGCACAACAATTTTTCTCGACAGCACCAGAACTTGAAAGTTTGTGCCCCAGATGCCAATCGTCACTGAATAGTTATAATGTAGTCTATTGAGGGCATGGTTCTGGGAGCCACCCCCATCCTTACTTGGTTGCACACAAAGCCGTCAGCAAGAAGCTGGCAGGAAGTAAAGGAATTTGCTCCAAGGTGAGCGAAAAAAAAAAGTTAGAAGCAACTCCTTGGTAAGTCTGTTTGTGTGCGTACGTGTATTATATATATAATATATAAAATTACATGTGTATATATATATATATATATATATATATATATATATATATATATATACTGTATATTAATATAATATATATATATATATACACATGTAATTTTTTTTTTTTTTTGGGGGGGGGGGGGGGCGCCATTTTGCTGTTCACCTCAAGCAGCAGACGGGCTAGGTACACCTCTGGTTTGCACCATGTCATCATGAATGTCACCAGTAATCACCAATATGGGGACCCCATATGTCCACCTAAAGAGACTGGTGAATGAATGGAGTGGCAGCACTCATGCTTGACCATGGCTACATTCATTTCACTGAGTGCATAGGGAATAACTTCGTATCACTGGAATATCTCTTTAATCCCCATAAAATTCTGAAACATAGATCAACTCATATTCTTCGCCCAGCAACCGCTACTAAACGCCATGGCCGCCAGTCAGGTAATGCGGAAGTGAGCGCATCCCCTGACCAGTAGCCGCAGCACTTAGTAGTGGTTTCCGAGTGAGGGATCTGAGGGCTGCTCTTTGCGCTGTAGTAGGGGTTACTCCTAAGGGCTGGTAACTGCGAGGTGAGAGAAGTGGCAGACCAAAATCAGCTGTGGATCCGAGTCAAAATTTGCATCAATAATGCTGGTTTTGCTGCAGAATTTTGCATTGCGTAAGAACTTGCTAGGTGTAAACATATCCTCCAGCTTCAGGGTATCCCTAGGGTAAATCCAGCAATTATGTGTTTTAGGGCAATCAGCATCTTCCTCAAAAAGTACACAGCTGTAGTGAGGGGTATGTGCTTAGTTGTATCGACGGGCAACGCAACTAACCACAACTTAAGGCCTGTTTCACACGGGGCACAAAATCATGATATTTTGTAGCGATGCAACATCGCTACCAAATGCATGTATGTGAATTTCATATTGGTTTATATGGGTTTCCAATGGGTTATTTCAGGCTATAAAACATCTTTCATGTAAAAGAACCCATTGGAAACCACGGGCTTTATGCGTTTTCTACCCTTCCATTTCCACCCTTATTCTGTCTAAACCAACTGCACTGTTTTTATCAGTGTGTAAGTTTCACTAGGCTTTGGGGAGAAGAATTATGAAAGGGCCCCATAGCGTATGCTGATGCATCTTGAGTTCCGCTCGATTCAGCAATAATTTTGTAAGAAGGCACTGGCCAGTCCTAATCTTATAACACACTGACATTTTTCAAAAGTCTGACACCAAAAGTGAGATCCTTGGTGAGTTATGCCGGGGTGGATTGCATGTTTAGTCACAACCAAAATGGAAAAGTATTGGAGTTCTGCTGTAACCTTTGATTGGTCTGGTTTAGCTCATCATCTACGATATTCTCTTTACTAAAGTTGGTAAACTCTGTCTTTACTGAGAAGTCGCCCTGTCCCGGACCAATCTCTTCTGTTTTCGGAGGATGCCGGGGCAACTTTCTTTAAGTAGGGGGGAGCAGTAGTGGTCCAGAGTTGGAGTGTCTGTGGTAGGTATGGTTGGTGGCTGCTAGGGGGAGGAGTTGGAGTGAAGAGTTATTGCAGAAGAATGTAAAAGGAGGTCGTGAGAGAGAGTACAGTGGAGTTGTGACGGAGTAAGAAAGCCATGTGAGGAGACAGGAACTCCTAAACTTACACGTCTTGTGTCCCGGATGCACTCCGGTGACAATGGAGTACCTTTCCTTTGGAGAGTGTGGGGCGCAGATCCTGTTTTCCTGGAGACAGAGATGGCATGCGCATGGTGCCTCGGTTCATCTACTCCAGTAACAAGTGCACATGAGAAAGAGACTGAGTAATCTGGGGAGTGTGGAATTACTGGAGAAAAAGGGGAAAGTTTTGTGAATTGTGCCTAGTTGTTATCGGAAGCACTATTACCAAGATCCGACAGATAACTTAGACTGCAGATATGTAAAAAGAGAGGGACTTCTGAATCTCAACTTGCTGAGAGAAAAATCTTCAGATACTGTTTTCCATATCTTATCTTTGAGTCTGTTAATGCTGTGAATTGGAAATATACTTTTGAATCACTAAGTAAAGAGAAACCGTACGCCAATCAAAACTATTCCTTATTTACCGCGATTATCAGAAAGGGGCAGTTCTTTACAGCGGTGTTATTTACGGTACCCCTGGATGGCTGGGACAGCTATGCCCTGGGCCTAGAAGGAGAGGATAGTAGAGCCACCCGTGATAAAAGTAAGTTCTCCATCCTGCCATCTTCCCCAGCCCAGAGGCGACACCCGGTCGCCACATTTGTAGCGAAATTTTGTAGCCCGTGTAAAACAGGCATACTTTAGGCATATTCATTTTTACATTTTCAGCATGCTCAGAGTGTAGATCACATGCTCTGGCTCTTAATCAATGCCAGGAGCATCTCTTGAGCATGTTCCCTACCTGTTCATCATTTCTGGAGCACACTCCATGGAGCATACTCAGATTGTGCTGGCTGTGCTCCATCCAAAGTAGGGTTGAAAGCAGAGCGTCAGGATGGCGGCACCCAAGGCACAAAATCTTGTATAATTTATCCTGGACGGACAGTTGTGCAGCATAGAAATGGATGCAGAGCCTGCGAGGATGTACCTGCCAAGTAGGTATTATGCCAGTTCTTGGTATGATTATTTATGGTGTGATCCGGCTGGTCTGCACTGAACAGGCTAAAATCGAGTGGGGTGAAGGACATCCTCTCGCTACAGGCTGTTCTTGATTGCATCAACTGGACTCCAGCAGGTCACATGATCCCTCTATGATGTCGCGGGTTACTCTGGGAGTAATCCTACAATGTGAAATGAATAGGCCTTTAGTAAAGAAAAGTCCAGTTTTTATCCCTTGGCTTTGAGTCCTTTTTTCCATCTTATATAAGGTAGCTCTACATCCCAGTTTTTTCTCCTTAGTACTGTGTGCATTATCTCAACACTCATACCATGTTGTTTGACAGTGTTTTTGGGTCGGCAGCACCTTTCTCACACCTTTGATTCAGTTAACCTAACATCAAGCCTTCTTTCGAGCATGTATTCACTGTAGCTTACCCCACTTGAACTACTGCATCCCTTAAGAGGTGTTCTGCCCTTGTTTCTTCATTCTTCAATGGACTTCACAGTTTATAGAACAGATTTACAAATATGCTGATTATATATTTAGAGAGTCAAATATATATGTATGTAGATAGATGATGAAAATGATGGAATTAGGTGTGTCGTATCTAGGTAGTTGGGGTAAGGTAATTTCTATTAATGTTCACCTTTGTTCTAAAAATATGCTTGCTTTCTCACAAGTTTTATTTTAAAACTACTGTTCTTGATGTGTAGTTTCCTGCTCTAGAAAGTAGTTATGTGATAGGAGATGTTGTCAGAGCCGGACCATGGCTATACAGGCCATAGAGAGAGAGAGTGTGATTGTGATGTTGATATAAAATCTGTTGCAGAAAACTGAAGGCTTGAAGGGAGGCTCTAGTACCCTAATGTACCACCTCCAGCTTGGATACAAGATGTGATACGGTGGGCATGGAGGCTCTAGTACCCTGTTGTACCGCCTCTAGCTTGGATGTAAGATGTGAAACTGGTAGGCATAAAGGCTCTAGTACCCTGTTGTACCGCCTCTAGCTTGGATGTAAGATGTGAAACTGGTAGGCATAAAGGCTCTAGTACCCTGTTGTACTGACTCTAGCTTGGATACAAGATGTGATATGGGTGAGCATGGAGGCTCTAGTACCCTGTTGTACCGCCTCTGGCTTGGATACAAGATGTAATACTGGGGGGCATGGAGGCTCTAGTACCCTGTTGTACCGCCTCTAGCTTGGATACAAGATGTGATATGGGTGAGCATGGAGGCTCTAGTACCCTGTTGTACCGCCTCTAGCTTGGATACAAGATGTAATACTGGGGGGCATGGAGGCTCTAGTACCCTGTTGTACCGCCTCTAGCTTGGATACAAGATGTGATATGGGTGAGCATGGAGGCTCTAGTACCCTGTTGTACTGCCTTTAGCTTGGAGACAAGATGTGATATTGTGGGGCATGGAGGCTCTAGTATCCTGTTGTACCACCTCTAGCTTGGATGCAAGATGTGATATGGGCGGGCATAGAGGCTCTAGTACCCTGTAGTGCCACTTCTAGCTTGGATACAAGATGTGATTCAGGGGATCAAGGAGGAGCTAGTACCCTGTTGTGCCGCCTCTAGCTTGGATGCAAGATGTGATACAGTGGGGCATGGAGGCTCTAGTACTCTGTTGTACCGCCTCTAGCTTGGATGCAAGATGTGATACGGGTGGACATGGAGGCATGCAGATTCTGGGTGCTACTGTATCTTGACGCCACCAGGAAGTCCTGGTGGAGTCAAGATTGACAGTGGGGTGACACCCCCTGTACCTGATTGGCTGAACAGCAGCCTGGCACATAGGTCCTGGAAGGGCACTAAAAGTTGTGGGGAAATGGATGCAGCAGGCCCTCGTTGAAACGTAGAGCCAGAGCTGCCACGGTGTTCCTGGCTATCTTGAGGCCAAACCATCCAGAACACGATGTTGCTGTGCCGCTCCACAACAGCCTTCCTCACCTTCCACATACCGCCGGCTACAGCGTGCCTACAGGCCCGCGGGAGACGCAGTGCTATCCGGCGGCTGGCAGCAGCAGGAGCACACACTGCTGGAATCCCCCTGCCACCCACCGAAGGTTTATGTGGCTTTCCCGTTGGTGGCCGACAACAGCAGGAGCCCCCTGCCACCCACCAAAGCTGATGTGGCTTTTCCAGTGGCAGAGCTGAAGTGCAGAGAGTGGAAGCTGTACGTCGGGGAGCGGGGGCACGGATGTCACAGTCCCGGTGGTGGAAAAGAAGCGGTCACGTCGCCATGTGTCAGCAGGTCAGCGGCATCCACGGAGATGACAGTCCCCGCAGCGAAGGCCACACCATGAGCGCGTCAGCTGTGAGTGGGGGAGTGAGCAAGTCCTGGCGATGGAAAAGAAGCGCTTACATCGCCATGTGTCAGCAGGTCAGCGGCGTCCACTGAGATGACAGTCCCGGCGGTGGAGGCCACACCATCAGCGCGGCAGCTGTGAGCGGGGGAGCGGGCGACACAGAGCTGGAGGCCAGCTGCTGTGAGTGGGGAACCTTAGGGTTAGAGTAAGTTTTATTTTTCCGCTTACATTATGTTAATGCTGCCACGTTACAGTGGAAACATGGCAGCATTGACAGCTAATAATGTAAGCATAACAACAATTGTGCACATCACGCACACATCCATGCACAGTCTCCTAGTAGGTCCTGGCAGCCTTGGCCCTATCGCAGCCAATCAGATACAGGGGGCGTCACCTTACTGTCAATCTTGACTCCACCAGGACTTCCTAGTGGCGTCAAGATACACTAATACCTAGGTTTTGTATAGTATCCTGTGGCACATTGGTCCACATTTGCCTCTAGATCGTACAAACTTGTAGGCTATTGAAGTTGCCGTCCCAAATGGTCTCAAGCATGTTCTATTGGGGATAAATCTGATGACATGGCAGACCACAGAAGTGTGACAATGTTGTGGGCACACTCCTGTGACCCCCTTGTGTGCGCGGCCGAGCATTATCCTGCTGCCGCTTGGAAGCTGTCATGAGAGGAACACATGTGGCTGCAGGATGTCCTGAACATATTGCTGAGTTGTCATTATCCTTCTAGGGGTGACCAACTCTCATATGTGATGACCCCCAGCCCATTACACCAGCAGCGGGGGCAGTTTGCCGCTCCACAGCGAAGGCAGCATTGAGGTGCTCTAGTGGTCAACAAGCTCTACACAAGCAGAAAAAGAGGTCACTGCACACAATTAGCATCTGAGAGCCTTTTACAGGACAAAGGTTGAACCACTTTTAGAGCCTCAGGTGACAAGACATTCATCTAATCACTATACAACTCTCATCATTTGCATATCTGCCTGAGATGTAACTGCATGCCGAGTTTTGCAGCAAACGACAACTCTTTCTGATTTTTTTTTTTTTTTTACAAAGAGTGTATAAAGTTATATACCTACACTTACACTAGCAAGTATTAACAGTTTTATCTTTATATATGGAGCAAAAGAAATTGATAACGTCTGTAATGTGAGCTCCTATGGCTGACGACACTAGATAGTGCTACACATACACACTAGATCCTGCCATGTAGACTCTGTATATACTGTACAAGTGAGCAGTCTGCTAAACACTTATTCTATGTGCAGTGACAATCTACAGCGCCTTCCATAGAGCAGATCAGGGCAGCGTGTGACATAAGCTCTCTCCTGACAGCTCTGTGTGTTTTAGCCCAGGCGCCTCCCTTCCATTGGCTCAGTTTAATGGAGCGACATAGCCCTCCCGTATAATAATACCAGTGCTTGTCAGGCAGCAGTAATACTGGAGCTCGCAGCCCATCAGAGAGCTGGGAGAGATCCTCCGGCAGCTGCACACACTTTCTGCACTCCCCCTATAGACACCAGGGCAGATCATCACACTCTGCGTTATTAGTCAGGACAACGCTGCCCGACAGCTCGCACTGGACGTGGCATCGCATGGACTGGAGGGATGGAGTGCTACTACATTGTCATCAGCTCCTCGCACCTGAGCAACGGCCACTTCCGCAACGTCAAAGGAGTTTTCCGAGGACCCCTCACTAGCAGCACAACTTTGGTGAGGAGCATGATTCTTGTACATCTGCTGCTTGCATTTAGTTCCCTTCTAGCTTCCCATTGTGTCTCCAGTAAGCAAGAATTTTAGTTAATCAGCAAATTGTATATATTAAGTTCTATTAAATGCTGGAAGACGTCTGTCGTAGCATAGTAACATAGTATGTTAGGCTGAATGAAGACGATGACCATCTAGTCCAGACGGTTTTGTTCTTAGTAACGTCTTAGTTACTGATGTGACCACATGGGGATTCATTCTTCTGGTAGTTAAGACTTGGATTTTTGTATCACTTTGTGTAGTAGCTTTCTTTGCATGGTGAGACATAAAACATTGATGGATATTAATGTAGCATTATGGATTCTACTCCAATGTCATATATATATATATATATATATATATATATATATATATATTGTAGGGGTTTTAGATGCAGTACACTTGAATTTGCGCAACTTATTTGATATTTGTGGTATAACCACCATTCAGCCTCTTGCAGGAATTTCATTTTTAAAGGATTTGAGAAGTTTGTAAAAATGCTATTTTTTTTTCACTAGTGTACCACATCTCATCACTAATCTGTGTCACATCATCCTCACATCAAGCTGTCCATTGAGAGACAATATAATCTTGATATGAAATGCATGTTAGGTTTGTTCTAAGTTCCTCTAAAGTTACGTCAAACTTTCCCATTTCCATCAGAAAAGGATTGAACTTGATGGACATTTCTCTATTTTTAAACTAAACTCCAGCACATATTCATTTGTGTAAGTATATAACGGGAGGTGGCACGCAGACCAAAGTGCTCGAAGACATTTATTACTTCTTTGTGGAAGAAGTTTCTCCTTATACAGTTGATGTTAGGAGTCAGAATGAGCCTCGGGCTCCACAGGGATTTTTGGTTGTGTGACAGTTAAGGTAAAATAGTGCATTACTGCAAGTATCATCTGACCTCAGTGCTTCCCCATAGAATTTGGAATCTTGGATTGGCACGCGATTTTTCTCCCCGTAGTTTCCCATTAAGGTCAGGTGACAGTCGCGTTATACTGCAGCACTCATGTAAGCTAAGTCACTGTAGAGCTGCAATTAGTGCTTTATGAAGCCTATGGCTGCTACAATGTAAAAAGTGACTGAGCAATACTCGGCTGAATAGTATGAGACCTAGCATTGTTTCCTGATAATACTCTATCAGTTTTAGGCAGTTTAAGAAGGAACCTATTTCTAGGATAAGTACTTGTTGATCTGCAATAAGTTGGCAGAGACATGTCCAGTTGTGGGAAACAATGTTTAGAGGAGATACAAAAATATTCTTAGAGTATTTTCATAGGGCCGTGTCATTTCTACAATGGTTGTAATGCTATGGTCCATTCACTCTTGTTATAGAAAGTACAGGCATAGATAATGCAGATCTCCAGTTTCAGGACACAATTCTGTCCCAGGACCGGAGGAGGTATAGAACCTGCACTTGTTCTTCTCTGCTGTCCGTCCGATCCGCTGGTTCTAGTTCTTGTTTTTGGCTGTCCAAGATGGCTGTTGCCATTTGTTTTAGTTTTTTTAACTGTGCATAACTCTCTGATTGGCTACTGCTGATCACATGAGCAGCACTGGCTAATCAGAAAGCAGATATAGTGCATTGGTAGTCTAACACTACCAAAGTACTTTGGAGGTAAGGTAGTCTAAAGATTGCATTGGCCACCTTGAACAGCCAAAAATGGGGCATGAAACTGGCAAATTGGACAGATGGCAGATAAAAACAAGTATAGGTAATATACCCCCTCCAGTCCAGGGTCAGAATTTTGTACCAAAACCAGAGGGTCACTTTAAGGCAAAATCCTATTCTACACTTTGGGGATGTTTTTGTAGTTGAAGAAATGTTATCAATTTCATTAATGCCTATCACCAGTGCACAGAGATGTTCTAATACTTCAAGAAAGTTACCATATGCAATCATCCGGGCTAGTCGAACACAGTAAATCCCATTAAGTTTAATGAAATGCTCTTTATTAAAGTTTTCAATTTTTTAACAACTTAACCAACTTTATCCCCCCCTTCAGCAGAAACAGCTAAAACTCTTAATTTTGCTCTGATCCATTCTTAACTTGATTACTGCAAGTCGCTAATCAGTTTTCCCCTTTATTAAACTCTTCCCTCTCCAATCCAATCCGAATACAGCAGCCAGGCTCTTCCTTTTGTCTAACCGCTTTACTAATGCCTCCACCCTGTGCCCGTCACTGCACTAGTTGTCAGAGCACTTTAGAATTCCATTTAAACTACCCCCCCATCCATAAAGCTCTCCAGAGTGCTGCATTGCCCCATTGCTCCTCCCTTACATGTTTATTGCCCTACCTGTGCTCTCCATTCAGCCAATGACCTTAGAATAAGACCTTCCTCCCTGGTCTTCCACTATGGACTACTACTTCACGGCACACACATGATGAAGTGTACTAGCCCTCTCATTATGTGTGCATGCTAAAGTAGTCCACTGCAGAGAAAGCAGAGATTGGTGCATATAAAAATCCCATCAGCACCTTCTCCTATCAGCCCCTTACTTTAGGTTATGGTGCTCATAGATGACATAGCTTCTTTAAAGGGGTGTCCGTACATTAAAGGGGTTGTCCCGCGAAACAAAGTTGGGGTATACACTTCTGTATGGCCATATTAATGCACTTTGTAATGTACATTGTGCATTAATTATGAGCCATACAGAAGTTATTCACTTACCTGTTCCATTGCTAGCGTCCCCGTCTCCATGGTGCCGTCTAATTTTCAGCGTCTAATCGTCCGATTAGACGCGCTTGCGCAGTCCGGTCTTCTTTCTTCTGAATGGGGCCGCTTGTGCCGGAGAGCGGCTCCTCGTAGCTCCGCCCCGTCACGTGTGCCGATTCCAGCCAATCAGGAGGCTGGAATCGGCAATGGACCGCACAGAAGACCTGCGGTCCACCGAGGGTGAAGATTCCGGCGGCCATCTTCGCAAGGTAAGTAAGAAGTCACCGGAGCGCGGGGATTCAGGTAAGCACTATCTGTTTTTTTTTTTTAACCCCTGCATCGGGTTTGTCTCGCGCCGAACAGGGGGGGCTATTGAAAAAAAAAAAAACCCGTTTCGGCGCGGGACAACCCATTTAAAAGTGATGGTATATTACTAGAATCAGTGGAAAATCCAACTGCGAGGACCCTCTAATGTAGCACCTCTGCTACATTTTCATGCTTTCGTAAAATGACCAATGAACGAAAAACTAACAATTGATTGTGCGCCTTTCGGTCGTTGGCTGCGTTTACACTGAACGATATTTATCGGTCATTTTAGTTGCAGTACCTTGAAAGAGCCTGAAGTGGCGTAGTGTTATTAAGCTGTTGGACCTCCACTGATCTGCAAATGACGGCAAGTCCTACAGATATGTTGTCACTTACTGGGATGGGAAAACCCCTTTAACCCAGTTTTTGATGTGGGTTCTATAGTTTACCTGTTCTATTCTGGAGGAACTCTGCCCGATGGGGTCTAAAAACTGTTGCAGGTGTTGTGTGCGGTCGTTATCAAACAGCTGAGCCATTTTTACACTAATGACATTTTTAGACCCTTTCCCCTATGGGCCCATTATTTTAGTTTATGAGGCTCATAGATGACATAATCTCTTTAAAGGGTTTTTCTCATATTAATAAGTGATGGTATATTCTAGGATCAGTGGAAACGCCTCCCTAACGATCAAACGAATGAAGTGGTTGAGGCCCATAGAGCATTATCTGCACAGCATCGCTTATGAGACTTGATATGGTACCTTTTAAGACCTTGCTTTTGATCTTGGGCTGAGACTGTCTTTACACAGTACTGCATCCATAAGAGAGAAGTACAAAGTTTTCTGGTCTCTTGTTAGAATCCACTCCTGCTTTTGGCTGGAAGACAGAAACATGCAGCTACAGTACCATAACTGCACGGTGTGAATCCTGCCTTGTGCCAGTTCTAAGCTCTGACACATTAATAAATCTTGCTAGTGTGCTGGTTGGGGAATTGAATGGGGTGAATTAGAAAAATGACTTTTTTTGCACTTTGTAAATGTGGGCATTGTGCAGAATTCTACATGCATATTGCGAATACAATCCTATTTATTGTTTCACAGCATCCATCTAGAGACAAGTGTTATGGATTGAACAGCATTCATTATCGAAAAATAATTAAGCCATAGTACATTTCCTGCCACACTATATATATTAGAAATGGAATCTCCTTTGATTCAATCATACTAAAAGGAATTCTATACTCCAACATGGGGGTTGTAGTTCTGTAACAGCCTGGAAGCTCCAGGTTGGCGACTATTGCTCCACAGTATTATTTAAAGGAGCTCTAAAGATACAAGTATGTATCAAGCCTTCATCCTGCAGAATAAAGGGGTAAGGCACCATATAGCCTTAAAGTCAACAGCCCCAAAGCTAACAGTTGCACATTCTACCTCTAAAGTCAGTTAGATCTGGCTGGATGAGGTTCCTGGCTATTGCTGTAATGGAGTCTGACAAGGCCTTTCATATTCACAGTATTATCTCAGATAATAGAAGCTTTCTAAATGTTATTAACCTAAGATGCCAACTTGTGTTTCAGTCTTAGTGGACCTTTAATGTAATTTACTGAAGAGCTTCTTATTGGCAAGATGTGTCATTCACTAATACTGTATAATAATGGATGATGACTTTAAAACGGCTTGAAAACTGGGGTGACATGTAAAAGGTTCACTTCTCAATCTGACCATCAGTAGTCGATATCAAGTCTGGGCCTTGAAAGGGTTATCGAGCCCCAAAAAGTGTTTGAAACTTGGTCAAGATGGTAGAAGAAACTAAAAAAAAGTCATCCTCACCCGACCCCTGCTGCTCCTGTACCGCCCTGGGTGGTCCCCTACTGCTTTCCACTTCCCGTTGCAGCAACGATAACATCCCGACACATGGGTATGTGATCGCTACTGTTAATTAGTATAATGGTGATTAGCTGCTATAGTCACATGTCCCTGGTGATGGTGGCATCATCACTGCAGCAGGAAGCAGATAGCAGTAGAAGACAATGGTAGTGGTGGAGGATCAGGCAAGGGGAGTATGATTTTTTTTATGTTTTACAACCACCCTGGCCAAGTTTCTAAAAACTTTTTGGAGCTGAATAACCGTCTAATGTGGTTGTCTTATGCCAGACATTTGTAAAACATGACTAGAAAATACCATGAATGTCCAATCTTCCATGAATCCAACTGATGTGACCCCACCATTATACGAATAATGAGGCAGCAGTACTAAGACCTTGCCGTGCCACTTAGTCTTCTGTTGGCTGTGGTCAGCCTTTTCGGGAAGCGACATGGTGGGCCTATTATAGTCAATGACGGCTCTCCTAGCACCTCTGCTACTTCATTTTAGTGATCAGCAGGGTCCGACAAGGGCCATTCTAAATTTGGCTATTGGCCCAGTGTTATACACCTGCTACTTTGAAATACTGCTTTCCCGTTAACATTCTTTCTTCTTTTCTTGGCTTTCCTTCCCTAATGACCGTTAAATAATGTATTTGCTGTGTCTTGGGGTTGTTCTTAAGGGGCTAAAGTGTTATGTGCATTCATTTAACACTAAACTCTAAACAATGTCACTATTAGTGTTAGCGGGTGCTTTTGACTGTTGCAATATTACTTGCTGTGGTGCATTAGTTTCAGGCAAATGTTTGTCAAAAGTGCTGTGCAGTTGGTCAGTGGGATATTGTGGTTAATTATCCATTTGATTTATTCATAAAGCCGAGAATGAGAATGTGGCCGCTCAGTTGTTTTGTTCAATAGCTATAAAAAATATGTAGTTTTCAATGGGACAGTGTTTTAGAGTGTTTCAGCTCTAAATAATGGCTTTGTCTTGTGCATCATGTTTTACTAAGCAAATTCCAAAAAAACACAATCTAGAACAAAGTAAATTCTAGATGGGATTGTTATATTTTGCATCTGTGTGGTTTGTGTTTTTAGAGCTTTACGGTAACTTATAGTATATCAAACACTCTGTGGTCATCCATTGCTTAGAAATTCTTAACAAAGACTTGTACATTTTTCTGATACAGAGCCCCAAACATTTTGCAATAACATAGAGTTAAAGGGGTTTCGTCAAGTTTAAAACCTGTCCTTTATGGCTTATTCACACGAGCGTAAATCGGTCGCTGTTTTCACGACCGGCCGTTATACGCTATGATATGCTGGAATCCATTGCATCAGATCACACAGGCGTATTGCCACGGCGTAAAAGTGCCTGGCCGGTAAATATAGTGCTGGATGCTTTTATGCCGCGCAGGAAAGATAGTCCTGGAACTATTTTCCCAGCTGGAATACATTGGTCACTGCATAGACTCTTATGGGAGGGTATGACAGAGGCCAGAGAAGGGAGGTGGGAGGGAGTTTAGCAGCGTGATGGTAAACTCCCTCCCCCTTCTCTCCTTCTTTCTCCTCCCCTCTGGCTGTTTGCAATGGGAGGGGGTGGGGCAGAGCATAGCTACGCCCCGTCCAACCCCTCCCATTGGTGGCTGCAGACAAGAGGCAGGGAGTGGACGGAAGCTTAGCTCTGCCCCGTCCCACCACCTCACATTGCTGGCTACAGACAAGGGGCGGGGAGGGGATGGGAGCTTAGCTCCACCCCCATCCTTTCCCCTCCCATTGCAAACAGCCGGAGGGGAGGAGAGAGACAGAGAGCCAGCAAGGGGGAGGTAAGGTATTGCGGCCTCGGTGTATATGCAACGGGCTCAGGCTTTCTGAATGGGAGCAGAAACGTAATATTTGTGCGCCTGTTTACGCGTTTTACAGTGCCAGCGGGTGCATGTAAAAACGCCTATGGCCTTGTAGATAAGCTCTTATGCACAGCATGAGCATGTAAATGGTGGTGGTCTGACCACTGGGACTCCCAGTGAACATGAGAATGGGGATCTTGTGTCTGCCTGAATGAACTGAATGGAGGTTGAGCATGATTGCTACTGTTCCTTTCATCTTTATGGGGCTGCTGGAGATCATCGGTTCCATAGAGTTGAATGGAGCAGTAGGGTGCATGTTCAAAAACAAAATGGCCTTCAAGACTGGAGAGTTATAATTCTAAACGAAACTGAAAAGAAACCACATTTCTTTATTGTTTTCAACACATATTTCCATTCAATCATTATATTTTGTATGTTGTACTCCTATATGGTACTGTGCAGGTGTAGAAAAAATGCTTTAAAAAATAAAAGTGTTAGCAGTTTATTTTTGTCAATTAATAAAATGCAAAGTGAATAACCAAAAAATAAATCTAAATCAAATCAATATTTGGTGTGATCACTCTTTGCCTTCCAAACAACATCAGTTATTCTAGATACACTTGCACAAAGTCAGGGATGTTGTAATATTATAGTCAGGCATATAATTAATCAGTTATACCAGACAGGTGATAATCATCATCATATTCTTATGTAGGTTAAAACACAGTTGTCAACTGAAACAGAAGTAGCTGTGTAGGAGGCTTAAAACTTGTTGAGGAACAGCCAAACTCTACTATAACGGTGAGGTTGTGGAAGACAGTTTTATGTCACTGGTCAAAAACTATGGCAAGACTGAGCACAGCAACAAAACACAAGATAGTTATATTGCATCAGCAAGGTCTCTCTCAGGCAAAGATTTCAAAGCAGACTGGGGTTTCAAAATGTGCTGTTCAAAGCTCATTTGATTAAGCACAAAGAAACAAACAGGCAATGTTAAGGAGCTTAGACACAATGATTGGCCATGTAAACTTAGTGCTGCAAATGAAAAATACATTAGAATAAGGGCTTATTCCCACGAGTGTACATGGGCCACAGTTTTCACGGTCAGCCGATATACGCTACCACCTGGGGCATTAAAGCTTCTGAACGGGTGTACAAATCTAATGTTTGTGCATCCATTCACTTGGTATGGGCCCCGGCGCATATACGCAGAGGCTACCATGCTGTCACCCCTTTCCCCTCCCTTCCCATCCCTTCCCCTCGCAGGCTCACTTCCCGGCTCGCTCTTTGCAATGGGAGGGGGCGGGTGGGATGGGGAAGGGGGGGGGGGCGGATGGAGCTAAGCATTGCAAAGAGCGAGCGGGGAGGAGAGCAGAGTTGAGCCTGCGAGTGGGGAGGAGAGCAAAGCGAGGGAATTTAGCAGTCACGCTGCTAAACTGCCTCCCACCTCCGGCCACTGTCATAGGCTCCCATAGGTGCCCATGCAGCAGCCGACGTATTCAGGCCCAAAAGATAGTTCCAGGACTATCTTTTGGGTCCGACGTAAAAACGCCTGGCGCTATATTGGCCACGAGAATACGGCCACGTGATCTGATGCATTGGAATCTAATGCATCAGATCATAGCGCATATTGGCCGGCCGTGAAAACAGACTGCTGATATACGCTTGTTGAAATAAGTCCTGAGATTTATCAAAGTTAATGCACCTAGATTTTGTCCCAAAATGCATCTTACAGGTCTGGTTACTGTGTTCCTGGTTTATGAACCTTATGCGCCTGTTTTTTAACCTGTGGGCCAGGTCATGCCATTTGCATTTTAGTCTAAATCTGAGGGTGTGTTTTAAGTGATGCAGCAATTTGGGTCTCATTTAGAATATGCAACTTTTTTTAAAAAGTTGCATAAAATGTCGCACAGCTACTCCATGGTTGAGGAGGTGTATTTTCAGCACAAACTTCTCAACCCCAGAGAAAGAAGGTATTTAGGCCTAATTTAACATGTGTGACCTTTTGAAGAATTAGGTGCATCTTAGGCTTTCTTAAGACTAATCACATGATAAATTTCCTCCATCATGCTTACTTCTCTGTGAAATCAAAAAATGTCCAGCAGTGCCATCAGCTCAGAACTGGCAGAAACCAGTGGAACACAGCTGTACCCATCTCCTTGGTCAGGGAAGTCTGGCAAGAAGTGGTCTTCATAGAGGAATTGCGGACCAAATCCATACCTTCAATGTAGAAACAAGGCCAAGCAACTCAACTATGCGTGACAATATAGGAACTGAAGTGCATAAAGAGGGCAGCAGATGCTCTGAATACATAGTAATTGTTACCATGAGGCCGGACAGGGACCCTGGGCGGCAGTGGCGCGGTTCGCCGCGGCGTCCTGGGATGACGTTGCTCCCACATTCGGGTCAGCGAGCGGCGGTGCCATGCTCCGGTGTGCGTGTGCAACATGTGGCACATGCGACCGTGTGCACGCGTGTGCCTGCTGTGAGAGGCATGCGCGCTCTATCTCTGTGAGTTATAGTGACTAGCTGGGAGCTCCAGTCAGCCGGCTTGATTGATCTCCACCCTAAGGGCGGAGACTCCTGAATATAGTCTGACAGCTGCTGATAGCAGTTGCCAGTTATTGGTTCCGTCCTCTGTGCGTTTGACCTCCGTCCTGCTCCAGTGGAAGTTACCCTGTCCTGATCCAGCTCTGCCTGTGTTCTGTGGTTTCATTCCTGTTGGTTATTCCATCTGCCTAGCCTGTCAGAACTAGTGCGTAGTCACCTGCATAGGTACAGCGGTCTCTTCTTGACCTGCCTTAGGCAGCGTAGGGTCAGATTTGGTGGCCTGGACGTGTCCACCTTCAGGGCTATCTCCAGGAAGGGACATTGGTGTGGGTGAGAGTCAAGGAGCCCTGCGCCGTGCGTACCTATGCACCCCACTAGTACTGTAACAGTAATATAGTATGTTAGGCTGGAGGGAGACAATGTTCATCTAGTTCAGCCTCTTTCCACCCCCCTTGTTGATCCAGAGGAAGGCAAAAAAAACAACAATGAAGCAGAAGCCAATTAGCCACCTTGGGGGAAACAATTCCTTCCCAACTCTATAAGGGCAGTCAGAATAATCCTTGGATCAAAATTTGATCCTACCTGACTCTATTACCTGGATCAACAACCCGCTGGTCACCTAATGTCTATATCCTGTAATACCATAGTGCTCTAGAAAGACGTCTAGTCCCTCTTAAACTCCTCTATGGATTTTGCCATCACCACATCCTCAGGCAGAGAGTTCCACAGTCTCACTGCTCTTACAGTAAAGAACCCCGTCTGTGTTGGTGATGAAACCTGCTTTCTTCTAGACGTAGCGGATGCCCTCTTGTTACCGTCACAGTCCTTGGTTTAAACAGATCATGGGAGAGATCCTTGTATTGTCCCCTCATGTATTTATACATAGTTATTAGATCGCCCCTCTGAATGAGGAGTCAAAATCTGAAATATTGGTCTGTAACAGAAGGCAGTTTGTTTGTGATTATTTATCTATTAATATAATCAATTAATTATTAAGACTTTAGCATCCCAGTCTTCTAGAAATAGCCAATAGACTTATCCACTCTTCATTTTATTCATTATGACAACCATAAGGGATTTTCAACAGCCCCAAGAGTCAAAGACTAGAATTGTCGTGTAATGAATGATGAAATTAATATTCACCGGATGTGATCACCCTTGTTGTTGTGGAGAAATAAGTCCCACTAGGGTTTATTATCTGGAGTCTTAATAGTTCAGATCAATTTCATCAAATGAAGGCATCTGAGCAGTAGGAATGGCGACAGCGTATATTGTATAGAGATTAGAAGAGGCAGTTTCAATGCACATCACATACTCCAACACAATAACAAATAAGACGTTATAACCCCCAACATCTATCAACTCGATTAAAGTCAATCCAAAAATAAGATCTGAAACATTCTGGTGATTTCTGTTCACGAATGATCAAACCATTGGAGACTTAGATTGCAGAATAAAGACTGGTAACAACATGGTTACTTGGCTAAGTACAAAGGGAATGTTCATGTGTTATAATTCAATCTGCAACATGTTATACACTTGTGTTTCCAGCACTATTATCCAGGGAATTCAGCATGAAACAATGTTTCACTCCCCCACAAAGTATTTGCTGTAACGTATAAAGTGTACACACGGTAAATAAGACATGAGAGGTCAGTCTGCAGATAAGGAGGGAAGATTGTGAAAATATCCACTTTTGGCTAACAACGTGGTTACTTTCTTTTATTTCTTCTTGTTTCAAAATAGATTATTTTGGGAAGGTCAAAGGGATATTTTACTAGTTTATTTCGAGGAGAACAGTTTGATATAGTGAGACAGCAGGAGCTATTATGTAGCGATATTCCAAGTTGCTGTGCAGAGGAGTCCATGCAATTTTTTATTTATTAGCTTTGAGTATTTTTGTTTCAAAAACCCAACGCACGGCTAAAGAATGAAGAGGTCGGCTATGTTATACCTTATTAAAATGGTTTGTTTCTGGCTCCTGGCATCCCAAAAAATAACAGTTATTGCTAGAGAAAGCCACTGCATGACAGACATTTCCAGAAATCCTGTTTTACAGGAAAGCCATTTAAATGAATGGCTTTCCATGTGAAATAGGGATGGCTCGATTTCGCTTGAGTGGGACCTGCTCTTAAAGGGAACCAGTCATCCCGTCTGAGCACCTTAAGCTATGTTATGGGGCTCACAGGTAAGGGAACGGGGAGTACAGGGAGCTGTGTTTATTACTCTCCAGGTACCCAATTCCAACACTGTAATCCTGTGAATTTGGCACATTCACACAGCATGATTCTTTTCAGATGGCTTTGTGCTTACACACCCCTATTCATCGCTATGGGAAAGAGTGTGAACAACGCCATAAGAGTCATGCTGTGTGCGTGCGACAACTTTGCAGGGACACAGTGTTGGAAAGCGGCATTCAGTGAGTATGAAACACAGCATGCGGGATGCCCCATTCCCGCATCCTATGAGCCACATAACATAGTTTATGGGGCTAAAATGCTATAAAAATCACTTTTCCAAATGTCCACGGGCGGAAATCAATTGCGATTTTCCGCTCGCAAATGGAAAATCACAGCATGCTCTATTTAAGCACAGATTCCGTGCGAACGGCTTCCATTGAAGTCAATAGAAGCCGTCCGATTAGCAGAATCAGCATCAGCTCCTGGCGATGGCGCGACACAATCTGTGTATTGTAGAGGTGCACTATAGAGAATGGCCTGTAGGGGGCAACAGACAGGCATTCTGGTGCCTGAGAAAAAGGAAAAACACCCACGGGTATGGTATGGAATGGAAGATATATGTCTCAGAGGTTGTTAGCTTCTGTGATGTAGATCGGTCCAATATTACTCCAGGCCAGATCTTCCACCTAAACCAGCGTTCTATGTAAAAAGACAGGTGGAAGTAAGGAAGAGGTGTGTGTGTCTGGGAGAACCAGACTTCTGTTTAACCTGACTTCTGTTGTAAGCAGAGAGAGAGACGCTGTGACTAAACAGAGAGCTACGTTGTCCCGGCAGGACACTTGGGGAACTCCGGCCCTAGGACTGGGGTCTGGAGACGCTACAACATAAAGACAAGCTGCGCTTCCGGACAACTGAAGGTCTGTGGATATAAACGGACATATTGCTGTTTAAGTCAGATGTGGACTTAATTGCTCCTCCTGTGGACTGTTGGAGGATAAAACTGATGGACTTTGCAAACTTTATTATTTTTCTGGAGACTCAGTCATTTCTGTTATGCCAAACTCACGTTGAATAAACTAACAGAGAAGTAAAAAGTTACAGTATGTACGTGTGCATTAGGCCATCAGCTTGCTAAAATGGTACAACTAGTGAGGGGTTTATAAACAGGCAGTCGTTCATCTTTAAATGACTGCCTGTTTGCAGTGAGTGGAGACGGGCATCTGGAAGAGATCACCGATGCACTTCATATCCATTCGCTGTAAGACTATAACACCTGTATGAAAGCACATGAGCAATAGTTATTTGGACTGCTGTTGGGCGCTTAACCATGGCAGTTCCATCTAAAACCACGCTTAATCCTCTCTCTATTGGAAACATATGCATACTTGGCCGAACCGAATGTGCATTTGGAGTCAAAAAGAATAGCTGTCATCTGCATGAGCATTACTTTAGACACCTTTAAGCTCATAGAGGGGTGACCGATCGGGAAACCCCTCAACTGTGTCCTTATGCCCTCATAGGGCATATAGACATGGGTTGTCATTATGAGACAATGTTTTTAGCTGGAATCCTTGTTCTCATATATTATCCGTTCCACTAAGTGATTCTTCTTACCACATTTCATTCTCCCTCCTGACCCACTACAGTCCCAATTATTCTTAGCGTCAACAGTAATGTTTGACAGTATGAACCAGCTGGTTACAAACAGAAGAATTAGCAGAAAGGAAGACATATGCATGATAAAATGGAATCAGTGACCTATTAAAATGCAGGGTCACAGATAGAAACAGATTTAGGCGACTGGATAGCAAGTTGAAAGTTAATGCCATATTTTGTCTGGATGATAGTTTATGCTACATTCATATACTGCTGTGTTCAGTCCTGGAGACCTCTACAGATAGACAATGATAGAATAGAACAAGTCCAAAGACTGCTACAAAAATTGTGGAAGGTCTCAGGAGCAAAACTTAACAGGAAAGACTTAAAGGGGTTTTGTCATTAGAAAAAAAAAATCAATGCTTACCTATTCCACCCCCCCCCCCCCCCCCTGTAAACTCCTGTTAGTCCCCGCAGGGATAAGAGGAAGTCCTGAGAGCTCGGTTCATCTCCCCAAGGGTTCGCTTAATCCTTGCGGGGACTAACAGGAGTTTACAGCAGGACATTTAAAATGTGCTTCTGGGCAGGAAGTTTTAAATGTCCTGCTGTAAGTAGCAGGGAATTCCTCCAGCCCCACTGCTGGCCAATTTCTCAGCAGCAAGGGTACGGGGGGAGGGGGCAGTAGGAGACTCCCTCTACCTCTCTCCCCAGAATCGGGTTCCCAAGGGATTTCCCCATAGTGGGGAGAGAGAGTGAGCTTCCCCATTTGCCCTCTAGCCCCGCCCCCACTGAATTTGCAATTGGGAAATCCTAAGGAGGAGATCTCTAGCCCTGCCCTCTCTGTAGCTCCTCCCTCTGTGCTACGGGAATCACCTGTGGTCATGCCCCCCACCTCTCTGCACTATGGGGACATCAAGCACTGTACTGTAGATACTGCAGAATTTCTGCTGTGATTCTGAGTGGAAATTCTGCAGCATTTGCAAATGCTTTGTTTAGCTCTGTATTAAAACAGGTAAAGGTGAGGTAAAGGTCCCCTGTATAGAATCTGTTTAACCCTTTCCAATCCAGTGTTCGCACTCATCCGACATTAAGATTTCCCTGCATAGCTCTAATGTCGGACAAGTTCTAACAGTATGGAGGACAGCGCTCCGATGTCAGAAGCTGTTCTGCATATGTATGTTATGATGGAGCACTGTCCTGCATACTGTAACATATACACAGAACAGCCTCCGACAAAACAGCTCTGCCCTGTATACTGTTAGAAATGTGTCGACCATCGTCTAACATTGGAGCTATGTGGGGAAATCTTAATGTCGGACTATGACCAACACTGGATTCAAAATGGTTCGTTATTTAAAAAATTGCTTAAAAAGAAATCAGCATGACAGTTCATTTTTATGTGTTTTTGTTAAGTAATTTCAAGGAATCCACAACTCGCTTTCCACTCAAAATAAATAAGAGCTGGGGAGTCTGCGAGTGGCAGGGAAATTGGATTGAAAAGGGTTAAACTTAAGGCGCATACTCTGGGAATTTTCTACCTTGGATATGCATACAGGCAATACTCAGCATTAGAGTTGTTTCACACAATCGTATATCGGTCGCCGTTTTCACGGTCAGCCTATATACGCTATGATCTGATGCATTGAATTCCAATGCAGCAGATCACATGGCTGTCTTCCCGAGACGTAAAAACGCCCGACCAGCCAATATAGCACCCAAAAATAGTCCTGGAACTATCTTTTGGGCCGGAATACGTCAGCTGCTGCATAGGCTCCTATGGGAGCCAATGACAGCGGCTTGAGAAGGGTGGTGGAAGGGAGTTTAGCAGCATGACTGCTAAACTCCCTCCCTCTTCTCTCCTCCCCTCTAGCTGATTGCAATGGGAGGGGGTGAGAGCTTAGCTCCGCCCCCCACCCCGCCCTCCTATTGCATACTGCTGGAGGGGAGGAGAGAGGAGGAGAGCCGGCCAGGGGGAGGGAAGGGGCAACAGCATAGTGGCCTCGGCGTATATGCGCCGGGGTCCATGTCGTCTGAACGGACGCACAAATGTTAGATTTGTGCGCCCTTTCACGAGTTTTTAATCCTCAGATGGTAGCGTATATCAGCCCGCTCGTCTCTAAAGATTCGTGTGTCGGCAGGGGGCGGGGAGCCGCAGGGGAGAGCGGGGAGCAACGGAGGGGAGATCTCTCTCTCCCCCTGCTCACTCCCGCAACTCACCGCTCTCCCCCGCCGGCACCCGAATCTTAAGAGACGAGCGGGCAGGTAGTCGCATAAGGCACTACTCGCTCGAGAAGTTTGCCTTAGCGAGTATGCTCGCTCATCTCTAGTCTTGTTATTTGGCAATTCTCCCTTTCCCTATTATTGTATAAGTGATATGAGTCGCATTAATTGGTTCATCCTAGACGCTCCATTTATATATTAGTTGAAGGCAATGGTAAGCGTCTCTACGGCGCGCACACCAAAGTAATCGACATGTGACGTCCCTTTAAAAGCCTGTAAGATAAATGATTTTCCATCTGTTTTTAGCATCATTAATTTACTCATAATGAGATTTTATTTTAATTACTGTAGAAGCAGAGACTTTGTAATTAGCTCAAATCACACCACTGAATCAAGTAATACTATAATGGAAGAATAACAATCCACGCACGAGTTCCATAAAGACAATGCGCAATTGGAATTCGAAGAATTTCGTTTTCAGCTCTGTATGCCTGAACATTTTCCAGAATGGTTTTCACACTGGAGCCTTTTATAATTTTCACACTTGTCAAAGCCTTGGTAGTGTTCCATTTGTTAAATTAACATAGTTTTCAGCTGGGACCCTTTGACTTGCTATGTGTTAGACTGCTTGTCTGGGCAACAAAATAAGTCTGCTGCATTTGGTGTGAAAGGAAAATGATTTGATATAGAAGAGATTTTCATCATATGAAATTAGATTTTAATTCTATTCTTTAATTATGCTGCAAAATTGTATTTGCAAGCTTTTCAATGTGCTAGAATAAATCACACAACTCTGTTTTACCCAGGAGAGTGGAATTTCACTTGAGCCCACTCTTCTTTTCCTAGATATAGCTGGGAAATTCAATCTGCAGATTTAAGTAATATTACTAGTGATATATCAACTGGGGTTCTAGAGCCCACTTAATGAGTGGGCAACCTGGGAAGAGTTTAACCTATCATGCCCGATCCCCAATGAGGTAATTACTCTAACTGACATCACTGGTGAGTAGGTGGTGGCTTCAGGTATATTTAATGTACTGTGGACTTCAAGCACCGTACATTTTGATTTCTACATTGAGGAACGGAAAGGCTAATGATAAAATAATTATCATCTCTGGTTAAAGTAGTCAAATGTATTGTTACGTTTATCATCAACTATCTTGAAGAGTTTGTCCCATTTCTAATTGCTTTGCTGCAGCAAGCAGACAGCTCCGTATATTGTGCAGTGGCCGGGTACTACACACTGACTCCTATTAAAGTGAAGGGAAATCAGCCTGCAGTACCAGTCCAGGCCACTGCGCAATGTATGGTGCTTCTTGAGGCAAAATAACTAAAAGTGGGGCAACACCTTTAAAGGGGTCCACTTGTAAAGAATTGGTGGCCTATTCTTAGGACAAGGAAATTAGCAGCACTCTGTCACCCAGGACCCCGGCTGATGAGCTGTTTGCCGGGCTGATGTGCAGATGCACTGAGCTGATTTATGCAAGAAGCAGACAGCTCTTGTGTAAATGCAGTGGCCAAGCTTGGTATTGCATGTATAGTTTCCATTCACTTCGATAGGAACTTTGACTGCAATACCAAGCCTGGCCACTGTAGTGGGAATGGAGTTGTCTGCTTCCTGCTGAAATGAGCTCAGTGCACAAGTACACAGGCACAGTGAACAGCTCAACAGACCCCATTTGATCTACTATTGATGGTCTGTCCTGTGAATAGGCTGTCGATACTTTACAATTGGACAACTTCTTTAAGCAAATAGAAAAATGTCCCTTGGCTGATGTGACCCAGTATATTTCTACCCAGAGGCAAGAGGACTAAAGTTGAGACAATTGTCTACTTTGCTAATTTTTTTATGATAGGAGGATGAAATCTGACTGTTTGGGCCCTTATACAAAAAAAAACCTGAGGGTCAACAGTAAAGGCTGATTTAGACACAACGAGAATCGCTCAAAATTCGTTTAAAAGATTCTTTTGAGCGATTCTCATTCTGTCTAAATGCAGGGACATCGTGCAGTTTTCGTGCAGGAGCCGTTGATCGCTGAATTCTTGCTTGCTAGAATTGAGCGATCAGCTGTTATCAGCGGAGCAGGCTGTTATCACAGCCGGCTGCACTGATAAGATTCTCTCTGCTAGTTTCTCGCTGTGAATTCACAGCGGGGACACTGGCAGTTAGAGCGGAGAAGAATACAGCTGTTTGTTTCTGCTACTTAGCTACTATAAAGTATGCAGAGATGATCGCTCCAAACTGTCACTCAAACTATTATTTGAGCCATCATCTGTCAGTGTAAATGGGGCTTTAAAGACCCAATGTCCTGACAAGTTGATTAGGTGAGAAAATGCAATGCATCACAAGTTAGGCTGGAGTTTGGGGTCATAAACTCTACTTGTGACATTGAAGTAAACACGTTAAAAAACCTTTAGGGCAATGTAAAGGCCTCTGTAGGGAGGTAATAGTTAAACTCTTTGGTAATTTCCCATATCCTACTATATTACTATACTATAATGGTGCGTTTCCTTGCCACATATATTTCCACAGGCAGACATAGCTGTATGTAGATGCACAGCAAAATTCTGTGGATAGAGCATATGATATTTCTTCTCTACTAGTGTTCAGTGAACTGAACCAGTACAACTCGGTTTCAGGTCGAACTTTGGCACAAACTCGAACTGAGCGTTTAGCAAAGTTTTACCCAGAACAAGATTCTATGGTTCGGTTCACTCAACACTAGTTCTGAAAACTGTTGTATAACACTGTCTAAGGGCTTATTCACACGTCCGTATATCGGTTGGGTTTTCATGCCCGGCTGATATACTCTGTCCCTCTCTCCGCGCCTCTCCACCCTTTGCTGCTATTTGCAATCCGAGGGGGCGGGATGGGTGGAACTTAGCTCCGCCCCTCCCATTGTAAACGGTGGCGAGGGGCGGAGAGGGAGTGGGAGCTAAGTGCACTGCTCCCGTCCCGGCCCACCTCCTCCCCCTGCAGAAAGGGATGCCGTATATCGGCCGGGCATAAAAACCTGGCCTATATACGGACGTGCATATGCCTTAAGAGCCATAAAACCGTGTATGACCCTTTCAAAGTCTTAGACAAAGCTTCTATGGCTCTTAGGGCGCATTCAGACGATCGTATATTGGCTGGGATTTCACGCCCAGCCAATATACTGCGTCCCTCTCTGCAGGGGGAGGAAGCTGGAAGAGGCGGGAGCAGTGCACTGAGCTCCTGCCTCCTCTTCACCCCCTCTCCGCCCCTTGCCACTATTTGCAATGGGAGGGGCAGGACGGGGCCGGGGCTATGCCCGGAAACCTGGCCCCACCCCCGTCCTGCCCACTCCCATTGCAAATAGTGGCGAAGGCAGGAGAGGAGGCGGGAGCTCAGTGCACTGCTCCTGGCTCTTCCAGCTTCCTCCCCCTGCAGAGAGGGACACCGTATATCGGCTGGGTGTGAAAACCCAGCCGATATACGGTTGTCTGAATGCGCCCTTAGACAGTGTTATACAGCAGTTTTAGGGGTATTGGTGAACTGCCAGCTTGGTTCCAACTAATTTTTACCGAACCAAACTTTTTGTAAAAGTTTGGCGAACTGGTTGAGTCAAACTTTTCAAAAGCTCTCTCATCACTATTCTATGCCAATTATTGAAATGCAGCAAATTTTTTGTGTCTCCTTAATATTGTAATTATTACATTGCTAGAGTATAAAATTGCTCATTTTAATTGCTAATCTAGGCTGGTCTTTCTACTAGCTAGAGGTAGCACTGTCCAATTGATGCCTATGTGGGAGATGTGGCTGGTCATGTTTCATTGCCATTTTTGATGCTTTTCACTTAGTTCAAAAATATGTGCCAGATGTTACTTTAAAGTCTATAGCAAAATATTGAAAAGTCTACATACACAGCGATTTGGTTTCTGCCATTTTTGTTGTATTCTTGAGGCCAGTGCCATATTTTTTAAGAGGCAGTATGCACTAAGTATAGTGTGTTTTTCTGGAATTTTTCCCATAGGCTTCTTTGTAGGATAATGTCAGAAAAAAATGCATGTGCAAAATAAAAATAAAAGTACTTGTAATTTTTTTTTCTATAAGCATTAAAACACTAAAAAAGGTGCTCTTATAAAGCATGATCGGCATCTGCTTGTGGTGCTGAAGTGCCGTTTTGCTGCTTATGCACTGCATCCATTGGAAAATATCAAAATGCATTAAAATGAAGAGGAAATAGACTGTGAAAATCTCTAAGGCTTGCATTTTACTGCACATTTGCCCAGTCCTCACCCATACATAACATCTAATTGTTTCCTGCGCCTTTTTCCTTTTTGGATAACGCAGAGATCAGACAAAGAAGTTGCATAACTTATTTAACAGGGTCATCCAGTTGTAAACTATTGATGGTCTTCAGGACAGGTCACCAACAGTAGATTGGCAGGGTTTGTTGCCAGGTATCCCCTGCAACCAGCTGTACTTTGGACTGGTGAGCTCACACACTGAGCTGGTGTCTGCAAGAAGCAAACAGCTCTGTTCTCACTACAGTGGTCAACCTTGGTATTACGGGCAAAGATGCCATTTATTTCAATGAGAACCTGGCCTGCATTACCAAGCTTGGCCACTGCAGCAAGAATGGAGCAGTCTGCTTCCTGCTAAAATCAGCTCAGTGCATGAGTGCTCCGGACCTGAGAACAGCTGATCAGAGGGGATTCCCAGCGACACACCCCCACCAATCTACTATTGATGACCTATTCTGAGGTTAGATCATCAATACTTTCCAACTGGACAACCCCTTTAATTTTCTGTTAATAGCAAATGTCATACTTTACTACTTACTTCTACTTCACAGCCAGGTAAGCAAATTGTTACGGTGTATTACCCTCGATACGCCAGGCCGGGTGCCCTAGATCTTACCCACCACCGCTGTCCCTGCCTACTTGCCTCCACTCCTGGCTAACCCCAGGCGGGCAACTGGGCAGCGGTCCCTACTCTCACTAGGGACCGAAAAGGGACGCTGGCGTACCTGGATGTAAAGAGTGGAATACCGACAGAAAAGGCAAATTCAAATAACCAACACAAACAATACTAAGCAGAACTGAGGCAGATGGAAAAACCTGGTGGACAATAGCAAAGAATGCAGACAAGATGACAGAGGCAGGAGACCAACAGAGGCAGACTAGCTAGCACACTGAGGGAAAACAATAACTAGCAGTGATTGCAAGTCTCTGCCAGACCTTTAAACAAAAGCCTCCGCCTCGGGGGCGGAGAGAGAGGGACAGCCAACTCCCAACAGAAAATACTAAAAGGGAGCTTGTGCACGGCAGCTGCACTCACAGGTGCGCGCACTCCCCACACCACGCCGCCTACGCCGGCCAGGCACCTGCGCCCCCGGCAGCGGGACAACAAATCGGGGGGACGCACGACCGCGGGACCATGCACACCACCACCCCAGGAGGACCAGCAACCGCCGCGTGGTAACACAAATTTATTGTAGCAGGAAATAAAATTTACTGAAAATTGTGAAGACTTATGGCCTTACAGCTCTGAATTCTGTACTTGTACACATGATTTAATAATTTCCATTTCCATATAATTCTGGTGGATGGTATCACTTTATTTCTAGCATACAATATTGAAAGTTTTATAAGAGCTTACACTTTTCATTATTTATACATTTCAGACCGGCTATTCAGAGTTTCTAAATGTCAATGCCCATGACATTTCCTGAGACTGCTGTCAAACACTGTGTCAACTCCGTGATTCTCGATTCCACTGACTGTCTCTTATACACATGAAAGGCAATGGTTGTGGGATGGCTACATCTTTTCTTACATAATCTTGTATATAGCAGGTGTCAGGATAATATTAGTTTTGTATGAAATTGCTTTTGGCATTACAATATTATTTAGTTACACCTTGCATTTTAATTCAGACTAGAGATGAGCGGGTATACTTGCTAAAGCTAACTACTCGAGCGAGTAGTGCCTTACGCGAGTATCTGTCCGCTCGTCTCTAAAGATTCGGCTGATGGTGGCGGGCGGGGAGCTGCGGGGGAGAGCGGGGAGGAACGGAGGGGAGATCCCTCTTTCCCTCTCTCCCTCCCGCTCCCCCCTGCTCACTGCCGCAACTCACCTGTCACCTGCGCCGGCAGTGGAATCTTTAGAGACGAGGGGACAGGTACTCGAATAAGGCACTACTCGCTCGAGTAATTTGCCTTAGCGAGTATGCTCGCTCATCTCTATTCCAGACACAAAGGCATTTTGCTTGCCATACAATAGTAGAAATAAATCGCTGCTGACAAAGAAATAAACCATGATGCCAGCAGTATAGCACATGACCACTGTTTCGACTTTCTTACGCCCTTCCTGGAGATAGTATGTAGTCCAGTTTCAGTTCAGAAGAGCCAATGCTGCTCCATTCGCCTGCAGATCCAGCCTAGATGTATTGATGAAATGTTCATACAAATAATATTAATGGGGATAGACCAGAAGTGCCAAAATTTTGTCAAATTTGTTTTAATGTTCCTCTCTTTTGTTATACAAAATTTTTCAAATCTAAGGAGAATATTGATTCTATCTATATATTCTGTTATAGTATGAAGCATTACTTCTTTCCAACGCAAGACAATGTATTTTCTGGCTTGAGATGAAGAATGACAAGCCTATGACTCTACATCGCAGGTCTTTCAAACACATAACCTAAATTACAGAGCAATACATTCCTACTCAACTTCATAGCATAATCTCTATTAATCAGATCCAATGCCTCCCTCCACTATCTACGCCAAGGAGGACAATTCCACATCAGGTGAACTAGTTTTTCTAGTACATTCTTGTATCAGTTAGATTATTTTCCTGGCTTTAAACCATCAATAGTCTTATAGTCTTTAGTGGAACTATTGTCCTAATGCGGGACTAATCCGGAAACTTTATGGACGTGACATAAGGTGCCAGATTGCTATGTGCTATAGAGGAAAGAGGAAAAAGCTATCTAATCCACAGAGCAAATTACACAGATGCAGCACTACACATTTTATATACTGAAATATCCCATGAAACTTTACATACTTGCTAAATGTTCAGCAATTGTAGTATTCCCATACCGAATACTACCATTTAGGCATTCCCAAGGGAAAAGGTTTTTTAGGAATTTGCAATTTCTCTTGGATGGTTTATGTAGAGACCATGTTTGCTCACTCTAGCGCCTGGCATATGGTCTAGCCTGCTATGTATGCAAAAGCTAACTTTTAGGATGGGCAAGATAGTGGAAAGTAGCTATAGGGTGCAGAGATAACAGTTGCACCAGGCTCCTCTGCTACATAAGAAGACATCATTATATATGATACATGTTAGGTTGGAGTGTCCTGTAACAGATTTTACACTGGGACTTAGGAGTAGTGATGAGCAAACTTTTGAAAAGTTTGATATGGCCGGTTCTCCAAACTTTTGCAAAAACTTTGGTTTGGCCTGAATTTGTTTGAACTGAACTGGAAGTTCAGCAAAACCTCTAAAATTGGTGTATAACATTGTCTGAAGCCAAAAAAGCCCTACATAACACTTAGAGTGTTATACAGGGCATTTATGGCTCTGAGGGTGCGTTCACACGAGCGCATAAACAGCGCGTTTTTGCGCCCAATCGTATATACGCGACCATCTGAGGCGTTGGTTTTGAATGTATTCGTTCGCACGGGCAATTTTACGGCGAGTAAAAACGGCAACCTGAAAAAAAACCGGAACATACGCGACCGAAATACGTGCCAACGCATATTCGATGGCCGAAAAGATAGTTTGCAAAGTAGGAACAAACGATAATACGCTTTCTAGCTCTGGTCATGATCGCCGAAAAACGTTCTTTCCGGCGATTATATGCTGCGCACGTGCCAACGTAAATACGCCTACGCTCGTGTGAATTCACCCTTAGACTGTGTCATATAGCAGTGTTTTATTATTGAGCAAACTGAACCAATAGAACCTTGTTCAGATAGAAGTTTGCTAAAAGTTAGGTTTGGGTTCATTCTGAACCAAACTTTCAGCAAAGTTCGCCCTAAAACAGAGTTCTGCTGGCTCAGTTCACTCAACTCTACTTGGGAACTTCTAATTACACCTCTGCCAAGGTAAAATGCTTCACCACCTTTGCTGCAAGAAGTATCCTCATACCCTCTCACTGTCTGTACAGAAAGGAAATAGTAAGTAATATTATTATTGGATTGTGTAGTAATAAGTACCTATGGCAAAAGTAACATGTCAGAAGCTAGCATCATTGGGGTCCAAGTGCTGAAATTCCCTTGATCTCCAGAGTCCAGACCAATGGCACTGAAGAACTTTTCTAAGCACTATGTCTTGGTGGTTAATACCACAGAGATTTCCTAATTTCTGAACCATGCTTTTTGAAGCTACTACTGATTTCAGTGGAGCTGTCTTGTGCATGCCATGAGCCAATTTTCCCATTCATTCAATCACCTTGCAATGATCTGAGCAACTTTGACAAAAGACAAATTGTGATGGTTGGACAACTAGATCAGAGCTTCTCCAAAACAGATCTTGTGGGGTGTTTTCGGTATGCAGTGATTAATACCTACTAGAAGTAGTCCAAAAAAGGACAACTGGTGATCTGTTCTTAGAGTAATGGGTGCCCTAGGCTCATTGATGCACATGGGGTGTGAAGGTGGTCTCACCCCTCAGAAGAGCAACTCGAGAACCGTGGAGCAATATGTCAGTAGCAGAACTGTGTTTTGTGTGAAGACAGGGAGCAATTAAAGAACTTCATTACATCTTGTAATAGAAGGTAGTAAATAGATAAACTGTCCGTGAGAAGAGAGTGGAATCATGGGAATTGTAGTTCTTTAGATGGTAACCTGCCCACAGCAAGTCCTGGCGACTTAGAAAACAAAGATACAGGGCTGGATAAGATGCTAAAAGTAAAAAAATAATTACATCTGGTGAACATTTACAATATATGAAGGGACTTTCTGTATTTTTTATAAGCTTGGAAATGTCCTTTAATGTTATTGCCGATCAATATACCATATACGTAGTTCTAATAGCAATTGCCTGTATACTAGAACCAGAAATTCAGCTATATTGCAAACACAATTTTCATTTTTTTCAAATGCAGACATGTCAAGACATTCAGAAATGTTCTCAGGGTTGTCCATGCTTGAAGTAGGCACTATTTATTTTGGTGTTAAGGAAACCTATACAACTCCCACTACTGAAATCCTGAAATTCATCCATTGATTATCATCCACTATACACATTGGTCCTGTCCTAGGCTCGGCTGTAATGATCCAGCTGAGTTTCTACTGTTTTTCTGTCAACTGACTGCTGAATCTGCCAGTGGCAAAATGCACAGACCTGATATTAAATTCTCTTGTGTTCAGAACATCATTTTGTGAATTCCAGCACTTGATCCTTTACTTACAGTTCTGAGTTATAAGTGAATATGTGGAATGTTATTATGTGGAACTATACAATATGCTCAGTGTTGTAATATCTATTGTTCTATTATGTAGAAATGATTAGCTTAGGTCTACTGTAGTACAAAAAGCATTACTTGTCCATGCAGTCATTGACTAGAACTTTGTGAGTTTCATTTTTTCTTAATTGTATGATTTGCTTTATTATTTTGCCTTATTTGCATTAATCAAAAAGATTATTTCCAAAAGTGACAATTAGTGATAAGCAAACTTTTGCAAAAAGTTTTTGGTTCGGTCTGAACTAGTTCGAACTCAACTGGAAGTTCACCAAGACCGCTAAAACTAATGTATAACACTGTGTAAACGCAGTAAAAGCCCTCTCGGAGTGTTATACAGGGTTTCTATGGCTCTTAGACAGTGTTATACATCGGTGTTCAGATCTAGTTTTGAGAGAGCCCTCTTTCGGGAAGAACTATGCTAAAAGCTCGGTTCAGGTTTGTGATAAACTTAACTTTTAGCAAAGTTCTACTGCTTTAGTTTGCTCCACACTAATGACAATCACTAATGGCAAATATAATAATGCCCATTGGTTGCATGTTGTACTGTTTTCCACAGACGCATGATTCTGAATGCTTACTTAGAAATATTCTATAGCAATGCAGATCTAAACTGCACCAAAAAATTAAGGGAACACTTGAAGCACACATCGGTCATGGTTTACGATATTGCAGGCAGTATAATAGTCACCAAGGTGTCTCCACGCTCTTTCACATCTGTCACATGTGTTCAGTATGAACCAGCTGCCATCTGTGAAGAGAATAGGGTGCCGATGGTGGACTTGCCTATTCTGGTGAATCAAAATGCATGGTGCTTAGCTGTGAGCACAGGTCCCGCTACAGGATGTTGGTCCATCATACCAACTTCGTGGAGTCTGTGTATGACAGTTTGGTCAGAAACATGCAGACCAGTAGCTTGCTGGAGGTCATTTTGTAAGCCTTTAGCAGTGGGAGACACAGCAAGCCTTCTTGAGATGGCCTTTCCTCCTCATATAAAGGAGCAGATACTGGTCCTGACACCCTGTTGCTCGCTTTCTACACCCCTGTTCAGCTCAGCTTGTGTAACAGCCCATCTACTCCATGCTCTTGAGACTATGCTGTGAGGCACGGCAAACCTTCTTGAGATGGCATGTATGGATGTGGCATCTTGGTGGAGCAGGACTACCAGTGCAACCTGGTTGGGTTGCAGGTAACACCTCATGCTACCGGTAGTGACAAGGACACTAACAAAATGCAAAACTAGAAAAGAATCAGTCAGGAAGGAGAGAGTACTCTTCTGTAGTTACACCGGCAAAACCATTTCCTTTTTGGACGGTTGCCTTGCTCTTGCCTCTTCAGTGCTCCTGTTGTTAAGTGATTCAGTTGAACTAAAGCAGGTGAAAGTGATTCACAATCACATATGCTTCCTAACCAGACAGATTGATATTGTTAGGTCTACTGTCCATGTCTGCCGCCCTCTTGCTGTCCCGGGCACATGCGGGCTTCACTCTTCTCCTACAGTGTGAATGTACTCTTTTCTTCTACTTCCTATTATCACTGCACTAGTTAACCCCGCTCAGTTCTTACAGCCAAGCTCCAGCCTAATTTGTAATTACCTCCCTATTTAGCTGAGCTGAGAATCCTCCATCTTTGCCTCAGTATTGTTGTGTGTTTGTCTCAAGCACCCATCCCATCTAGGTTGCCTGTCTTAGGACTGTTTTGTCTATTTGATCCTGCATCTGTTTATTCTGTAGGTTCTTGTGCTTTTAGCCTGTGTACATTTTTCCATGTCCTTCCAGTCTGTGCATCGTTTCCATCTCTGTGATAAGTCATCCCTGTTCTGTCTGCTCTATGTTCAGTTCATCATCCCTGTGTCCTGTCAGGGATAGTTAGCCCCGAGGTGAAGACAGCGGGGATGTTCTTTTCAGGACGCTTACCCTGCTTTTAGACAGAGATCTACCCATTTTCCTGATTAGCTAAGGGCATGATTCCCCATCTAAGATTGCCTTGCATCAGTACTTCTGATCACTGGAGTCAGCTGCCAGCACACCAGGTCTGGTCCAAAAGCCAGGCTGGTTGGTTAGCACAGTGGGCCCACTTTCACTATCCGTAACAGATATGACTGAAGTTTATGCAACTTGAGGTTATACTGTGATTCTTAAGTGTTTCCTTAATTGTTTAGAGCAATATACAGTGTAATACTGTAAAAATACTTTTGGCCCTACCAAGGCAACAGTTCATGAAGCAATTGTAAGCTTTTAAACCCTCACAATTGTGTGCTTGGATATAAGCCCTGTAATGGCAGTTATTGTGGGTAATTACTTATTATCCTTAAAAGTCCAACAATATGTAAATATTTTACATATAAATTGAATCTGTAATTTTAAGGGATTTTCAGGATATTACATCGATTGCCTATGTTTAGAATAGGCCATTGCCGTATGCTCTGTGAAGTACCATCTGACTAGTAGAATGAAGGGTAAGTACTCAGCACAGCAATGTCCATATAAGAGTGGACACCCATTGGCGATATCTTTCCCTACAGTGCGACAGCGATGATTATGAAACCAATGATTTTCAATAGTTTCATACTCATTCGCGATTTTTCAGTACAGCTTCGCATGGCTAAGCGCTGCCTGTAATTGGCTGAGCACTCAACCAATCAGCACAGTCCTTTCAGAAGGCAGGGATTTTTAAATCCCCACCTGCTGAAAGAGCTTGACAGCAGTGCAGGGGAGGATGTGCCTGAGCGTTGGAGAGGTGAGTATGTAATTTTATTTTTCACCAGCTAGGGATGATTTTCAGGGAAGGGCTTATATTTCAAGCCCTTCCCCGAAAATCATGCTGCGGGAGTTGCCTAAAACCCACTGCCTTTAATGGGGCCGGCAGCAGCAGCGCTGACCCCATTGAGAGCAATGGGATAGCATCCCTAACTTCTGCCACAGCTCTGACAGCTGTGGCAGAGGATTCCTTCATCCCTGCGAGGATGAAGGAAACTCCTGCCACAGCTGTCACAGCTGTGGCAGAAGTCCGCGATATGCTCTCTATGCTTTCAGTGGGGCTGGCGCTGCTGCTGGCCCCATTGAAAGCATTTTGTGATATTGCAGCATTTTTTTCGCGCTGCGAGGCAAGTGTTTTCGCTCGCTCTTGCAGCGCAAGAAAAAAAACGCTGGTGGGTGTGAGCTCTAAGTGTTGATTTGCCTGGTACTTTGCTCAGCCTGTTCTACCAGATGGGGCTGAGTATGGTTGACCCCTCATTCTTCTGGCAGATATATAGACCATTACTGTAATATTGTGAAAAACCTCTTTAATGTTATGGTATATACTTCTATATGGGACTTGGTAAGTAAAGAATCGGGTCCTCTTAAAAGCAACAACATAAACACTAAGACATTATTTGCAGTTATTAGGAAAAAAAACCTCTTGTATGTATTTGTAATTAAGCTAAAAAAAGATCCAAAGACTGTTTTGAAGTTTGATGCATTTTCATGGTTACAGGCAAAGTGCATTAGCATAATACATTGCAAATAGTATTTGTATAGCACACACTGGAGAGCTAATTATTGTTTCTGTTGATGGCATAAAATGAATGGACGAAAAAAAAATGCCTTATTAAAATATAAATAATGAAAATGGACGTATTTCTCATTCCAGATTCTCAATTAAGAAATTAAGCTTTGTGCAAAATGTCTTATATAACAAATGCAATGTAGCATATGCTGATGCTGGCAAATCTTTAAAGGCTCTTAAATAATCTCCTTTTATTCCCGTAAAGGGAGGTAGTAGAATCGCTGAATATTTGGATTCTTACAAATGTATTTGGCATAGATATTTACACACTTAAGATTTTACGGCAATGAAATAAGGCCAGATATAGTGTCTTACATAGTAATTCACAGTTCGCTGAGCTAATCATATTTTTGAAGCTTTTAAAAAACACACTTATATGACATCAATCAGCATTTAGAGATATGTGATAGATTGAGTTTGTCTTTTATAGAGGCAGAAAAAGTGCATGCTGTATTTTTGCATCCAATGTATATATATGCGTTTCTTTTTATATTCATACAGTATATGTGTATATCTATCTATATGCATTTATGTATATAATATATAATCTATATATGCATATATATATATTGGACATAAAGATATACCATGCTGCACTTGTTCTGCTTCTATAAAAGTTAAGAAAAATGTAAGTATCCATATATTTAACTGGATCAACAAAACTGACACTGTGATGCAAATTGATACAATTTTATGCAAAGAAACTGTTACATAACAAGATATGATGTAGATTTGTCAATATATGTAGCCCATTCAGGTTCAGCTTTATACTGATGAAGCCCCTACACCACTTTTTCTGACACTATATGGAACTGAATGCTATTGAGACACTTTGTGGCACTTTTTATCCAAACATTGCATGGAATTATCTATGCACTATATGGGCCGTCTATCTGGGCACTATTTATCTAGACAGGTTCCAATCCGAAACAGAACTGTGTTGCCAATTTGATATCAATAAAAGAATCTTCCTATTTCTGACAACCCTTGCTCCTGTTCGCACCATGATGCCCCTTGCTCACCTCTGCCTCTTCTTCAGCCATTTGATTGAGGCTCCTGCTGGTCCGAAGGGAGAAGGCTACTGCTGAATGACAGGCTCTTTGGGTGTTGGGCCATTGCACAACTAAATCAGGTATCAATATCCCTGTTGCCTTTCATGTCTGTATCCTGGTGTTATCTGTCCCTCTGCGATATGGGGCGCTCTTTTTTTCTTTTCTTTTTCATGTTTTGAAAATGGCAAGTCCATACGTTTACGCCTTATACTATAAAGATGGGTATGCAGGTTTTAAGATCCAGTGATGCTTTCCCCACAAATATTAGCCCATACAGACATTAAAGTAAGCAAATAGCAAATACTGAACTACAAGTCAAAAAGTGCTTAATGGCACACGTCTCACCTGTCCGCGGATATATAAATCTTTCCTCTTCAACATTAGGAGACAGATAACAAAGCTGAGACAAGGGTGGCATCTAATTTACGAAATGTCAGATAAGTTTGTGCACTAGACTTCACAGGTGGATATAGATCTTTTCTTTTTTAGAATCAAGACTTTTGAAATTGCCTTTTAAGAATTCTGCACTTTAGTAATTTACTGCTAAATTCTCTTTTTGTATTAAGCTTTGCTTTTACCAGCCTACACAGCAGCTCTCCAAGATAAAAAAAAACGGTCATATGGAGTTGTTACATGAATAGAAGACTCACACTGCTAGTAAACATATGGTGAGCATACTAATATTCCAAAACCATAGAGCTAGCCATACAGAATATTGACCCTGATTTTGGGGTGAATACAACAAAAGCAACTTATATTTTCTGAGGAAAAGGAGAATAGATATTGCAATCTGTTTCGTTGGCTTGAAATATGAATAGTATTGTGTTTTTTATAGCTAGCTCAATGTGCAAATGTGAATTATTTACACAATGTGTATATATATACACCTATAGGCATTGTAGTGTATGATCTGAGAAGTACAGAATAAAAAATATAGACAGTAAAAAGTATATAAAAACCGGGCCAAAGTAGATAATTTTGTATATGTCGCTTCACAAAAAAAATAGAAAGCATTCAAAAAGTCATCTGAACCACCAAATGGGCCATTAACCCTTTCCAATCCACTGTCTGACCTCCGAAAACATTATGATTTAAGGCTGCACAGCTACAATGTTGAAAGATGTCCGTCGGGGTTCTCTTACTGTATATTGCCAGCCTCTCTGCAGTCGGAGCCTATCCAACGTGTCACCTCATTCAGTACTGCCTTTAGCCAGCAGATAGCGCCATTGTATTATGGCAGAAAAACAGTAAGCCCACTAGGAAAACCAGGATACAAATTGGATTGGAAAGGGTTAAACAGGACAATATGTCCCATAAAAAAGTTTTCATACAATACCATTAATGAAAAAAAAATGTTAGAGGTCTTTAAATGTACTGATGAAAAAAATATATTTTTGTTGTAAGTATAACAAAAACAATGTACATTTAGGCCCCGTGCACACGGGCGGAAATTCCGCGCAGAATTTCCATTGTTGCACGCTGCCATAGGAGTGCATTCGTTTATGCAATCCTATGCAGACAGACACAATTTGACCATGTGAAAGCTCGCATGGTAACAAAATCGTGGCATGTCCTATTTAAGTGTGAGCTCTGCGAGGCTCCACTGCGGCGTCATCACTGACCCACCGGCTCTGGACTGCGCATATGTGGCTGTGCGCCAACCAGGACAACGCAGAGCAGAGAGAGAAGACGCCAGACAGGTAACTGAGAGGTCAATGCAGGAGCAGAATCTTGCAGTCTGACTCTGTTTGCATTCACCCTTAATGTAAGGTTAATAATACTGACTGCAGAATGACTTTAATAGGTTACTTATACCACACAGCGTAAAAAATAAACAAAATACAAATTAAGAATTGCAGGTTTTGCTAATCCTGCCTTTAGCAAATATGAATAAAAGAGTGATCAAAATGTTATATGTTCCCAAAAATGAGATCAATGAAGACTAGAACCCATCCTTGTAGAGCTCCTCTGATGGGAAAACATTTTTTTAGGGTTCTTACTCACTGGCGATAGGTTTTCTTGCAACGCGAGAGTGAGTGAAAACGCATGATTATGAAACCAATGATTTTCAATGATTGCATTCTCATTTGCGGTGTGTTCACTAAAGCCTCGCTGCAATACAAAAAACATGTAACATTTCCCATTGTTTTCAATGGGGCTGGGGCCCCATTGAAATCAATGGTAGAAGATCGTGCCACAGCCTTGGAAACCCCCCCCCCTAGCAGGAGATCTCTTACATATCTCCCCGAAAATCCATGCAGGGTTGCCTTCATCATTGAAAGCAATAGGATAGCATCGCAGTCCTCTGCCACTGCATGGAGCTTCGGTCATGCGCATTTGGCAGATTTGTGGAGCGCATTTCTTTTGCACACATAGACGCACAAAAAAAAAATGTTCGGCTGACCGAGTCCTTAGTCTGTGTGTGCTAAACACAGAAAATAGAACCCTTTCATTTCAATGGGTTCATTCTCATAAGTGTGTTTTACATGAGAATTCTGTGCGTGCGCATAAAAAGTAGGTCCTGCTCTATCTTCCTGTTTCGTGCAGTAAAAGTGCCATAGAAGTCTATGGCAGGTGCGAAAATATTCAAGGGGAAGAGTGTGACGCTGCGCAAAAAGAAGACAGCTGGACCGCATTAGGCTTAAATAGCCATGAAATTCCACGTAAAGGGTGTGCCACGTGCGAGTGAGAACTGGCCCTACATGCGCAAAAATTATAGTAATACGCCCAGACACACTCGTGACAAGCTGATTATGGTCCTATTCAAACCTGGCTCATGCGCTGCGGCGAGTGTCTCTGCACAGGCTGCAGGCTTCATCACTGTCAAGATGTTATTTCGGAAGACGTACAACAACTTGGAGACTCTCCATTTCTTTTGCTCATTTTTCAACAGGTAGTTTTTCTCTGTCATGTCATTGAATTTTACAATTGGTAGCATTAGTTAATTTCACAAGTTCCAGATAAAGTTCTGTCTAAAGGGAATAAGTAATAATGACATTGATGTCAGACTGACAAATACATGCCGGGTTCTTGATACCGTTGTGTTGTGGTATGTATCAGTTGATGGATGATGAGTCAATCATCATTAGTTTCATTTTTAAGGGATTCATCATGATCCGTTTTTTCATCATTGAAGCAGGCAGGAGATACATTGAATACATTAATTGCAAACTGATCAGCAGTAGACAAAAACATATTGTAAATTAAAGAGGTAGAGGCATGGGACAAGTCCTGGAGGCGGAGTGAACCGGGGAATAGTGGGGCAATCTAACAAGCTTTTTATGTGAAAATGGGTAAGACATCTGTATGGAAGGGGGTAAGTGGATGTTGGGATAAATTGTTTTATGTACTGTTTGCCCTCATCTGTCTGGCCGTAGGTTGGACTGCTGTGTGCAAGTCCGGGTCTGTCAGTGACAGGGGGATGTTTTCCCTTGTAACTGGGGCTCCTATGGATGCCTCAGCTACAGTGGAAAAGTAGCAGGAGCAGGTTGGGTCCTCAGCTGTTAGTCAATGAGCGCTATGTACTAAGAATTGAAAGTGAAAGTGTTTTTTTTTCTAGTACGCGACCCAGCGATCGTGTGACCATCACATGCCCCCTGGCACAGCAGAGCTGCATTGTCTAAGCAGACCCTGATCAGCTCTGCTAGGGACTACTGACACTACAGAGGGATGTTTTCCCCTGTAACTGGGGCTCCCATGGATGCCTCAGCTACAGTCAGAAAGTATGAAATGAAAAAAAAATAAGACAATGTAAATGACCACCAGCGGTCTTATACAACATCATGGGGGACAAGGATGTTGAAAAAAACAGTTACAAATATAATCTAAAAAAAAATGTACAGAATAAAATAAAAATATATTTATAAAAAAGAAAACTACCCACAGTCAACGCCTACCAAAACCATCGCCGTATGAGCCTTGTAATTTGCTCAAAGACAAAATGAGGAACCCATTCCCGTACATTAGTTTAGCTTAAATATACTAATTTTTAAAATAAACAACTATAAATTTAAAAAAAACAACTTTTTTTTCAGTTTTTCAACTTTAATAAAACAAAAAAAACTGAAAAAAATTCTGTGAAGAAATATCTAAAAAAATAGCCCTGTATATCGCGAGAAAAAAACGCTGCAAGAATAATTTAGGTAGCTGAAGAAAAAAATAGGGCACTAAAACCGCCGATGGGTAAAATCCCTAAAAAGTGTCTGGTCCTTTTGGACCGAATCATCCTGGTCCTTAAGGGGTTAGAAAAGGCAAAATACTTTAGCAATTGTCATTTTCTGGGGAGTCCAAGTATGTGGTAAAGCAGAAGTGTTAGGAGAACTAACGGACCACTTTAAAGATCCACATGTATACAAAAAGCTTTACTTGAGCTCCTCTAAAACTCTGTGCTGCATCGGATTATACGGAAATTAATATATTCTGTATCAAATAACTGTTCATAGCCTTGTGCACAGATGACACTTGCCTAAGGGAACAAAAAATAAAGTGAACTCTCAACAGACATTGAGACAGCCGGGAATGCTGGGAGATTTTAGCTCCGATACCAGCAGACTTGTTTTAGATGAGAGTGGACAGGATGACTGCAGTAAAGCAATGTATCTGCAACTTTCCTCAACTTGTTATGTAAAGTGTAAAATGATCTTCAAAGGTGAGCATACGCTGCCGTTAACCCCGTCACCAACACAGATGTTGCACATGCACTATGAATAAATTTTACTGTATAATGAAACCTTAGATCTTGCTGCTGCGGCTACATCCTTCTGTAAAGATAACCTTTGGAGATCAATAAACTGATTTAAAATGGCATTTGATATGCAAATATGTGTTTAAATATAACATGTAAATGTAACATCCCGCATAACATATGGGGCATGAGCTGGTGCAGATGACCTATGGGTACAGCACATGGGTATCCGCAAATTGCCAGCTCAATTGTTACTTCAAGCGTTTAAAGAGCAACTAGTCCTAATGTAGTTTTCAGAACATTTAATTTATCAGGCCGAGTACTGTATGCTGCGTGGTTTGATTCATGGTTACTGCGTTGGATTTCATTTTAGGATATTTTAGGCTATTTTATATCCAAACAGAAAATCATAGCTGACACCTCAAAACATTCACAATTTTTTTTTTGTATAATGCCATTAAGGCACAGGTCTCACTGGTGTGCAACGTCCTCATGGATAGTGATGAGTGAAGTGAAACAGTTGAACCCTGTTTCGGGTCGAACTATGCTAAAAGTTCATTGTGGGTCCAAATTTTGGGTGGTGAATTTCGGCTGAACCCACAAAAAATCTTCTATAAATATGCCTCAATGATTAGCACCATTGACTTGCAGTGCTGGGGACCTAGCTTCCTATGTTCAAATCCAACCGAGATCAACATCTGATTGTTCAGATTTTAACCTAGGACCCAAGCACTACAAGGCAACAATACTAACCACTGAGCCACCAAACTTCTTCCGCCTTCTTCCTCCTCCTCGTTCTCCAGAAGAAAATCTTCTCCTTCACCTTGTTTTTACTCTTCGCTTCTGAAGTAGAAGAAGGAGGAGGAAGAAAGCAGAAGAAGCATGGTGGCTTGGTTGATAGCACTGTTGCCTTGCAGAGCTGGGGTCTTAGGTTCAGATCTGACCAAGGACAGCTTCTACATTGAGATTGAGTTTGTATTTTGTCGTTCTTTTCCTCCTCTTCCTACCCTGGATGGGGCAGAAGAGGAAGACAGCAGAAGAAGCAGCTCTTAGCACTGCTGCCTTGCAGTACTGGAATCCTGGGTTCACATCTGACCAAGCAGATGTTGTCCTTGTTTGGATTTGAACCTAGGACCGCAGCACTACAAGGCTATGATGCTAACCACTAAAAAGAAGAATACTTTCATGATGGTGTTATACACCAGTTTTAAGAGTTTTGGCGAAGTTCTATTTTTGCTCAAACTAATTTGGACTGAACCAAACTCTTTGCCAAAAATTTGGCAAACTGGCTCACCCGAACTTTTCAAAAATTCACTTAACACTAGTCCTGGACCAGTACTTTTCTATATCCCAACAAGATAAATTAACTGGAATAGCTACAGGATACAGCTTCAACTCACCATTATCATAGATGCCTCAGTATTCCCACTAAAGAGGTTATCTGGGGTTTAGACATTGAAGATCTATCTTTAGGATATGTCATCAATTTGAGACTAGTAGGGTTCCGATGCCTGTAATGTCACATTCATCGGTCACACAACCTTCCTGCTGCTCAGTGCCACTTAAGTCAATGGAATTGAGCTGCAATATGAGGCACAGACATTACGCAATGTACGGCACTGTGCCTGGTATACAATAAAGAGCTGCAGTGCTTGACAGAGCCGGTATTGATGACCTATCCTAAGTAGATTTCATTAATATCGAAATCCCAGATAACCCTTTTTAAACAATGCAGGCCTTCTGGCTTGTTTTAATTAAAGGCAATCTGTCTCTTGTTGGTGTCGTAGCACCTAGAAACCTCGGGGCAGATTTATTATTGAAAACAACATTTTGGGGCAAATTGTACTAGAAAACCATTTTACATTATCTGTACCTCCTTTACGATGTGTTTTTGACAATTTTTTTTGACAAGTCCAAAAGGGGTGTGGCTTCACAAGGACGGGGTATGGCCTAAATGTGACTCTTCCCATGCAAATGAACTGTAAATAAGAATTGTCACTTTATGGGTATTTGGTTTCAGCCTTGGTTTTACACAAATTTGCATTTCTCTGTTTTTTGTTCCAACCTTTTTGCATATCGTTAATAAGCGGGTCTGCCTTGTGGCTGCTGAAGAAACAATCAGCATTTTTTACCCCAATTGAAATGAATGGATCATATAAAAACTCCATTAGTAGCCAGGAATGAGCGTTCCCAGCGTGACATCAATGCCACAGGCAGGAAAATGTCACATAGTTTTCCAGATAATGAAAAAATCGTTGGTACATTTAACCATAATGCCATAGACAGTAACTGCTGTCTGCTGTTCCAGACAGCAAGGTAAATTGTTTTCGTTAGTTCAGCAATTAAATCAAAGCAGATGCTCCGCTTTTTAAATAGGAAGTAAGTCTGACACCATCACTATAAACTTGTTGCGCTGGCTTTAATTTAGCAATCATTAAGCACTGCAATGAAACGACTAATTACGGCACTTCAACTTGCTATATTTGTCTTTTTCACATGTAGCAGTGATAAGAGCACCAAATGCTACTTAAAAATATTGAGATTCCTTATCTGTTGCTTTACCTTTCAAAAAGAATGCAGACACTATAAAATGACTATATATAAAGGGGTTATAACTAGAGATGAGCGAGCATACTCGGTAAGGCGATATACTCGAGAGAGCATTGCCTTATTCGAGTACCTACTGGCTCGTCCCTGAAGATTCAGGGGGGCCGCGGGGGGTTGCAGAGGGGATCGGGAGAGAGAGAGGGATCTCTCTCACTCTCCTCCCCCTTACTGCTCCGCGCCTCCCCCGACCCCCGCGGCCCCCCCCCCAAATCTTCAGGGACGAGCCAGCAGGTTCTCGAAAAAGGTGATGCTCTCTCGTTAAAATATCACCTTACCACAGGCTTTCATAGGAGTCTATGGGACTGGCCACCATATTCTGTTCAGAAGATAGTTCCAGAACTATCTTTTCCATCTGGTGTAAAAATGGCCAACTGGAATGTGCACTGTAGGCGCTATCCTTTCTGGTCGTCCATTTTTACGCACCGGAAAATCTGCCATCTGAACTGATGCATTGGAATCTAATGCACCAGACGGTCGCATATATCAGCCAGCCATGAAAACGCAGCCTATATACGTTCATGTGAATAAGCCCTGCCTATGAATAAATGTGAATACATACCACACTGTCCAAAAAAACCTAAAAAGACCCCCATTACCAGTAATAGCAGAACATGACAGCGTCTATCCAAGTGTTAAAGCTACGCTGCCATTTCAGGACAAGATGCTATCTCAGGACCAGAGGGAGTCGGGGGGGTTGTATTACCTGCAGTTCATCTTCTCAACCATCCCTTCGATCCACCAGTTCTGGGTCCTGTTTTCAGGAGTCCAACATGGCTGATATAATCTTCAGACTACGTAATCCCCACAATGCATTGGTAGTGTTAGACTACATTGAACTATACCTGCTCTCTGATTGGCCAGAGCTGATCATGTTATCTTGGATGGCCAAAAACAGTCAACTAACCCAGAAGATGAGATGGCCAACAGAGAAGAATAACTACAAGTAATATACCCCCTTCTCCTCCTGTCCTGGAAGAAAATTTTGTCCTGAAACCGGAGGGTTGCTTTAAAGTTTTCAATGAACCTAACAGAAAAGACACCAGCGTGGTTTGAGCTGTTGCACATTTTTATTATGCTTAGTTAATAAAGTTAATTGGAAATGTGTTCACCTGAACGGAAGCTGTCATGTTGTATTTATTAACCACTTTAGTCTTAGTCTTATTACTGGTGGAATCTTTCATACAGACTATTGATCCCACAGACAACTGATTGCCTGAATTTGGGCTGAGCAAAATCTAATCTCTAAGAGCAGCTTTATTCCTTCCTTCATCTATATATATAAAGCTGAAAGCCCTCACTGACTGACTGACTGACTGACTCGCCAAAAGTTCTCCAACTTCCCGATGTCGTAGAAACATGAATTTTGGCACGAGCATAGATTATCTCCAAAATAGGAAAAGTAATTGGGTCCCAACTCGATTATTCAATTCTAGCGCAAAAGAATTGGCGTCGAAATTTTACGTACATAATCTAAATCTGTCACTTCCCAATGCCTTAGAAACTTAAAATTTGGCACGGGCATTGATTATGACATACATAGGAAAAGCTAATGGGTCCCAACTCGATTATTCAATTCTATGCGCAAAAGAATTAGCGTCCAAATTTTACGTACGGAATCTAATTTTCTCACTTTCCGGTGTCATAGAAACGGGAAATTTGGCACGGGCATTGATTATGTCATACATAGGAAAAGCTAATGGGTCCCAACTCGATTATTTAATTCTAGCGCAAAAGAATTGGCGTCGAAATTTTACGTGCGGAAGGTAATTTTCACACTTTCCGGTGTCATAGAAACGGGAAATTTGGCACGGGCATTGATTATGTCATAAATAGGAAAAGTTCATAGGTCCCAACCCGATTATTCAATTCTATGCGCAAAAGAATTGGCGTCAAAATTTTATGTACGGAATGTAATTTTTTCACTTTCCGGTGTCATAGAAACAGGAAATTTGGCACGAGCATTGATTATGTCATAAATAAGAAAAGCGAATGGGTCCCAACTCCATTATTCAATTCTATGCGCAAAAGAATTAGTGTCGAAATTTTACGTACGGAATGTAATTTTTTTCACTTTCCGGTGTCATAGAAACATGAAATTTGGCACGAGCATTGATTGTCATAAATATGAAAAGTTAATGGGTCCCAACTCGATTATTCAATTCTAAGTGCAAAAGAATTAGTGTCCAAATTTTACGTATGGAATCTAATTCTCTCACTTCCTGATGTCATTTTATATAAAGGAAACGTCGCATGGTTGCCTCCCCGTGGTATTTCCTGGGTAACGCAGAGAACTATGCAAAATGGTGAACATATTTTTTTTCCTCAGTATCTCTAAAGTAACCACGACTTTATAAGCTTTTCCGTGTGAACACCAGATAAACACCAGTACCAAATTAACTCAGGCGAAGCCGGGTATATCAGCTAGTTGATAATATGCATGGGAAGCAGACAACAAAATCTGGGTCCTCCTGTCCAGGGATGGGTGTTGTGTAGAGATGAGCGAACACGTTCGGCCCCGCCCCTTTTTCGCCCGAACACCGAACTTTGCGAACACTTCAGTGTTCGGGCGAAAAAGTTCGGGGGCCGCCGTGGCAGCGCGGGGGGGTGCGGCGGGGAGTGGGGGGGAGAGGGAGAGAGAGAGGGCTCCCCCCTGTTCCCCGCTACTGCCGCCCGCGCCGCCGCGCATCTCCCCGCCCCCCGGCGGCACCCGGACCTTTACGCGCGAACACTGCAGTGTTCGGCAAAGCCGGTGTCCGGGTGCGGATGTGTCCGTAACGGACACGTTCGCTCATCTTTAGTGTTGTGAAGACATGAGCTGGAGGGAACCACCCCTTTGGGTTTGTTTCTTTGTTGTTGGGTCCCATCTACACTACTAAAGTCCCTCTTACATGGAATCTACCGTTCAAAAAATTGTTCAAACAAGCGAAAATGAACAAAAATTGTTCAGTATAAACGCAACCAACGATTGAACAACAAACGGTAAATCATTAACTTTTCATTTATTGTTTATTTTACGCAGGCATAAAAATCATCGTTGGCCCGTTCTCTAATTGTTTAGTCGTTTCATTTACTTGTACAGTGAATATGAGCGACTAAATGATTTCCCATGAACGAGCCTGTTCGCTCGTTCAAATGACAAATCGGCAGATCTAAATGGAGCCTAACAAAAAATATCTTTGTCTATCAGTTTGTGGACAGAATCCGGGGGGGGGGGGGGGGGTTCACATGTGGTTCTCAACTTATCTCAGTGGCCAATGGTCACAAAATGTTTGGAGCAGATAAATTACCCTTTCGTGCTGCTGTACAAAATAAATCCTCAATAGCATCCATATACAAGTACAGCTTTAGGGGCTTCAGTTTGGCAGAGGCTCCAAATGTAACAAGCTTCTAACTGGGCAGAATCCTATCTGTCTCAAAATACTGGTTCCCCCAGGTCTGTCACCCGGGAGAGACAAGACTGTTAAGTAAAATTCTAGAAAAATATACTTTGTGTGCAGGCATGAAAAAGATTGTTAGATTGTGGATTATAAACCCTCGCAGGCAGGGTTACATTTCCCTCTATAGAAATTGTTAAGTCATCTAGTCCATGTTTATTTTTCTTGTTGTTTTCCATATGGAATATATACTCATTGTCAAAGAAGCACCCAGAAGGAATTGTCAGAAGCGAATGAAACTTTGTGTGTGTTATGGTAGCATCGATATAAATAAGTGATTACAACATCGGAGCAAAAAGATAATTTATTCCGAAAAACGGAACACTGAAGGGAGGCTCTAGTACCCTGTTGTACCGCCTCTAGCTTGGATATAAGATGTGATACAGGCAGACATGGAGGCTCTAGTACTCTGTTGTACCGCCTCTAGATTGGATACAAGATGTGATATGGGTGGGCATGGAGGCTCTAGTACCCTGTTGTACCACCTCTAGCTTGGATACAAGATGTGATACAGGCGGGCATGGAGGCTCTAGTACCCCGTTGTACCACCTCTAGCTTGGATACAAGATGTGATACAGGCGGGCATGGAGGCTCTAGTACTCCATTGTACCCCCTCTAGCTTGGATACAAGATGTGATATGGGTGGGCATGGAGGCTCTAGTACCCTGTTGTACTGCCTCTAGCTTGGATACAAGATGTGATACAGGCGGACATGGAGGCTCTAGTACCCTGTTGTACCGCCTCTAGCTTGGATACAAGATGTGATACTGGCAGGCAAGGAGGCTCTAGTACCCTGTTGTACCGCCTCTAGCTTGGATATAAGATGTGATAGGGCGGACATGGAGGCTCTAGTACCCTGTTGTACCGCCTCTAGCTTGTATACAAGATGTGATACAGGGGGACATGGAGGCTTATTACCCTGTTGTACTGCCTCTAGCTTGGATACAAGATGTGATATGGGGGCATGGAGGCTCTAGTACCCTGTTGTACTGCCTCTAGCTTGGATACGAGATGTGATACTGGCAGGCATGGAGGCTCTAGTACCCTGTTGTACCACCTCTAGCTTGGATACAAGATGTGATACGGGGGCATGGAGGCTCTAGTACCCTGTTGTACCGCCTCTAGCTTGGATACAAGATGTGATACGGGGGCATGGAGGCTCTAGTACCCTGTTGTACCGCCTCTAGCTTGGATGTAGGATGTGATACGGGTGGGCATGGAGGCTCTAGTACCCTGTTGTACCGCCTCTAGCTTGGATACAAGATGTGATACAGGCAGGCATGGAGGCTCTAGTACCCTGTTGTACTGCCTCTAGCTTGGATACAAGATGTGATATTGGTGGGAATATAAGCTCTGGTACCCTGCTGTACCACCTCTAGTTTGGATGTAAAATGTGATACGTGTGGGCTTGGAGGCTCTAGTACCCTGCTGTACCACCTCTAGCTTGGATACAAGATGTGATACGGCTGGGCTTGGAGGCTCTATTACCCTGCTGGGCCACCTCTAGATGTGATATGAACTCGCATGGAGGCCTAGAGATTCATATGGTATCTTGCGGCATATTGGTCCACATTTGTTATAACAGTGTGCCACTCCATAGCAAATGGAAAAGCAATACTGGTAGCCCGGCGCCGCTCTCCGATGAATTTCAACAGGCAGTCGGATAAGATTTATCCAACTTCTCTTTTTATTGTGTCAATTAAAACCAGCAGACACGTGTTTCGAGGTAGGCCCCTTCATCAGTCAAGTTGTGTTAGACTAGGTTACAGAAAATAAATAAAGAAATCCAGAAACATAAGAGTACGAAAAAACAAGAGAGCATTAAAAAATATATATTATAAAAACGAATGAGCGTTTAGGATGAATAGATACATATGTAATAAATGATGCATAAAAAGCAATGTGTGTATATATATATATATATATATATATATATATATATACACACACATATAAATAGATACAGTACATATAAAAATGAAACTGGTATATGTCATTTATTTAGGATAATGCACATCTAAAATTCATTTATATGCACTGTGAATAATGAAAATAAAACATCTGTACATGAGAGATGTAAAATATATAATATAAGGGTGTCACCTCTATACCGTGATGGCGGTATAAAATTAATGTGTTTCAAATATTAAATACGCATAAATAAAACATAAAATATGAGCGGTGTATAATAACTGGTGAACGGTAAATAACTAGCGCTGAGGACTCAGTCAGATGAGCAAATTTTTCACGCGTCAAATCTTCATTCATGCAATTATGCGGTGCGTACGGGAAAACGTAAAAATACATACAGTTGTGTGAAGGAGGCATCATATGCACCAAAATAGGTCATGCTGTGTTTTTTGTTACGTGCGTAAAAAAAAACCCACAGGTGTGATTGGCCCAATAGAATTCAAAGGGCTTTTACCACTGTGTGAAAAATACGCGCATTATACAAAGGTGACATACACCTGTGTAAATGAGCCCATGGTGTGGGATACGCATATGTAGTATGGTATAGAGATGAGCGAGTATACTCGCTAAGGTACATTACTCGAGCGAGTAGTGCCTTAGCCGAGTATCTCCCCGCTCGTCTCTAAAGATTCGGGGGCCGGCGTGGGTGACAGGTGAGTTGCGTCGGGAAGCGGGGAGGAGAGAGGGAGAGGGAGAGGGAGAGAGATCTCCCCGCTCTCCCCCCGCTGCTCCCGCCCCCGCCGGCCCCTGAATCTTTAGAGACGAGCGGGGAGATACTCGGCTAAGGCACTACTCGCTCGAGTAATGTGCCTTAGCGAGTATGCTCGCTCATCTCTAGTATGGTACATATTACATTATATTATAAAATCTTTTACCCCATAAATTGAATTCCTATTAGAGATGAGTGCGCGTACTCGCTAATGGCAAATACTCGAGCGAGTATTGCCTTTTGCGATTACCTGCCCGCTCGTCTCAAAAGATTCGGGTGCCGGCGGGGGTGAGCAGTGAGTTGCGGGAGAGAGCAGGGGGGGGGGGGGAGAGAGATGAGAGATCTCCCCCACCCCCCGCCGGCACCTGAATCTTTAGAGATGAGTGGACAGGTACTCGCAAAAGGCACTACTCGCTCGAGTATTTGCCCTTAGCGAGTACGCTCGCTCATCTCTAATTCCTATATATGATAAATTCCCTATAATTCTATATCTAAAGTGCCAGAGAATAGTATTAATTACCACAGTAAAAATGATGCATTAGCTCTTCTAATTAAGTACCATGCTATTAAAGAATTACTTTTTCCAGGAACCTCTACAATATGCTTTAAAGTAGAATTTATATTACCGAAAATATTTGCTTTTTGTTTTGTCAACTTCATATTTTTTAAGAATTTTTAATGCAGACTTTTTGAATTGATGTTCTGCATATTTGAGGGTGAGCCAAAAGAAAAGCTGTGCTTACTGAATTGAAGCATTTGGCACAAATATTATGTTAATGAAAAAGCCTGTACGAAACAGATGCAAGAATTTTCCCAGTACAGAAAGGGATTATGTGGATTTAATGTTTGGATTAGTAATAAGGGTTAAACATCACTCAACCTAAAAAATCTGGATTGCGCCCAAAGTGAAATGAGTTGACTGACTAGATGGTCCATCTGTCCAGATATGTTTGCTGCTAGGAATTAACAGAAGAGCACTGACATGAATTAACTTGGATATACACTACTTCTCCGGAATAACAGTGGTACAAAATATAGATTCTGGATAATATGCCACAAAAAAGCTAGTTTATACAGCCTACTTCAATGGTCACCAAACTTTGAAACAACGTGCTTGGATAAGATAGTCAATGTAGTAACTAGCAAAAGTGCAAATTACTTTATTTACCTAATATGACTTTTTTTGCATTGAAAAATCCCTCTAAAGTGCTGTCTACTAGAGGGTCTCACTTCCTTCCAATTTGCTGTCCATTGTCTGTTGTCAAGTGGAGTCCATCTCTAGTAACAGAAACTAAGACAGAATACAGGAAGTGGAAATAAATGTTGTCTCATGCTGCCTATAGAAGTCTATGGGGAGGGGAGGAGGGATCTACTGCAGATGGAGAGAGATTCATACAGATGTACTGCCGCTAATAATGAGTTACTGTGTTATAGTTATTGAAATCACATCTACACTGCTCAGTACTGTTGTACATTTTCTGCCATGATGCTGTTCTGTCTTTGTGTGTGCTACAGAGAGTTAGTGAGCAGGATCTCCTCTTCTTTATATGCATAGTGTACAGGAGATATCATAGCAGCCAATATTTGTGGTACACACTGATTATTTTTCCTTCCTTGTTCAGGGTGTGCCTGCAGTTTAGTGTCCAAGCCCAAGCTATATTACATACAATGCAGTTTGTTCACTCACTCAGTGCTTGCAGAATCTGCCTCCTCATCTGCTCTGTGCTGAATTCTCCATGCAATAATCACAGGCTTCCAGCCCTCAGTTAAAGTATATGTAGTATGCTTAGTAGGAAGAAAACCATATGTTCATTTGAGAATTGCATTTCAAACTGATTTGGCCAATTCATGTGACATCACTGCTGAGGTTCGTTACATTGTGGAAGTTGACCCGTTAGAAGATTTCACATGAATGATGTACAGTGCATGATCACATTGTAGCTTAACAGTAACGGCAATGGGAGGTCATGTCGCCGCCTTTGGAAATCCCAAATCTGCATCATTTTAATACAATAACTACATCAGAAAGTTTGAGGATATTGCTATTTGTACTTGAATGATAGGGAAAGTTAGGCTGGGCTCACACTAACAGGTCAGATTCCACAAGCGGATATTCACAGTGGAAGACCTGCATTGTATCGCAGAAGCATATTGCGTATGGTTGCATATGCATGTGGTTTTCCACGCATATGTACATTTAAAGACAGCATATCGTTTAGGAGAAAAAACAAATGCAAGCAGGAAATGACATCACAAAGTTGCCCAACCCCCTGGAAACACCTTTGTATCAGTAAGATGACAGCTCAGGCAACATTGTCTTGTGCTGTTATGGTGAGAGCTGTTTTGAAAGCCTTCAGAGCGGAATACTGCTCTCTCGGCTTGTCTGGTTTTATACTACTTTTTTTGGAAGTAGTATAAACCACTTTTTAAAAAAATCCCTTATTCTTCTTTAGAAAGAGCCCAGAAGAATAAGCGTAGGTTGCAGAAAGCAGGCTGGATGGTGTGTTGCTCCCCAGACTGTCATGCATTGCCTGCCGACAAATTCCTGCTTTCTTTATACCATTTGTTATCTGGTCTTCTAGCAACGTGCGTACAAATCCGCGTTTATACGCAATGTGATGCATATGCACTGTAGATTGAACGCATCCATAGATATCAATGGAGCTCATACATGCAAAATCCACAGTAAAATAAAGCATTCCGCTATTTTTTCCCGTGCACGGAATGCGCAATTCCTACCTGCAATTGAGAGTGAACTGGCGAAAGTCAATGCATTTCAATGCCCACATATTACCGTGTATTATGCATGCGGAGTGCGCAATTCATATCCGTTGGTGTGAGACCAGCCTTAGTCTTGAAAACCCCTATGATTCTGTACATTGACATCTTTTTGTGCATTTTGGGGAATATACAAGTATATAAGCTGCAAAAATTACACTTGCAGCTGGGATCAGAAATAACCAGGAAGTTACACTCTCAGGACTTAGTCACACGGGCGCATCGGCGCCCGTGTTACTGCAGGGAGAAGACGGCCGCACTTCAGGACGGACGTCTCTCTGCAACGCCGGACAAAGAACATGTGACCGGCTTCATTGCTGGTTATGTGTACTTTCTTCGGCGCTGCGGGGAGTCGTATGTCCTGAAGTGCGTTCGTTTTCTCCCTGCAGGAACACGGGTGCCGATGCGCCCGTGTGACTAAGCCCTAAACATGTGTCATTAGGAGAACGGGGCTATGCAGACTGGCTTAACTTTTGCTTATTTCTAAAACTTTATTTCTATTCTATTCCATGGAGTACAATAAGTCCACCTCCATAGCGTTAGTGTCCTGATATTCAGAGAGCACTGCAGCGTGCACTTGTTCCACTCGGAGTACAAATGTAGAGAAATGTTTATATTACCTTCATCTTTACAGTTTTAAGGTTTACTGTGCATCATAACTAATTCATTTGGCAGAAGAAGGAATAAAAATTCCCTGCACAGTAAGTAAGAGTTTGACATTTAAACTGACTTAAATCATTAGGATGCTTGACCTGGTTCAACAGCTTTTTACATTTTGCTCATAAATATTTTGAATCACCAGATTTAATGGATAAAATTACTGACTCTTCACATTCTGTTAATGATATTTTTAAATATGTCTGAAAGGGACAGCAGATACAATATTTTAATGGGCCAAGACATAGCTAATGGCGAAATGGCTATTCAAAGTTTTCCTGACGTATACAGTAAATGATGCTTTTTATTAGGCATCTTATACTATAGCTAAAGTGCTTATGTGGCATCCATATGCTGCAGACAGACATCTAATACCATCTCGCATCACAAGGTATATTAAATCAGTTGACGGCGATTAGAAAAAAAAAAAAAATTATATATATATATATATATATAAATTTTTTTTTATTTTTTTTTTTGAAGCAGCTGATCTCTTGTCCATAGGCTCTGTCTGGTATTACAGTTGAGTCCCAGTCACTTCAAAAGGAGTGAGCTGAGATATGATATACAGTCTATGGACAATCAAAGACGAACCGATTGAAATAGCTAATTTGTCTTAATGTAATCAAAGAAAGAAAAAACTCCTCAGCGCTCCGTCAATACCATACAGATTATGAATCTGAAGATCTTACTTGTTTGGGGGTGCTGGTCCCATGGCACCCCTCATATCCAGGTGAGTGTGAAGATAGGTGCAAGGAGATAGTTCTGTATAAATTCTTGTTTATTGCAATGCGTTTTGGCTTATTCTTAAAGGGGTTGTCCCGCGAAAGCAAGTGGGGGTATACACTTCTGTATGGCCATATTAATGCACTTTGTAATGTACATTGTGCATTAATTATGAGCCATACAGAAGTTATCAGAAGTTATTCACTTACCTGTTCCGTTGCTAGCATCCTCGTCTCCATTGTGCCCGTCTAATTTTCAGCGTCTAATCGCCGGATTAGACGCGCTTGCGCAGTCCGGTCTTCTTCTTTTCTGAATGGGGCCGCTCGTGCCGGAGAGCGGCTCCTTGTAGCTCCGCCCCGTCACGTGCCGATTCCAGCCAATCAGGAGGCTGGAATCTGCAATGGACCGCACAGAAGACCTGCGGTCCACGGAGGGAGAAGATCCCGGCAGCCATCTTCACCAGGTAAGTAAGAAGTCACCGGAGCGCGGGGATTCAGGTAAGCACTATCCCGTTTTCTTTTTTAACCCCTGCATCGGGTTTGTCTCGCGCCGAACGGGGGGGGCTATTGGGAAAAAAAAAAACCGTTTCGGCGCGGGACAACCCCTTTAAGCCTTTTTCAAGCTGAGAGCTGCCTCTGATTGGTCACAGTGCTCAGCCAATCAGAGGCAGCTCTCACTCACCCATTCATATATTTATGAATGGGTGAGTGAGAGCTGCCTCTGATTGGCTGAGGGCTGTGACCAATCAGAGGCAGCCGATTCAGCAGGCGGGGATTTTAAATCCCCGCCTGCTGAATACTACAGAAAGCAGTTCAGGAGAACTGCTGGCTGGATGCGGCTGAACTCCGGCAGCTGCAAAAAGGTGAGTATATATATTTTTTTTATTTTTTACACCTTTTTGCATGGTTTTCTGGGAAGGGCTTATATTTTAAGTTCTTCCCCGAAAATTAATACAGCGCTTGCCGGCAGCCCATTGCTTTCAATGGAGCCGGCTGTATTGTCGGCTCCATTGACTTCAATGGAAGAACATTGTTCTTCTCTGCCACAGCTGTGGCAGAGGAGAACAATCTTCAGTATATGTTCTCAATGGGGTCGGCGCTGCTGCCGCCGGCCCCATTGAGTGCATATACAAGGGCACCGATTTGCGCAGAACGCAGTTACATGCTTTCTGTGAATCAGTGTGTCATATAATCATCGGCACATCCACGTTAAAAACGGCCATGTGACCGATCCCATTGCTATGCATTGGGTCTATATATCTGCAGATCGCAAGCGCGTCTGCAAATCGGACCAAAAAACGTCCGTGTGACTGAGCCCTGACAGTCATTTTTTTAAAACTTCCAAGTTTTATTGGGTCTTCAAAAGTTTTCCAAGTTAAAACATTCCTCACTTAGAAAACATGTATACAGTATGCAAGCAACTTGTACTGTGTTTCCCCGACACTGTCTTATATTAATTTTTGCCCCAAAAAAGGTACAGTGTCTTATTTTCAGGGGGGGGCTTATACTCACCAGGGCCGCAGTGTCTGAGTCCCTCGCGCTGGTTTCTGGAGCTGCGGTGTCCTCTGCATTGACACAGCACTCTTTCTGGTGACGGGACCTTGAATACCCTGCCTCTAGCAAGTGAGTGTTGTGATCGGATCACGCGTGCTGCTGGCTCAGCCAATCAGAGCCGGCACTTGATGAACCAATCACAGCCATTCAGTGATCACATTTACTGAATGGCTGTGAATGATCGAGCACCGGCTTTGCTTAGCTGAGCCAGCAGCGCTCCATCTTGCAGTTAGAATTTAAAGCTAAAACTTTCCCCATTACTATTAGCAGATGTAACAAATTGGGAAGGTGTCTTGCTGTATATCTGCCACTTTATTTTTTGCCATATCTCTATGGACCACCCTAATGGCCAGACACCTCTCTTCCTTGTCTTCTTCAGACCTTTGCAATCTTTTGAATAGTTGTGTATAGCAGTATGTCACACCATGATTGTTACATAGCATTCTAAGCTACAAGCTTCCAGTATAGAAAGAAGTAGTCTAGTTTTATTGGAGCATACATCCATATGGGTCGGGAAGGATAATATTTCTTCTTGTGGAGACCACGTTGACATTGGGAGACTTATAGGCCAGGCAATGCTCCCTGGCAAAAGATATGAGAATCCGTTCTCACCCAGGAGGAAGAAAGCTCATCTGCACACATCCATATTTTATATGTAAATATCATTGTTTCCTGTGTAAAAAATAAGTAGCTCAAGACTCATATTGCATATTTCTGCTGTAGTGTCAAATTTGCATAGTTGTGTATATAGTAGTATTATACAGTTCCCTAGCTGTGATAGGGTAACATAGACATTTGGTGGTGGGACAAATCTTTGTCTCCACCCCGTTTCTTTTGAAACAAAATTTTTTGTTTCTGGGTCAGTGTCTCATTAGAAAGAATCGCATTGGCTAGAAGGAGGTTGCCCCTTTTCCAAGTCTTACTAGATCCTACATTTAGCTCTTAGGGAAAAACAAATTACAAGAATCCTGTGCTCCAAAGTGTGTGGATAGAGAGATGGAAGAAATCGTGTAAAAGGTTAAACTTACTTAGTTGAGGAGTTTGTGAACTTTAACCAACTTCCCCACAAATCTAGGTTAGCTTCTGTAATATCACTCACTTCATCCATGTTTCTTTAGCAGTGTAGGTACTCCTCCATTGTTTATCACAGTCACAATAGGACAAACGGTGCAGGGCAAGGGATGGAACTAGAGATGAGCGAGCATACTCACTAAGGCAAACTACTCGAGCAAGTAGTGCCTTATTCGAGTACCTGCCCGCTCATCTCAAAAAAATTTGTCTGCTGGCGGGGGGCGGGGAGCAGCAGAGGAGAGCGGGGAGGAACTGAGGGGAGATCTCTCTCTCTCACTCTCTCTCCCCCCGCTCCTCCCTGCTCACTCCTGCAACTCACCGCTCACCCGCGCCGGCACCCGAATCTTTAGAGACGAGCAAACAGGTACTCGAATAAGGCACTACTCACCCGAGTAGTTTGCCTTAGCGAGTATGCTCGCTCATCTCTAGATGAAACACATTTCGGAGGACTAAAGGCTCTTTTACACGGGCCAATTATCATTCTGGTTGTTCAAAACCCTGCGCTCCCATGTAAAAGTATGCAGAAACTGAATGACTGGACGAGAATTGTAGTTTTAAGCTGCCTAAAATCTCGAATGACACACCGTTGGGTGTAAACGGCAGCCGTTCAGTGCTGAATGACTGCTACTTACAGTGAATTAAGAGGGGTTGGGGAGAGTGAGGATAGAACTCTCCTCCAGCTGCCCTGTCGCCCTGCTGGCTGCGCTGTGAGCGATCCAGTGACACTCGCTCCTGTGTAACAGCATGGGAGCGAGTATACACGGGAACGAGTGTCGGGCATCGTTTACCTGACACTCGTCCTGTGTAAGAAGGCCTTTACTGTCCATTCTGCCTCCTTTTTCAAGCATAACATATCAGAATATGTTAACAGTGTGAGCGATTTCATATGTATGAGCATCCAGAAGTGTGACCCGAAGTACATTAGTAAAACTACATATAGCCCTTGGCATAAAGATTGAGTTTATAGGTGGAATGGTAGAGTATCTTCTTTCACATCCAAAGTAATAAAACGGGTAGAATCTTTTGACCATCTAACAGCGTACTTATCATTGCACTCCAAGTGTGGAGTCACTGGGCCTGTGTGGATTACCCCTCTGAAGGCTGCATGCACTAAGTGCATTTATTTGCCTTCAAAGGGTTAATCCTCACGTCCAGTGAGTACACTTGCCAAAGGGAGTGTTAATGGCAGTGGTATCAGAGGAGAGCCAGAGTACAACCAGCCAGGAGCAGGAGGGAGAAAGCTGACAGCAGTCACTGCCTAGTACTACAGTCCTGGTTTCTACATTTCTGATGCTCTGAGCATGCTCCGACTGCAATGATGAATATGCCCTAATGCACCTCTGCATTTAGAACCAGGTCCTGCTATTTTTTTCTTGTTGGCATTTTCATACGTTTTCAGTGTAGATTATTTCGACCACCTGTGTGTGTGTGGATATCGGGTACACTTTAAACTTAACCCTGAACCCCTTCTGTAGTATGTTAAATATTCATCTAAACATATAGAAATGTGACATTCAGCTATAAATATTTCAATATTCTTTAGCATGCCCCTACTTGCAGTATATGGATCTTGTCTGAATCACTCGAAATTAGCATATATTGTCCCACATATACTAATTTATTCTGTTAGAATATGCAAAACAGAACATTTTCAGTTGGAATCATTGAAAAATATTCCTGTGTCTAGATATTAATGTCACATACTTGTTACAGCACCCCCTGGTGTTCTTTTAATTCCATCTCAGAACATCCACATAACATGTCCAGTTCCGGTGGTCATACATGCTCTATACTATATCTATACACAAGAGCATTTTTTAACTGATTCCAATTGAAAACATGTCCCTACTATTGCCTTGGGAGGATAGGGCATTACTATGGCAAAATCAGGGACAGGTGGCCATGTAGGGTCGTCCTTTTCAGCGCGATGTCCCTATTTAACAAGAAGTGTGAAATAGGTATATTAACAGGGACATACTAGTATAGATACTCCCCACTGATGAGATGCCCCTAAGGACATCTGAGTTACAATAGGAGGCTTAATAGCCATATAAATCTGTTTTTGTTTGTTATATATGTATCACGACTTTCATAACAATTATTTACATTTATTGCTTATATTTTAGACAGTGTATTACTAGCTTTCTCTCTTTTATAAGTAGGGGAAGATATAGTGTGATTCATGTATGAATGATCAGCTATACAGTAATTGTATACTGAAATATTCATAATGTAATAACTGGAGACCAGTACAGCCCTTATTCACAGTCTTAATTAGATGGTGGCTAGGTTTCTCTAGAAGGAAGATGGGCACAGAACGCAATCAGTTGAGCAATATTCAGGCAGGAACTCTGTAGGGCCCAGGGTGCCTTCAGCATTTCAAAACAGAATTCGGACTCACTGCCCCAAGCCAACAGTCTGCAAAAAACAAAGGAAGGTATTCAGTACCATGTAGTTGCAACATAGCTTTTCACTTGTGTCACTATCAGTATTTTTCACACTTCCCTTTAACACTTCACTAGAAACTCTATGGGACATGCCTGCCTCCCAACAATAGGGTCACTTTTCAACCAATCAATGGTCAAACTAGTGGTGGTGTCTGCCATGCCCGACCTTTTCTACTGGCTGCAATACCTGGCCAGTATCACTCTGTACTTGGGCTGTAGCCCATGTACTTCTCTCCTTAAAGGGGTATTCTGGAGGCTAGCCAAAATTTTCAAAATTTCTCTAAACTTTTCATTTATTTTCCCTTATTTCAGACATCAATCTAAATCATCAAACTGAACTTCATTCCTTTTTTAGCGCCACTGCTGTTTTCCAGCCAGTTTCAAAGTTTCACTTTGTTATTTAGAATAGCCACCAGGGAGTGGGAGTGCAATAGGTATATCTCCCATAATGCGCCATTGCCAGTTACTGATGAGTGCGCATTTACTATGGTACAGACCTTATCATCAGTGCAGAATTTAAAGGCACCGAGCATGCCTAACCAGTAGAGATGAGCGAGCATGCTCATTTAAGGCAGATACTCGAGCGAGCATCGGTCTTCTCGAGTAACTGATTACTCGTCCGAGCAAATGCAGGCATGGGGAGCGGCAGGGGAGAGCAGGGGAGAAAGTGAGAGAGAGATCTCTCTCTCCCCCGGCTTACTCTTGCCGCCCCCCCCCCCCCCCCCCCGCATTTGCTCGGACGAGTAATCAGTTACTCGAGAAGACCGATGCTCGCTCGAATATCTGCCTTAGACGAACGTGCTCGCTCATCTCTACTGACCAGTAAAATAGTTGAGCCAACAGGTCACGACCACTGGATACCAATGGAGAACTAAGCAGAGAGAGACTACAGGCTAAGCAATATGTCTGCAGCTTTGTAAAACAAGTTATAATATAAATATTTTATTTGTATAGCGCCAACTTATTCTGCAGCGCTTTCAGGTAGTTTATTTACTACCCACCACCAAGCTGAGTACTCATTTTACTGACATTTGAAGAATGAGTCAACCTTGAGCTAGCTACCTGAACCATGCAGGGATTAAACTCGCAACCTTCAGGCCGTAAGCAAGATTTTAGGACTGCATTTCTGCTGCCTTAACACTCTATGCCACACGAGGCACTGTTGTAACATTATATTTCAAAATTACTGTACATGTTATTACCTTATAAAGCAAATAACTTCCATTTTGAATCACAGAAATACCCCTTCAAGGAAGCCATTTCACTAAAAGAATAACTGACATGCAGCCCGGTGGGAGTAGCGCAGCACTCCTGCATATTGCTCTCCCACTGTAGCCCTTCACCTCTATCTCTCTGATTAGCATGGCAGCCAAGGCTGGATCTCTGCTTATTGCCATCCTTGAATGGAGGAACACTACATTTAACAGAAAGAAGCCACTTTGCATAAAACAATTAGTGTCAGTGTGGAAATATAACTTATCTAAATCTTCCAGTAACCAAGTGTTAAAACATGTCATAAAAACATCTTCAACCTCACAGCTGGTCAAAAGGAGGGCTCTCTTCACACATGGACAAGCTTAATTGCCTCTTTCTTTTATGAATATCTTTGAATGTCAAGTTTTAGGTCTGAAATTCAATACATATTAATTTCTTAATTCTACCTTATAGTGAGTGGAGCTCTCCTTTCTGATATTGATCTCCCAATTCCATGGCTTAAAGGGTTTGTGCCAAATTATATAGTTATCCACAGGCAAGGGAATAACTTTGTGATTGGTGCGATCTGACTGTTGGGAGTCAACGGGGAGGGGGAAGGAGGGCTAGTTGGTCCCCCAATGAACGGAGCGGAGGTTGCACAGGCATGCTGTTGCTCTATTCACTTCACTGACAGCGCTGGAGATTTTCGAAGCACTTGAACTCAGCAATCTATGAAGTTATCATTGAAGTGCATAGAGCAGTGGGCGCCTGCGCAACCTCCGCTGTGCTCACTCAGATTCCCTTTTTTGGGGATTGGTGGAAGTCCCAGCGGTTGGACCCCAAATGATCATAAAGGTATTCCCTATGTTATGGCTAGTGCATAACTTTATAACTTGGCACAAGCTATTTGAAAGAAAACATGCTGGCTGCCTGCAGCGGCCATTAAAGGGAGTTCAGGAGCTTATTGCATAGTGCAATACACTGAACTCAATAATATATATATATATATATATATATATATATATATATATATATATATGTGAAAGCCCTCACTGACTGACTGACTCGCCACTAATTTTGTAACTTCCTGATGTCGTACAAATATGAAATTTGGCAAGCGCATTCTTTAGGTCCTACATAGGAAAAGTAAAAGGGTCACAACTCAAAAATTCAATGCTAGGTGAAAAAGTATTGATGCCCCTGTGTAATGTACCAATTCTGATTTTTTTAAAGTTCCTGATGTTGTACAAACATTAAATTTGGGAAGATCATTCTTTAGGTTCTAAATAGGAAAAATAAAGGGGTCACAACTCGAAAATTCAATGCTAAGGGATAAAGTATTGATGCCTCTTTGCAATGTATGAAATCTAAGTCTCTAACTTCCTGATGTCGTACAAACATGAAATTTGGGATGATCATTCTTAAGGTCCTTAATGGGAAAAGTAAAGGGGTCACAACTCAAAAATTCAATGCTAAGTACAAAAGTATTGGCGCCCCTTTGTAATGTACAAAATCTGATTCTCTAACTTCCCAATGTCGTACACACATGAAATTTGGGATAGTCATTTTTTAGGTCCTAAATAGGAAAAGTAAAGGGGTCACCTCTCAAAAATTCAATGCTTAGTGCAAAAGTATTGGCGTCCCTGTGTAATGTACCAAATCTAATTCTCTAATTTCCTGATGTTGTACAAACATGAAATTAGGGTTGATAATTCTTTAGGTCCTAAATAGCAAAAGTAAAGGGGGTCACATCTCAATTATTCAATGCTAAGTGCAAAAGTAATGCAACTTTTTGACATAAATGTCGTAAAAGCATGAAATTTGGCACAAGCATTCTTTAGGTTCTAAATGATGAGAGTGGAAGGGGTGGCACATTCTGCAGAGGGACATCCATATGCATGCAGCCTAAGGAGAATCTAATGCTCCTCTATGTGTATACATATTTTATTTCTCGGTTTCTTTAAAGTAACCTTGACGTCATAAAATTTTCCATGCAAACAACACATAAACACCTGTATCTAACTCAGGCGAGGCCGGGTATATCAGCTAGTATAGTATACAATCAGCTCCTGAGTGTCTTCTAGTGGCATCTCCTGTTAGCCAGAATAGTATTTTTTAAATCTAAATCTATGAAGAAGGAGCTTTGTATCAGAGGAATACAGATCTGATCACTGTAAGCATATATAAAAAAATTAAAAACTTAAAAACCAAACGGTGATAAAATGTGTAGAATCAGTTTAAGATAAAGTTTGATTTTTGAAAAACTGCAGCCATAAACTTTGAAGAATAGATAATAAAGGTCATTCTGTGTTGTTGCACATTCAGGATACCCCTGCTGTTACATTCAGTCTACTACAGCTGTCAATGTCACACCAGAATCTGACATTACTGAATCTTGGCGTCTCCTCAGGTAAAACCGAAAGACAGAACAGAATCTAAGATTTTTTTTCAACATTCTAATACATTAGCTTTATGTGGCATTGAAAAAAATGAAATAACTAGGGATGAGCGAACGTGTCCGTTACGGACACATCCGCACCCGGACACCGGCTTTGCCGAACACTGCAGTGTTCGCGCGTAAGTGTCCGGGTGCCGCCGGGGGGCGGGGAGATGCGCGGCGGCGCGGGCGGCAGTAGCGGGGAACAGGGGGGAGCCCTCTCTCTCTCCCTCTCCCCCCCACTCCCCGCCGCACCCCCCCGCGCTGCCACGGCGGCCCCCGAACTTTTTCGCCCGAACACTGAAGTGTTCGCAAAGTTCGGTGTTCGGGCGAAAAAGGGGCGGAGCCGAACGTGTTCGCTCATCTCTAGAAATAACTGTATACGTAAAGTACACATACGATGCAATAGAACCCCTGTAGGGATGCTACCAGGCCGGTAGACCACTGGCCTGGCCAGCATTTATACTGCCACTAGCAAATGCTGGTATTTTTCCATAATAAGACAGTGCATGCACAGTCAGATTACAACATACTTTAATTTGATAATCCTTTGTTTCTGGACCATCTAGTTTTAGGTACATCAGCATTTCCAAGATTTGGCAAAGTATGGGAATGGTGATTGCAGGAAATTCCAGTGGAGAATGCCAAAGACATTCACATTCAATGACCAAAGATGCACATGCTGCTTGTCTGCACAGTCACAAGAGTCAACAGTGGAGATCAGAGGAGGAAGAGTCATTGGCTGTCTAAAGGTACATTTACACACAATGATCTTCTGAGCGCTCATTGGTGTGTGTAAATGTGTGCCCATCGTACACTTAGTATGCACTTTTCATTCATCGCTGAGTTCAGCTCCGCAATAAAATTCGTTGTCCGTGATATGAGGGACCACATGCTGAGTTCTGCGTGGGCAGCGCTGATAAGATTCTTTCAGCTGCTGTCCCGCTGGAGAACAATTCTAATGTATTTAGAGAACAGACCACCTGTTGTTCTCTAAATACATGCAAATGAAGCTACTTAGCTTTTAATGGGCTGATTAACCCATTAGTAGCTAATGCAAAATAATCGCTCAAAACTGTCAATTTGTGATGAATTTTGAGCGATCATCTGTGTGTATAAATGGATCTTAAGGCCACCTGAAGACGGAATTTCCGCCCCTGGAAGCTTCCATAGGATTGCATTAACAAACGCAATCCTATGCAGACGGCCGCGATTTGGCCGCACGAAATCTCGCGCATCAAACAAATTGCAGCATGCCCTATTTCTGTGCGGGGCCGGCTCCACTCTGCGCATGTGCCGGCACATGAAAGAGCCGAGGCTGCGGGAGCAGGTGAGTGTCACGCTGCTCTCTGCAGACGCTCGGGTCGGGTCCCGCTGCAAGAATTATCGCAGCCGGATCTGACCCGGCCGTCTGCAGGCGGACTAAGGCTCACAGCCCTAAGTGGCAGATCAGTGTGAAGTCATGCCCCCAAATCTGCACCCATGTTTTACCATCTTAGAGTGTACTATATTTCTATGTACCAGTTTTGTTGTGTGTTTTGCTACAAAAGTATAAATATACTCTAAACCTGTCCGGTATTTTTAGGTGGAAAAGTTGAAACCCTAGATGCCTTATGTGTGTATTTTAGAGATTACTGCACATTCATTGTGAGTGGATTTAGCTATAAGGGCAGTAGGTTAAAAAATAAGCTGAAAGTTAAATGATACATTCATAGGAGACAATGTGCTCATTCATTCACCACTCGCCAGGGGATGAAATTGTCATAACATAAAAGTAAAGCAATTCTTCTTTTTACTGTACTATGCAGGCTGGATCCTCCATTACTATTAGTGTGGTCTCAACTAAAGGTACGCATCCTAACATAAATAATTCTAACTTTTCTTCATCGCAAGAGGAAAAATAGATTTGTGATATGTAAAAATTCCTAAATATAACGAGGATTTATTTCTGCAGGGGCTTCAAAATAGTCTGCGTTTATCTGTCATGTGCAACATACTATCAATGACAATTACAGCAATCATCAGTTAGCCCATCTTGTCTTACCATTGACCAGTATTTCACAGATGCCAAAGTACCACCAGGAGTTCCTGGTTGTGAAAAAGTTTTTAGGACTTCATTCGTTCCTATGGAAGAGTAGACAAAAAAAAGATTTAACTTTACTATATATGTTGTAGATAGGTTGCCATGATCAGTAAGGGTCTGACCCTTTTATTTTTTAACGAGGCACAGTGCCTTACATACACATGTGGCTGTCTCTGGTACTATAACCCTCATTTACTGATTCCCATTTACTGGAATAGGCTGAGCTGCAGTACCAGGCTTGGCAACACCCATATGAACGTTGTTGTCTCTGGATAAACAATGTAGGGTCACATTTGTTCTGCAGACCAGTTTGGGTTGGACCTAAACGGTTTTTCCAGACATTTGCGAATGATGATCTATCCTCAGGATAGATCATCAGTAGTTGATTGGTGGGGTCTGCTGCTCAGGATCTACACTGATCAGCCAATCCCCTAATCACTGGCAGTGCAGCTGAGCCAGATGTCCACATTGAGGTCAGAGCTTGAAATCAATAGGAGCGATGCCTTTATTAGTCTTCTGGCTCTGACTGTAATGGAAATGTCCAGCTTGGTTGCGCTGACAGCAGCATGAGGATCAGCTAATCAGCAAGGATCCTGATTGGCAGATCTCTATACTAAATGCCCAGAAAACTTAGTGTAAGGTTAAGTACTCTTGTATTACTATTTTTACTATACATTGTTATTAAAACTTGAAAGAGGCCATCTTTAAAAAAAATGGGGTCAACAACATTCTCAATGACTTGTATGGCAAAAAGAGTAGCAAATTATTTCTTCGGGTATCTCACAGGTTGCTGACTCTTCTTGTCACGTAAGACCTAGTGTCAAGGACAACTGTAAAGATTTTCAGGTTGTACTACTTTCCCTACAGCTGACGAGTATAGCAGAAATTACGAGTTTTACTAGAGCACTATGGGTGGCATACAAAATGGTAATCTAAAAGTTTTTGGGCCATCATTGCTCCTTTAGAAGTTGACATAAACTTTAGGGCTTCTATATGTTTTAGCATAAGACTTGTCCATGTGGATTTAGAATCTTGAATCTTTTTCATAAATCATTCGGCTTGATATGTAGGCACATTGATAGAATTATTGTAGATGCGTATTAGAGCTGATTTTACATGCAGTAAATACTTTACACTACAGATGCTCCCTCTACAAAGAGATTTTCTAATTTAGAAGTTCTTGTTGTTTCCTGCTACGGATCTTTCTGATTATTGTAGCACATCTGGTTTGAAGAACCCCAGCCAAGCTAATCATTATACCAGAAAACAATTACCAGTCTGCAGCCCATTCTGGTCTCCTAATTGACCTTATTGGTCAGTGTTTTTCAGTTTATTTGCAGTAAATCTTTTTGGTCTGCAGTGTTCTACGGTTTCTTTATTTCCTTCCAACTTCAAACGTAAAGAATGTCAGCTGAGATAGGAGGCCTACAATTGAATACAAAGGCTGGGAAAATTACAACTGGCATTACAGAAATGTGGATTAATGCGGCTCGCAACTTGCTTGCCGTTGTACTCATTTTCCATGGAAAAGACAAATGCCATTTTTTAAGACGTTTTCTTTAACTGGATGAATATCTCCAACTGAGCAATCTGGTGAAATTTTGAATCCCATTGATTGTAATAGAATACTTGTATGTAAACCATATTGCGGAACATCTCAATCTGTTTATGAAGCCATCTATTAGAACAGGAGGCTACAAAGAACAGCATCAAACTACCAAAGTATATTTTCAGGACTCATGAGTATTGAATGTTATCATTTTTTATGAAATATATAGTATATAGGTAAAATACCGAGGCAAACATGTCACTCGGTGAAGATTCATAGAAAGGTAGCTGTAAAAGCATCATTAAAAAGATCTTTGTATTAGTTATTCAAATGTTTGCAAATTATAATTAGATTGCCCTAAACCGTCTTTTGTCTAAACTGAATAACCCCAAGTTTAATAACCTATTTTGATATTCCAATCCTTTCATTCCCTAAATTACCTTGGATACTCTCTTTTGCACCTGCTGTAGTTCAGCTGTGTCCTTCTAATATCCAGGTGCCCAACGTTATACGCAATATTTCATCTGTGCTCTGATTTGTATAGACACAAAGATATGGGGGAAATTCATAAACCTTTTTTCGACAGTTTTTGGTTATAAAAAAAAAATCACAAAATTTTTGCCACTTTCCACAAGTCTTTTATAATTTTTTTTCCAGCTTTTAACTAAACTCAGAGAACAAAAGATCGTCTAGAGCAAAATTTACAGCTGGGTCTGGTATCAATCAGTGTGAGACGAGTGGTGGAGTTTTGTCCCACCACTATAGTCCGACAATGGCTCAGAGGAGGCAGCCCTGACACAATTAGTTGGGGGGCATAGAAGAGGAAGCATAGGTTTGAAGGGGTTGCGTTTAGAACACAATTGCCTTAAGGGTTCACAGAGTGGGAGCAATTTCTTTGGGGGCACAGAAGTGATATTATTTGTGAGCTCATAAAAGAGGCACTATTACTTTGGTGGCACAATTTAGGGGCTTGATTGCTTACAGGAGGTACAATTGCTTTGAATGGGACGTTATTTGGGGGCATATTCGGAGCACATTGGGGGCATAATGGTTTTGAGGGGGCACAGTTACTTTGTGGAGGCACAGAGGGGTACTGTTAAAATTGGAGCAATATCATTTTGGGGGATAAAAGGAGACAACAGTGCTATAGCGATCACTGAGAGTGTCAACGAAAGTAGAGGCAAAATGGGGAGGGTGGCAGGGATGAGTTGTGATTGATAGAAGCCTTCATGGTGGTCTGGGTCTAAATAAAGATTTAAAGGGAAAGAGAATGACTTCAATTGAAAAGGATGCCACCTGTGATTACTGGCAGTAATTGCATTGTAATCACTATCTCAGTGTACAACTGGTATCAGACTCTTATGTGTTAAACTTATTTAGAGCTATACTAGAGCTGAGTTGCTGTATCTAAGCCACTGTGTTAGAAATGTTGATAGCCTTTAGCTATGCCCCAAATGGTTCTTAAGTCCTGCAGAGCTCTGATTTATATGCCATGTGGACCTGGTGGTATCACAGTATGTAAGGCCGAATAAAGACATATGTCCATCTAGTCCAGCCTATTAACCCCCCAATGTTGATCCAGAGGAAGGCATAAAAAACCCTCATGAGGTAGAAACCAATTTTCCCCTTTTGAGGGGAAAAAAATTCCTTCCTGACTCCAGTCTGGCAATAATCCCTGGATCAACAACCCTTTTGAAGTTATTAAAAGTAATACGTCTACCTTAGTATTTTTAAAGTGGTACTGCACTTCTTGTTCGATTAAGCAGGTCATTTTTAAAGGAGAATTTCTGTTATCTTCAATCATGTTTTTGAGAGTGACAACGATTTCCATTTTAATCTTAATTTATTAAGTTTTAACTAACTTATTTATGTCGTTGACAAATATTTTTTGACTATTTTTGCTTTATTTGGCAATGCATTTCTCTGTCTGAGTCTTTGCTTCCTTTATTTGTCTTTTACACAGTTTCCATTTTTCATTAAAGGGGTTTTCCCACAACCTAAAATTGCTTCACTGACACTTTGTACTTCCTGGTTGCTGCTGTCCAGGACATGTGACTGCTGCAGCCAGTCACTGCCTATAGAAAGTCACTGCACTCACATTTCCTTGTCAGCAGCAACCAGGAAGTACAGAATGGTTATTAAGCTTCTTGGTTTGGTAGTTTAAATGCTTTATTTTTATCGCCTCTTTTTCCTTTTTTTACTTAACCACATTAGTTTTCTCCTGCTCCTAACATGTTTATCCCCAAAATGTAGGTATATATCAGGACCAATTTAACATGCTATTAAAATGTCCCATTTAATCATAGAATGTAGAGTTAAAAAGGGACCTCCAGGGTCATCAGTTCCAACCCCCTGCTCAGTGCAGGATTCACTAAATCATCCCCGACAGATGTCTGTCCAGCCTTTGTTTGAAGACTTCCATTGACAGAGAACTCACCACCTCCCATGGTAACCTGTTCCACTCATTGATCACCCTCACTGTCAGAAAGTGTTTTCTAATGATTTGCAGACCGCTCACCATCTTGGTAACTCTTCTCTGAACTTGCTCTAGTTTGTCTATGTCTTTTTTAAAGTGAGGTGCCCAGAACTGAATACAGTATTCCAGATGAGATCTGACCAAGGAAGAGTAGAGGGGGGTAATTACCTCACATGATCTAGACTCTATGCTTCTCTCATTTAGGTCCAAGATAGCAGATCCCCTTGTTTTCTCTTCTACCTTTTGGAAGATAAAGTTGTCAGCAAGAGCAGATAGGAATCTGTTGGATTCATTCTTTTACCTGAGAGAGATCCCCAACAAATGTCTGGATACTTAAAATCTCCCATAATCACTATGTAATGTTTTTTTTTAGAGCTTGGCCATCTGATGTAGAAAGAGTTCATCAATATCTTCTGCTTGTCCAGACGGCCTATAGTAAATGCCATGTGAATAGCCAATAATACACGGGTAAAGATTGGGACTTGATGGCGGCTATTCTTCATTCTTGTGATTTTTCAGCATGTATGGTTGAACATAAAAATGCATATGGACATGTAAAAGAACCCTTAGGCCTCATGTCCATGGGGAAAAATCAGGCCCGCCACGGATTCTTTATGCAGAATCCCGCAGAGGGTCCCTCCTTTCCTGCGGACATGAGGCCTAAAAAGAAGATTTACCGACCTGTCCGGATGCTGCGGATCTGCCCTCCGTCGCGGCTGGATCTTCTTTCTTTGGCCCGGCGGATCTGCTCGGCACGCCGGCAGCGTGCCGCGCGCATGCGCCGTGCACTCTTTCTTTTTTTTGAACTCCTGCTCTCCCGCGCCCCCGCGCCGGAGAGCAGGAATTCAGCTGCGGGTGTGCCGCGGATCCGGACGGCTTCCATAGGCTTCAATAGAAGCCTGCGGGAGCCGTCCCCGCGGGAGACCCGCACTAAAATGGAGCATGCTGCGGGTGATTTCCTGCACACGCAATCCGCGCCTCAAGGGAAAATGACATCCGCAGGTATTTAACTACCTGCAGGTGTCCAATGCATCCCTATGGGGCACGGATCACGTGTGTGGGACGCCCGCTGCGGATCTGTCCCCGTGGACATGAGGCCTTAGAGACCAGCCTATTTGTGCCATAAGAACTAAGTGATTTTCATCATCACATTGCAAGAGCCATAACTCGTTGACATAGCCATATGAGGGCTTCTTCTTAGTGGAACAAGTCATTTTTTTTAATGGCACCGCTCTGGGGTACATATAATGTGTTGTCTAACTTGTATTACATTTTTTAGGAGGGAGATGGAAAAAACGTGCAGCAATTCAACTATTGTTTTTCGGTTTTGTTTTTACAGCAATCACAATTTCATAAATGAAATGAATAACATGATCATTTTGTTATATGGATCAGCACGATTCCTGTGATACCAAGTTTATATAGATTTTTAAAAATGTTTTACTACTTTTGTACAGCAAAAGCATGTTTTTAAAGAAAAACAATTGAACATGCATGGCCGCATTCTAAGACCCGTAGCATTTTTATTTTTCCTTTAAATCGACCAAAATCCTAAAGCTGGCCCATAACACTATCTAAGGCTACATTCACACGAGTGTGAATCTCAGGTGAGTTTTGTGCGTTGCAAAACACACAAAACTTGCACGAATATGAACGGCATTCTTTTAAATGCAGTCATACACATGAGTAGAGATGAGTGAGCAAGAGAGCATCGCCTTTTTCAATTTCCTGCTTGCTCGTCCCTGAAGATTCGGGGGGCCGCGGGGGTGAGGGAGAGAGAGAGAGAGAGTGAGAGAGATGTCTCTCACTCTCCTCCCCGTTTGCTGCCCCGCGCCCCCCCCTCCCGACCCCCTCGGCCCCGTTTCTTCAGGGACGAGCCAGCAGGTACTTGAAAAAGGCGATGCTCTCTCGAGTATATCGCCGTACCAAGTATGCTCGCTCATTTTTCCCCTCACAGCGATGCTGCATGTCCAATTTTTTGCAGTGGGACAGTCAAACACATTGCATGCCGTGCGATGTGCGCGCAAGTGCGATGTGATTTTTCCCATTCAGATCAATGGGAAACACTTGCCAATCCTCTGACGCACGTGAACAAAGTGCTGAAGGATCATAATTAGAGATGAGCGAACTTACTCGTTTAGGGCGTTTTTGCACTCGAGCACCGCTTTTACCGAGTAACCGACTACTCAGGCAAAAAAGATTCAGGGGGCGCCGGGGGTGAGCGGGGGGGTTGCAGAGGGGAGTGGGGGGGGGGGTAGAGAGAGAGAACTCCCCCCTGTTCCCCACTGCTACCCCCCGCTCCACCACGCCGCCCCCTGAATCTTTTTTGCCCGAGTAGTCGGTTACTCGGTAAAAGCGGTGCTCGAGTGCAAAAACGCCCTAAACGAGTAAGTTCGCTCATCTCTAATTATGATCCTTCAGCACTTTGTTCACGTGCGTCAGAGGATTGGCAAGTGTTTCCCATTGATCTGAATGGGAAAAATCACATCGCACTTGCGCGCACATCGCACGGCATGCAATGTGTTTGACTGTCCCGGGGGTGAGCGGGGGTGCCGAGGGTGAGCGGGGGCTTGCAGAGGGGAGTCGGGGGAAAGAGCTCCCCCCTATTTCCCACTGTTATCCCCCACTCCACCACGCCGCCCCCCCGAATCTTTTCGTCTGAGTAGTCAGTTACTCGGAAAAAGCAGTGCTCGAGTGCAAAAACGCCCTAAACGCGTAAGTTCGCTCATCTCTAATCGTAATGCCATAGAATTGATGCAAAGCATTATTGCATGTAAAACTTCTCGCATTTTGGGTAAAACACACATTGACAAGCACAATATTGGGCTCGGTTTCTTGGAACGATATTGCGTTCATCCGTGTAAAGCTCTGAAGGGCTTTAACACAAGGCTATTATAGCTCTTAGATAGTGTTATACACCAGTGTTCAGGACTAGTGTTGAGTGAACCAAACCAGTAGAACCCTGTTTCAAGTAGAACTTTGCTAAAATCTCAATCAGGTTCATGCTGAACTGAACTTTTAGCAAAGATAGACCCAAAACAGAGTTCTACTGGTTCGGTTCGCTCAACACTAGTTGACACTATACATCAGTTAAGTTGCATTTCCTCTATGAATCAATGCAATAGTAGAAAATATTTCTTCCATGGTCTGCATTGGGACTTGGATGTTAATGTACAAAAAAATAACTAACAGATGAAGAAACCTCCCGGGAAGCGCTGAGCGGAGCTATGCTGTTCAGATACAGTAGTGACTAACTGGGCTTTTTCCATATCAGCTTTTGACATTGTAGAGCAATTAACACTGTACACAGGTTCCACGGTCAGAATTTTCCATCGTTTAGACTATCTATAATAATCAATTAAATCTCAGCGTAAATACGGTAAAATTAATTAGGCTGATAAGCCAAAAGGAATGTAGGCTGCAAAATGTGATAATTATTTATAAACCATGTCCATATTTTAAATTATTACATAAGCATACTGGACCTTTGTCTTCATGACTCATGTCTCAGTGATATTAGTAGCCACATGTAATTTAGCTTTAATCTATAATGGTAGTCACAGTCAAGTATCGGGTATTAACCCTTTGCAATCCAACTTTGGATTCAGGGTTTCCTAGGTTTTTCTCTTTCTGCCATTATACAATGGCGCCATCTGCTGGCTAGAGACAGTACTGCGGTATGGGACATGCTGGAGACGCCCCCTGACAACAGAGTGGCCAGTAATATACAGTAAGAATACCCTGCCGGACTTCTTCCGACATCGGAGCTGTACAGGCTTTAATCAGAATGTCTTCAGACGTCAGACAGTGGATTGGAGAGGGTTAATAGCGTCATCATATTAATGAATTGTGGGTTAATAGAAGGGAGTCCCTATTCTAGACTTCTCTCAATTAGCTAGAGCAGAGAGCAACTACAAAGAGTATATTGGTCCTCGGAGGACCTAGAATGTTTGTGAATTACATGGATGGCCATTGATTTCAATAGATACCGTGTAACGCCTCTTTCTCTAGTAGTACTGCACAAGAGTTGAACACTTGCTACTGGGTTCCCTACATACGTCAGCTGATTTCTGGGGATAGCTTAAAGGGGTTTTCTGAGTTATTGGTTTTATATAGTTTTGGGATCCCTGTGCCTAAAACGATATAAAATCAATATACTCACCGTGGTGCCGCTGCAGTCCTGGTGGTTCCTGTGATAGATGATGTCATAGGAAATCCAGTGACCGCTGCAGCCAATGGGAGGCTGCAACATTACTGCCTATTCTCCTGGCATCTGCGCTCACATCCTGAGTGCCATGATGCCGGGAGTACAAGAACATAATGCTGCAGTGGTCACTGGATTTCCTGTGACATCATCTATCACAACAAATCATAAGCCCACAGCAGTCTACAGTACTGGATGCCGATGGACAGGGACGGGGAAGTATAACTTTTTAAGTATAATTTTTTTTACAATTTATGTAGAAAAATAACTAAACAAGTAAGTCTTTCGGCCATGGAAAAGGTACTGCAAGATTTACAGTTGCTAACCTAAAATGTGCTAAAACACTTGAAATTTGTCTGGACCAGAAGGACCAAAATACCTTGGTCTTGAACCAACTTTGGAGCCACTGTACTATATATAACACAAGAAGGATTTGCTTTAAGGGGTTGTCTCTGATTGGCTGTAGCCTGTGATGCCCTGTATGCAGACTAAATGCAGCCTATAAACACAAACTCAATGCTGAGCACAGAGCTGGAACATTGCATATGTGGGGAGCCAGGAGACATAAGTATAGTATGTTTTATTATTTTTGGCCATGGGCAGTAGGAATTAGATTAAAAAAAAACTCAGAAAACAGATTCAGAGTCTGTCAGCTCCTATGAGCCCCATAAAGTACAGTTAGGGGCTCATAGGAGCTGGGACACTGAATCAGGGGGTGTCACTCTCATACTTACTTTTCTTGCTGTTCCCCTGCTATCGAAGTCGTTGCTATACAGTGGAGTACTTATATACACACTAGTCCTCTTCATTATGAGAACTCACATAAGTACTCCTCTGTATACAAGAGACAGCTGCATTCTGGACAGACAGCAGGGAAGGTAAGTATGAGAGTGACAATCCCTGAACTCATTGTTCTAACTCCTATGAGCCCATAACTTAAAGCGACTGTCTGGGCCGGGAGAAATAAAAATGTCCGTACTAGCTGCTCTACCTGTTGCACACTGTGCACTAGTATGCATCACTAGTCTAAAGCACTATACCTGCTTTGGTTGATTAGTGCTGCCTATATGAGCAGTACTGACCAGTCAGAGCAGCATGTAATGCCTTAGACTACCAATGCATGCTATACACAGTGTATATCATGTAGTCAGAGAAGCGGTTTTGTCATCTATATATCTTTAGGCCCGAAGGGTTGCTTTAGGTTTATGGGGCTGCCATAAGGGATACCGCTAGCTAAGTAGGGGTAATTATATTTTTGTTTATTATTTTGACACATGGAGTCCTATTAAAAAGGGGTTGTCCAATAATCAGACAACCCCTTTTATTCTAGTTATTTTTGTAGATATCATAAATAAATTTTATATTTTTATTTCAGATTATTTAACATTAATTTCGTATATAGTTTAGACCAATTGGGTCAGTGCTTTGTGGAGGGCTCTATTAACGTTCACAACAGGGAAGCAGGCTAGAGAGAACTTATTATGAGCTGTAACGAAAAACACCTTTGACCGGTTGTTAACCCCTTAGTGACGAAGCCTGTTTGCGCCTTAGTGACGGAGCCAAATTTTGGAAATTTGACACGTGCCACTTTAACATAGCACAACTCCGTAAAGGCTTTGCATATCCAAGTGACTCTGACATTGGTTTTTTTCGCCACATATTGTACTTTATTTAGGTGGTAAAAATAGACCGATAGAATTTATATATATTTCTTAAAAGTTCCAAAATTGGGAAAACTTTGAAAAAATTGTTATTTTTTTCACTATTCTTGGCTACAATTACTAGCCGAGAGCAGGGTCATTTTAAATATCCCGGGCCTCCCAGCTTTCTGCGCATGTGCATGATGTAATGACATCTGACGTACATGCGGAGATGCCGGCGTCAGGTCTGGAAGACCAGAATGACATGGGACATCGTGGAGGACAGTAGTGAGTACCCTCAGCTCCCCTCACGGATCCAATCTGTGTGTGGAGCTGAAACTTTATTTTTTTTTTAACTTTATATTTACTTTAATGTGATAGCCGTTATCCATTGGTTAGCGGCGATTGCGTGATTGGGGTCGGATATCTCGGCCCTATGACAGTTTCAGGTTGTTGGCTACCTCCGATAGCCAACAGCATGGAGCTGTCACGTCCATAGCCTGCAGGGCTTTAATCCTCAGAACGAGCGTGTTTTTACAGCGCTAGAGGATTAAAGTACATGGTGTAACTTATTTGCACTAAATAAATACCAGAAACAGAGGGTAAGAGGGTACAGACATGTTGGGATCAATAGCTTTAAGATAAATATCAGGGAGGGATGGCCATAATAGTAAATAATTAGTCCAGTGACAAGGAATGTGAAATCTCTCCTTCAGACCCGCAAACAAGGAAGATGGAACAATACCTCTGCAGTGCCACCTATTGGATGGCAGCATTCCTTCAAATCAAAATATAAGCTTTTACCAAGTCCTTAAGGACACCCCTCTTGACCTCCTTCAGACCTTTCATATTCTCCACTGATGCAAGAACCCTGCTCTGAGGTTCATTCCATGCTTGAGGGTATCAAAAATGGCCATAAATTTATACTCCCAAATTCTTCTGTGACGCTGCGACCTTGAAGTTTTCTAATGTCTATAAAAGTAAGGTGCATCCAGTAAACAAGACAAACTGTCTCATCACCACCTATATAATGTGATGCTTGTATATACACAATACTTAATAATTAGGAGCTGTAAGATATACCTTAGCACACTTCTTCTGTGCTCTAGGATTTTTTTTTAACGAAAACCCATTACAAAAAGTCTTCATTTCTAAAAACACATGGATTAAAAGAAACAAATGTAAGGGTGTACATAGCCTTTAAAGGGGTTTTGTCATAAAAAAAAACTATACTCACCTATTTCTTCCCTGTCAGTCTACTTACTTCATCTTCTCCTCGCTGAGCTTCTGCAATGCTTCCGGGATCACCTGACCGCATGCCGGATGGCTTGTTATGAAGGCTGCATTCCTCGCATTCTCTTCCGGCCAGGTAAGTGAAGATCACATTCCTGTGCTGTAGTGTTCACTGACTAGGAAGGAATTCTGATCTATTTCAGAGACAGCTTGCATGAGCAGTCTCTGCAGTAGATCGGTATTCCTCCTGCTGTCCTATGAAATGTGACGTAACATACATTTGCTGGCAGGAAGAAGACTGCCAGCCAATGTACATAACCGCACACAGGAAGGAGGGGATTCCTTTCCCCCCCCCCCCCCCCCCTGGACTGCAGGAGACAGGAGAAGATAGATAAGGTTAAGATCTTGTAAGTAGACTGATGGGGGATGAATAGGTAAGTATAGAATTCTTTTTTTTCAATGACCATTGTCCAGGTCACCTGCTAGTCAAGTGCTTACACAGAAGAGTTTTGACATGTCTAATGAATGCGGTTTTAAATTGCTGCCCACAGTAGTAAGATCCATATTGACATAACGGTGGCAGGTAGCAATTGCATTTCATAGCTATGAGCACATACAGTAGTTTTACCCAATTTCTAATAATTATATTTAAAATATTGCTGACATTTCAGCATTGTGACTACCAATTTGTCTTACCCAATATACATTAATATATATGTATGAAGAAAGAGGAAGAATGTAAAATTGATTTGCCATGTTTGAGGTTTGCTGCATTTTGGAGAATCAGTGGAAATACTGTAGGTTTTTAAAGATTCACTCTAATTAATGCTTTGCGCATTGTTTCTGAATCAGCATTTTCACTATCTTATTGCATTGGCTGGTACAAACCGTACAAGCATTTGGGCTGAATTTAGTATTTGTGGTGATACATAGTTTTAAACTGACAAAAGTTAAGATAGCCAAATACATTGTGATAGGAATGAATGGTTTGGTTAATCGAATGCAATCTGGTATATCAGAAGATGATCACTTAATGTTGCAAGAAAGTTTAGAAACTCGTCCCTTGTCTCTGGTTATAAACATGATAGTGTGTAGCAATTACTGATTTTCTTTTGCATTAATTAGTCTGAAAAAAAAATGTAAAAACCAAATTCCTTGGATAGCCAGCTACTAATAAGAGCAAGAAGTATAGCACTTCACTGGTAATTAAGAACTTTTAGCTTATCAATTCTACGTTAAAAGCTTTTCTTTTCTAATGCATCTTTTATTAGATATAACAACATTTTATTTTCAATTATTTAAATTGCACTTAATTTGAACATTTAAATAGAATTGCAGAGGAAATGGTATATGCAAATGAAATGGCTTATGTTAATGAAGACCATTTACTGTGTCATTCTGCAAAGCTTTCATTTGATATGGGAAAATAACAGTTGTTTTCATGTGCAAAACATCACAGATTGTGTTACTACTGTACCCTACATAAAGATCATTTTATACACAATAGAACATGTTTACGCACTTCTAATAACAATGCCTTTCTCATCAACATCCCAATACTCTGACCATGGCAGACAATTATATCTGTGGGGAAAATGGAAATTAAATCAAAAGAACACGATGTTCTGCACAGTAGCTATGGCCAGGGTTTTTAGTAGTAATGTAGATTCACTACTAGTAAACTAATGCTTAAAGGGGACCTCATGTCAAAAGTGAAAATTTAACAATGCTTCTAAATACTTTGCAGTAGTTTCTCTTGTAAACTCCAGACTTCTGCTGCCTCTAATTTCACAATTTACACCAAAAACTACTTCCTGTTAGCCATTTTAAGTCATAGCCTTGGTCAAGATCTAACCCTTTCCAATCCAATTTGTATCCTGGTTTTCCTAGGGGGCTTACTCTTTTTCTACCGTTATACAACAGCGCTATATGCTGGCTAAAGCCAGTACTGCATGAGGTGACACATTGGATAGGCTCCGACAGCAGAGAGGCTGGCAATATACAGTAAGAGAACCCCGACGGACGTCTTCCAACATTAGAGCTGTACAGCCCTAAATCATAATGTCTTCAGACGTCAGACAGTGGATTGGAAAGGGTTAAAGGCTTTTTCAAGGCTAAATATAAAATTGTATGGGCAGAGAACTGGATAAAATGAAAAATAGAGTAGCGATGGGCACCTATTAAATGGTCCCCTGGTCACAGCGGAGTTGCCAATTTCCTGATCAGAATTTTTATAGCCTCAGGAAAGTTGGGTCCCACTAAAATGACTGTCAGCTCACAAGCCATCCTACCATACTGCTATAAGCCTTTGAGCGGCTACGCTCTGTTACAGTGTAACCCTTCTGAATGCCACTTGTACACCACTTGTGGCCACTATGCTATTACCTTTCATGGATCCTGACCTTCTTGCAAATATGCAATGTGACCATTGCTTGATTTGAACCAGAGAACAGTATAAGGCCTAGTGGGGCAATAAGAGTTCCAGTCCACACAACTAGGGGTATTATATCTTTAAGGACCACACAGGCATTCACTTAGATTGCAGTTTATCAGCACACAAGCAAGTTCCAAACTGTCAAGAAGAGGAGTATTGTTTAACCCCTTGAGTGGCATGCCCAGAAATTTTCCGGGACGAGCTCCACTGCCGATAGTGATATAGCCCGGAAGATTTCCGGGCTATGTATCATTATGGGAGCTGCAGAGCACAATGCCACAAGGTGTTCTGCCTGCACAGACCCACAGAGAACAAAGCAAGGGCTTTGAACAGCAGAAGCAGAAGGTATTGCCGATATGCCGGCAATCTCCTGCTTCTAAGTCTCCTGCTTTGTTTATAGGTTGCCATAGAGACCATGGGCTTGTCAGAAGCAAGCGGACGGTCTCTGTGGCAAAGAGGGGGAACTGGTGCTTGGCTGTTAGAGGACAGCCAGGCACCAGGTCTTACAGTAGAGATCAGAGAAAACCTCTGATCTCTGCTGTGTTAACCCTTTACATGCTGCAGTCTATGTGACTGCAGCATGTAAAGGGCTGTCACTGCAGCATGTAAAGGCTTATCACAATCGGACCCTCAGAATGTGATCAGGGGTCCTGATGGGTCCCTGTGGAAGTCCCCTAAAGGGACAAAAAAAAAAAAACAAAAACAAAAACAAAAGTTAAAAAATTATTAAAAAAATTAAATTAAAAACACTTGTCTCCCTTTAATTTGTAAAAAAATTAAAATAAAATCACAAATGTGGTATCCGTGCTTCATAATGACCCAGAGAAGGAAGATGGTACATTATTTAACCCCTTAATGACATTTTTTTCCTCCCCCCGTTTAAAAAATCATAACTCCTTTATTTATCCATCGAAGTCTCTGTCTGAGGACTTGTGTTTTGCGGGATGAGTTGTATTTCTTGTCGTACTGTTGCTGTAGTAGTTGTATTTTTTCAAAGACATTTAATTTTTTAAAATTATTTTCTGCTGCATCTTCTGCACGCAATAACTTTTTTATTTTTCCATTGACGTAGTTAAGTCATGGCTCATTTTTTGTTGGATGTCCTGTAGTTTACGTTGGTACCAATCCGGAATACATACGACTTTTTGTTCACTTTTTATTGCATTTTTTCTGGGAAACAGGGTGACTGAAAGTGCATTTGTGGCGTTCTTTATTTTTTTTCGGACTATGTTCACCGTGCAGGGTAAATAATGCACTACTTTGATAGATCGGACATTTACGGACGCGATGATACCAAATATGTATTTTTATTTTAGGATTTAGATTTTTTATTATAGATATGGCAAAAGGGGGGCGATTTAAACTTTTATTACTTTTTTTTTTTTTTTTTTTTTAAGTGTGAAAAAGTAATGAAAAAGAGAAATAACTATTCCAATTTGGTATTGGTATAATCGTACCGGCCTGTAGAATTACTTTAATACATTATTTATACTGCTCAGAGAATGCAGTGAAAAATAAAAATAAAAAAACATGCCAGAATTACAGATTTTGTTAATCTTGTTCATCATGCTCCAAAAAAAATAGATAAATGAAGACTGGAGTTCATCCCGCAAAAAACATGGCTTTCTAGAGCTCTGGTAATGGAAAAATAAAATTAATACGGCTCTTGGAATGTGGCGACACAAAAGCAAACCTTTAAGAAAAAAATGCTTAAAATGTACAAAAATAGCGAAACATAAAAACTGTATAAACTTGCTATCGCCGGAATCATGTGACTCAGAGAATAATGAATATCACACTATTTATTCTGCATGTTGAACGCCATAAAAATGAAATGCAAAAAACAAATAGCAGAATTTCTTTTTTTTCCCCCCAATCTCCCTACAAATGTTTTTACAAAAGTTATGCAATACATTATAAATACCCAAAAATGATGCCATCAAAAAGTACAACTTGTCCCGCAAAAAACAAGCCCTCATATGGCCGTGTCAATGGAAAAATGAAACAGTTGTGGCTCTTGGAACGTGACTGCAAAATTAGTTGAAATTCAATGATTAGACCATTTAAAAAACCTGCCCTGGTGGGTACAACAGGGTCGTAGGAAACCCGCCACTCAAGGGGTTAAGGGGAAATCACCTCTGAATCTCACCAGCCCATGCACTCTGTGGGTCTCCGCAGAAGGGTATCTCTCTGTTCATCTCCAGGACAGAATACTTTTCTGTCCATTTTTCAAAATTCAGAAGTCTTTCCAGGACTATAATAGACATCTTTTCTGTCCCTGCCTCAGTCGCTGACATCTAGACAGGCGTTTCTCACTTGCCCTCAAGTGTCTTGCAGGGGATGAACTGGGCTTGCTACTAGCTTGGCACTTTTAACAAGTTCCCATTGACTTTACACACAGTGAGAATTGCTTGCACCCAATTTTCTGGCAACGCCTTTAATTACAGACTTCTCCATATGGCAGTGCCACTGTTGTGCTTTCAGTACTGCAGCACTGTCCTGCATTGGCGTCCGCTCTGCTAGGGCCTAATCTTGGCTCTTGCTTCCAACTGTGCGCCAATAAGACCTCTTTTCATGGCAACCAGAAATTTTGTCAGCATTTGGCAGTGGCCCTGCCCAACACAACACCAAGCAAAATTAAGGAGGATCAGGGAACCACATGGGGCAAACAAAGAATAAATTCACACACAACAAGGTTAGTAAGAGTTCTAGCATAACTGTGCCCCTCTGCAAAAAGCAAGACCCCAAAAGACATGGTTTGAATAGTTTGATGTGGAGGAACTCATGTAACCTGCACAGAACCCTGACCTCAACCCCATTGAATATCTGTATGATGAATTGGAATGTAGCTCTTCTCATCCAATATCAGTGTCTAATATCACAAATGTTCTTTTGGCTGCATAGGCTTGAAAAAAATCTTGTGGAAAGCCTTCCTAGATTTATAGAGGTCAGTACAACTGCAAAATGGGGTCCAACTCCATATTAATATGTTAGGCCGAAAAAGATTTAGTAGTGAAACTGAAAAAGTTTGATCCCAATTATAGTCAACTTCTCATTCAAATAAAATAGTAATATTTTTCACCTCGAAGATAACATCTGCCAAGATTGACAGTGCCCGAAGTAAAAGTCAAAGGAACAAATTAGAAAGAAAATACAAACAGAAGAAAGCCTAGTAGCCGAATAAATAATGAATCAGGGGAACCAGCTTTGTCAGATCCAGGGAGCAGGTCATGTACAGCAAAGAGCTGGAGCAATAAAGTGAATCAGATTGGCCTGGCATACCAAGCCATGGCTGAATTAAATTACAAAGTGAAGGAGGGTGAATGTCTGGTGTCAGGGAAGTCTTCTAAGCTAAACGAATTATACGCTGTGTAACCTTTGAAATAATTGAGGTTGGAGGACAAAGTTTTTTCCTGACATAGCCCCTATTGTATTTTTCCCAGTTTACCTGCTAAGTCATTTTTCATTTTGATCAAATAAGATTTTATACTGCAGTAACAGTCATAGTTTTTAAAGAGGTATTCCCATCTCATGCATTTATAGCCTTTCCATAGGACAGGGTATAAATGACTGATAGAGGTTATTCCAACCTCCATGTTCCATCCTTATCACCATAACAGGGGTTCCCCCAACCTCATCTTGACTCACCACTAAGTGCTCAACACTGTTTCCACAACTTTCCTAAAAGTTAATGAGAGTTACAGAAACAGCATAGTAAAGCGAGCTACGTTGTTTCCGCAACCTGGGAATTACCAAAACAGAATAAACTGCTGTGTTATGTTGTCTACATAACTCCCATTGACTTCGATGGAGAACAGACAGTTTCTGTAATCCACAAGTGGCCACGGCATATGGGTTGATGATCCCATTTCAGCCATGTTTGAGATGGGAATACCCCTTTAACTGAAATTAGACACCTTTTTCAGTAGTTATTTGGCTTTAACCCCTTCATATATACATTGTGCAGTCATAAAAGTTGCATGGACCTGGCTCAGGAACTGAGTCCACTCCATACCCGGTGGCAATCAACTGTTTTTAACAGCTAATAGCTGCCAGTAAGCTCCGGCCACAGCAGGTAACTATTTAGATGCTGTGGTCAAAGCTGGCTGCAAATTTAAACAGTTAGTTGGAGGGGGTCCCATGCTGGCACCCAATCGAACCCCCAGGATGCGATCACATGGTGCTGATAAGTTAGCATGGCAGTTCAGAACCTAGTTGCTGACAATATATTGCTTTCTTCTTTGGGGGAGGCTCTCTGTTTAAAGAATCCCCTTTATTGTTTCTGCAGCTCTCCCTGGTTCCAGAGGATGTGATTTATACAGCTTATAACCGGTAGAAGAACCCTGAGGTGCTCTCTGAACCCCTTTTTCAGAACCTAGTAAAGGCTCCCAGTGCTGCCATGTACGGATGCTTGTAACAGGGCTTAAAGGGAACCTGTAACCTCCTATAAACAGCATAAACAAAGTTATGGTGCTTAGGGTGTAATTTTTATTCTTACCAGTCTTTTCCTTGCATGGTCAGCCATACTGTCCCCCTGTAGAAATATATAGCCATAATATCACCCTGTAGTAATATTTAGCCATACTGCCCCTGTAGTAAAAAAAAATAACTATAATGTCCCCTTTAAGGAATATGTAGCCGTAATATTCTCCAGTAGCAATATATACCTTTAATGTCTTTCTGAAATCATAATGTCTGCCTCTAGTAATATATAGTCATACTGTCCCTTTGTAGTAGTATATAGCCAAACTGCCACCTTGTAGTAAAAAATAGCCATAATGTCCTCCTGTAGGAATTTATAGACATAATGTCCTCCCGTAGCTGTACTGTCCCTCTGTAGGAATATATAGCCATAATGTCCCTGTAGGAATATATAGCGGTACCATTAAAAAATACAACTTGGCCCACAAAAAGCAAACCCCCATACAGCTATGTCAATGGAAAAATAAAAAAAGTTCTGGTTTTTGGAAGGTAAGAGTGAAAAAAAAATAAAAAAATTAAAAATCTCTGGTTCTGAAGAGATGGATAGATGCTGCATGGCTCTGCCTTCAGTCTCTTTCTCTATTGCTGGCTACAGGATGTAATTTACTACAGTATGTAATTTTACTACAGTATGTAATAAACTAGTTCAGGCAAGAGGAACAGAAAATGTGGAGAGCTATGTAAAAATCATAGATCAACAAACTGTAGGACAGTATACAAAACCTCTTTGCTATTGCTCTAATGCATCTCAATTACAAATAAAGGAAGCCATTCTGCAAATAGTCTCGATTAAACATATCCTAATGTCTAATGTTTTGTATGCGCAGCTCTATGCAACCCCATGGTCACAGGTTTCAAACAAACCATTTGATTAATTTGGTCATTCAATGATGTGTTAATATCTTGTTTTGCTTTATTTTTTATTTTAGATGCAACCAATAAATGATTACAAAATGAATGTTTAACCCACTAGGAAAATACACCTAATGATCAATGTACTAGGAACACCTACTCAATAACAGGTTGACCCACCTTTTTGGGCTATTACCACTTTCGTTGGGAAACAGATTCCACAAAGTGGCAAACATCCTCCATACTCAACTCGTCACATGCCTGCTTCAACTGCTTCATTATTCGAAGCACATCTCAGAGCCCTTTCCAGCATATCCCAAACACTTTAAATGAGGCTACTGTCTGGTGAGTTAAGGCGCTAAGGCAGTGTGGAAAGTTTATTGTTATGTTCCTCCAAACACTCCCTAGTGATCCAAGCTCAATGACATGGAGTATTATCATGTTGAAAGATGGCTCTATGGTTAGAGAAGACTTCTTGAAGATATGGGTGCAGATGGTCTGCTAACAGGTCTCTGTAGTGTTCACTATTTAAGGATTGTGGTACGATATCCTATTGTCCTAGGCTATGCCAGGAAAATACTCCCAGACTATGACAGTAAGTCCACCACCAGCCTGTTGAACCCCAATGGTACACCCATGGGCTACAGCTTCATGCTGTTTATACCAGACGCAGACCCGGCAATCTGTATAGTTCAGTAGGAAATGAAACTTGTCACTGTAGACAACCTTCTGTCATGTGTCCGAGGTCCATTGCCATCTTTCCTATGCGAGATGGTGTTGACAATGATGCAGGTCCACCAGGAGCACCCTTCTGGGGTTTCCACTATTGAACCCCAGTCAAAGCAAGGCATTCCAAATGGTCATTGTGGAAATGTGTCTAATTTGATGTACTGCAAGTTCATAAAGGCACTGTGCTACTTTCAGGGTTAAAATTCTAAATACAGCACCAATCGGGCCCACCCCACTTGCCCCGTTGCCGGCGGTAAGAAGAGACACCACACAGGGATCTGGTATCATTCCTCACACAGGACATGGCTCTCGGCTGTGCCAACGTGCTTTATTACAGATTACATGAGATCTTATACCCTTTGTCCCATCCCCAAGGGGGTGATGGGCTCATAACCATATATGGGAAGTCCGGATTTGCGGACTGAGACAGTGAAAATCATATAACAGTCATTATCTTGATACTGGCGCCTCTGGCTTGTACAGAAAATCACGTATTCAATTAACTCCAGTGCAAAGAATCACCCACTCAATTCTAAGAAGTCCGGATTTCCGGCCTGGGACAGTGAAAATTATGTACACGGTTGAACATCTTGATACGGCACTTCTGGGAAAACGGCCAAGTACATGCGTCCTTGTGTCTGGTTCCGTGGTTTTCTCTGAATTTCTAGAACATCTCTCTCAGCCTTGCAAAGCCTCTTGGAATATCTGATGTAAGGCGACATATAAGTTTTTTTCATTTGGAATTGAATAAAACTTGCATATAGGTATAAAACATTAAAAAAAAACATATGGCAATATATATATATACCCTCACACTACATTGTTGCTGCAATGTCAGAAGTTCCACCCAATGCTCGCCTCCGGGATCAACCATACATGGTCTGCCGCCATGTCATCTTCTGTAAGATGTCTGTCCATGGTTCAGCCAGTCTTGCTACAGTCTTGATACCATAGTTTGGGAACAGCCAACAAGTGTGACCGTTTAAAAAATACTGGTATCGCACCTACGGGCACCAACAATCTTTCAGTGGTCAAAGCCACTCAAGTCAGCGCATTTACCCATAACTGCAAAGTGTTGCCTTCTGAAGCACAACAGAACACTCAGCAGATCGAGACATGCTTATCACATGGTACCGCATTACTAATCCCCTGATGCCACATGCCAGCTGTTCTCAAGGCAGTGATCATTCAGTGTAGTTGTACATCAATTTCTGTAACCCTAAATTGATAGACACAATACAATCTAACATGAAACCTTATTTCAGGTATCAATGTCAGCCTAGAAATATAATCTCTGGTTCTTTTTATGATACATGAAAAGATCAGAGAAAACATGTCTTTTAAATGGTGTTGTGACTGATAAAAGTAGCACCAAAAAGTCAGAAGATTATACCCCTGAAAGGTGCGAATACAAGGGGTGGCATCTTTCACATCACCATCAGACAGATTTCGGCATTCTAGTTTTATGTCAGATGCTCTTTGAATGGCAGCTACATTCTTACCTGCTTATCATGCGGGCACGTTTACTCTGCCTCCAGTGATTTAACTCTCCGTCTTTCACACATCAAGAATATTGAAAAAAGGGGTTATCGTTATCGAAAATGATAAAAACACATAAAAAATGGAAGATGAAATCAATAGATCTAGATGAAAACAAATGTTATTTTGACCGTTATCATTAACAGCTTTATGCTGGTCTACGTTTAGCACATCTATCAATGCTGCAGCACTCAATACACTGAATTATTACATTCATTGGGTCTGCCAAGTCACTTGCTGAATATTCCTTAGTACGGGATCCTTGCCAAATAGCTACAACAGCACTTCTGTGTATCGAAATACATTACATTAGACCGATAGTATTTCACCGATATATTGTACTATGATTTATAGCAGTGCTTTTCTTTTTTAATGACTTTGACATATCTGTGGAGCCATATAAGTGCTTACAGATTTGAATCTAGAGAAGAACATGCAAATAGTGTAGAGATATATTATCAGCAGCTCTCATAAAAGATGTAAGAGGAGCAATATTGAATGTCTCAAAAACACTGACTTAACAATATTTAAAAAAACAAATCTTGAAACTTTTTAGCCCCCCCACCACCACCACCACCACTAGCTTCTTCACTTGGAACAGTGCCACAGCAACTGGAAATGCCTGTTGTTAAACTCTTGCTGATATCTGCTATCATCAATACTTACAATCCACCATCTACTGTGTGTAGAACGCAGTGATGGTGGGGATTCAAGAGCCGAACCTGCACCATCCACGGAAAGTGTCAGCTGTATATTACAACTGATGCTCTTTTTCAACCCACGGAATTGGAGATCAATCCGTTCCCGATCCGGTCGTCTAATCCTTTCAGATGCCACAGTCAATAGTGACAGTGATATCCAAATGGTTAGACCAAGGAAGAGGGTTTCCTCCGTCACCCAAAGTGACAGGGACCTAATAAAGGTCTGCCATCACTTAATACTGATTTACCCAACCAGAGACAGGACCTTATAGGATGTTTGGCAGCATTATGCTGAGAGGTATAATATAGAATTAGTGTATCAGTAGTGGTATAGTGGACTGAAGACCCCTACTTGCACTATTCTCAAATTCTATGAACCAAAAAGAAAAATAGTAAAAACTAATATTTGAGGATCATTTTTCCAAAATGAGTCAAGTCATTCCTAAAGATTTTGTGCCTTATGATACAGTACAAATCCCTTTGCTTCTTGTCATGTATACAAAGTGACCACCTAAAATATGTCCCATTGTACAATAATACTTAGTATAGTTTTTTAGAACTCTTTTAAAATATAATTTTTTTTTAAATTTTCTCTAAACTAGTTCCTTGTGACTTGACTAATTTTGGAAGAATGTTGCTCATTTGTCTTTTGGCACTGCCCGCCGTTTTTCGTCTTCACATGTAATACTGAAGGGATGTGCAGTGTGTTGTAATAAAGCTTAATTATTATATAAAAGATAAGCATTATGCAACTTTCTAATAGACTTTGTGTTTCAATTCTTCACCAGATTTTAGTTTGCTTTCACTGAATGGGAATGTTCTCATCTATATTCAGACGTTAACCAATTGTCCTCATCTACTTGTAGTCCTGCTTACACAGGAGAGAAACTGTTAAACTTTCAAGACAGGTCATCAATAGATGATCGGCGATGGACCACTGCTTGGATCCACACCGCTCAGCTGACTACCGTAAACGCTGACAGTATAGAAAGTGCAGGAATCGGCTTATTCTGACCATAGGACAGCCGTCTGGGTTGATATTGCAGGTGCAACTCCCAGTTGACTTGAAAAACTCAAAATTCAAAAAATTCAAACATTTTCCAGACAACTTCTTTAAGTTGTACAGTAAGTAGGAATGTTTATCTTAAATATTAAAATGGTAAGGAATTTAAAGAAAAATATTTCAGATAGTTGCAGAACATTTAAAGAACATTTACCACGGTCACTATTTTACTTAGAATCTTATATTGCTATATACTTTTATTGAACAATTCTGTTACAAATATTGTACAAGGGGGGTGGAGTGGAGGGCAAAAATATGGAAACACCATAAAAATGCATGAGATTTTAATCATTAGCATTGAGCTGCCTTCTTGAACCCTGCTTGTCTGAGAGCTTTCCTGACAAATTTGTGTTTACTTCACCTCTTGCCTTGCTCTGGGTAATTTTGGGAGACAGCTGGTAACAGCAGCTGATTTGCTCAAACCCCTGACCAATGGAACCTTGTTGCTCGGGCAGATGTTCACTTGCTAAGAGCTGTCCCTAATTGGTCCCTGCGCTGAGCCAATCAGAGGCAGCACTCACTCATTCATGAATTCATGAATGGGTGAGTGAGAGCTGCCTCTGATTGGTGAGGCTGTGACCAATCAGAGGCAGCTCATTCAGCAGGCGGGGATTTTAAATCCCCACCTGCTGAATACTACAGAAAGCAGTTCAGGAGAACTGCCGGCCAGATGCGGCTGAACTCCGGCTGCAGCGGAAAGGTGAGTGTGTGTGTGTGTGTGTGTGTGTGTATATATATATAGATATAGATATATATATATATATATATATATATATATATATATATATATATATATATATATATATATATATATATATATATATATAATATTTTTTTTTTATTTTATTTTTTTTTTTTTTTTTTAGGACACATTTTAGGATGATTTTCAGGTAAGGGCTTATATTTTTAAGCCCTTCCCGAAAATTCATCTGCGCTCGCTGGCAGCCCATTGCTTTCAATGGAGCCGACTGTATTGCCGGCTCCATTGAATTCAATGGGCTAACATCGTTCTTCTCTGCCACAACTGTTACAGCTGTGGCAGAGGAGAACGATCTTTATGCTGACAGTGCGGGGGGGTGGGTCTCACTCTTGCCACTATTGTGGCTTAACAGTGAGACCTCGGAGCCCGAAATGCAGCCCTGCATGTTGCTCCTCACCTGCCCTATCCATTTCTGTGTTTTTTACATGACTTTGGTGATTTGCTAAGATTTTCACAAATGAAAACCTTAGCGGAGCACCAGTCATATACAAAAATGCTCGAGTCGCCCATTGACTTCAATGGGGTTCGTTACTCGAAACGAACTCTCGAGCATCACTGAAAGTTCGACTCGAGTAACGAGCACTCAAGCATTTTGGTGCTCGCTCATCTCTACTGATATCCTTAGTCATGTTTTAAGACTTTTTTGTGGTCGAACATTGACCTACAGTGTAGCAACATATAGTAGCTCTAGAGAAACACTTTTTTTCCCGGTGAAGGAGACCTAATTTACAAACACAGGAATACCAGAAGATTCTTTAAATTTTTCCTCAGTAGGCGTCAAACCTAAAATGGCAAACTGCATAACCTTCATGGTAAATGATACATTTTCCAGAGTCACCATTGCACTTACTAAGCCATCATCTGCCCCACCTCTAAGTGTTGACCGCAGATGAAATGCCCTATTCTTCATTATTTCAGTGTGCATTTCCAAAAGTCTACCCTTACGTGCAAGTATGCTCAGTCTACCATGTTCACAGCACCATCTGCCAACACAATCTCATTTTACAGTCCGCTACATCTTCGCTGTCGTTAAATGATGCACCATGTGACAACCGGAATAAAGATCCAACTCCACAGTGAAATCCAGCAAATTGCATTAATATGAAACAAATACAGAGGTAGTTCTCTAGTAATCAGTCTGTTTTAATTACAAAAGGCAAACAGCATACCCAAATGAACAGAGCATTTATTAAATGTGCAAGAAAGGTGAAGAATGTCCTCCGCAGTTTCCACTAATTACAGTGGGGATTTATGCAATACACAGGCGTCTAATATAAATGCAAGGAATGGAGAGTTCCAAACTTGCTCCACATATAAATGGGTCCTTTTGTGTAGCTCGTACAACCGAGATACCTCACGTAATATTCCATGGATGACATAATAAAGGCTAATTCAGGCTTGCATTATTTTAATTCAAAATTTGTATTGTGAGGCCGCTAGCTGAAATGATAATCTACAACTAGATGTGGCATTCACTGTGGGAGAGCCTATTTGTTACCAAATGTAATTGGCGCAAAAAAAGTATGTTTACCTAGGAAGAAATATTCGCCGGAGGGTCTTGTTTGCTGATAACTTCATAAATTAATTAACACGTTGCCTCGTTCACCAAAACAAGAGCTATCCTGGTGGCGTGGAAACAATGCAAGACAGCAGATAACATTATTTCTCGACGTTCCTTGGATTGATTCGGCGATTAATGTTGCATGGCTTAGAAAGAGACTCCTAACAAATGACTATTTAGTTTTGATGGTAAAATTTTATATTAAAAGTGAGATCCGTGACATTAAAGTCTGTATTTCCAATGATAAAAATAATTGAGAACTGTTCTGTTTGTGTTTTTAGAAAATTGAAAGGCTATGAAGAGTAGCCAAGCATACGGTCATTACCCTATTTGCTCTTAGATGTATAATTATATTAAAGCCCATGTGAAAGCATATTCCGGAATTCAGATTGTAGATGACAGAAAAAATGGGTTGAAATTGTATTTTTTAATGATGATTCTCTAAATGTACTCATCTTTAGAGAACATTTCCACTAAGATAATGATTTATGCAAGGGGGGAAAATCAGACTCCATGTATAAAGATATCGTTAAAGGAGGGAAATATATAATGCTTTACGGCATTGCACTTGTTTAAACTTCACATTTAAAACTTTTTTTCATCATTGAATATCATTAGAGTTGAGCGAACATGCTCGTCCAAGCTTGATGCTCGTTCGAGTATTAGCATACTCGTTGAAAGATAGAGAGAGAGAAGAAAACAAAGAATCGGCACCGGGCGGCAGGTCCATTGAAAAAAATGCTCGAGTCTCCCATTGCCTTCAATGGGGTTTGTTACTCGAGTAGAGCTCTCGAATATTACAAAAAGCGCGACTCGAATAACGAGCACCCGAACATTTTGGTGCTCGCTTATCTCTAAATATCATGTTAGGCCTTAGTCAGACGGGGGTTTTTTCCCGAGATTTGCGGATCGCATCACGGATGCGCATGCGCAAATCGCGTGACCGGGGGCGAAAAATCGCGGGAAAATCAGCACCTAGCCGCATTTATGGTCGCAGCAAAACGCCCGTCTGACCGGAGTAAAATCGCCGTGCACATCAAAATGCGCATGAAACTTAGCCTCCATATTACGACCACCTTGTCAGCCTTTGCCATTTCATTCAAGTTCTCACATCCTACAAGACTATGCACTCGCCAGATGATGGTAGGACAGCGCGGTGTACTCGCCAGCGAAAAATCGCAGCTAGCTGCAGTAAATGATTTTGGTGCGCACATAAAACGCCGAACGCAGATAGGCGCGATCTGCGAATCGTCATGTCCTATAATTTATCGCATATCCGCATAAAAAGCTGACATGTGACCGATACCATAGCGAACCATTGGTTCTATATATGCGCGAATCGCATGCGCAAATCGCGTGAAAAAACGCCCGTCTGATTAAGGCCTTAAAGTGTATATGAAATTAAAGCCAAATCAAAAAGTTGAATAGTTTGGGAAACATATTGTTTTGATGACTTAAAGCCCATTTACACGGGACGAATGTTGGGCAAACGTGGCTGTTCATATTAGTATTTTTAGGTATATGTTAAACATACATGAAAAAAAAATGTATACAAGCGTATGCCATTTTAAGCATATGTGTATATTTTAGAAATGTATATGTTTGTGACCATTTTTAGGTACTGTACAGTGTCTAGTAAGCACAGTGTTTTCCAAAAATCAAATGACTAAAGCAAACTGCATGCAAACCTATAACACTGGGAGATGTCAATTTACAAGCCTGCAGGATTCTCAATTGAGCTGTGGATGACAACGTGATATAAGACAAGCTGTAAGAATCCATGCAAGATAAATAAAACAATGGGGAAGATTTACTAATGCTGTGTAATATACTGACAGCATAAATGGAGACCAGGCAGTCTAAAGATGTACCAATTTATCTCCGTGGCCCAAGCTCGGTGATGGACTTGACACATCTTTAGACATTTTGCCTAAATTGATACCTCCTATGGTGGGTTTATTGTGCCTGAAAAATGTAGATCAGTTTGGTCTATGTGGTCTTATCTTAACCCACACCTCTTTTCTGATAAGCCATGCCCCTTTCATAGTAAGCTACGCCAAACTAAAAAGTATCTAAAACACTTAAAGGGCTTTTCTACGACTGTACTATTGATGACCTTGGGATCCTTGGCTGATATAGGGCCATCTGATAATGAGGACAAAGACGGAAGCTGATAGTTCAATCTGCCTTGCAGAAGCCCAGGTTGGTAATCCCAGGCGCAGCTTCCATCGATGCTGACCTGATATCAGTTGATCACTGGGGGTCCCAAGTGGTGGACCCCTGCTGATCAACTGTTGAACAGAAAACCCTTTTATTAAATGCAAGACATGTACGCCAGTTTTTTGGCACAAATTTCTCCATATTCTGGTGTATTTAGTAAATTTGCCCTAATGTGTTTAGAAATAAACTCAACTTTTAATGTAGATTGTAAACTTTAAAATTGTGTTTAAGGCGGGCTGCACATGACTCGGTTGGATTCTGCATGCGGGAGCCCGCAGCAGAATCTTACCCTGGGCCCAGCTGGCATCCATGCGTTCCTCTCCTATCTTCTTTTCTGTACTGCGGATGGTCTGCACTGCCAGCCATCGGACATGCGCAGTACAGATTTTTTTTTTAAACGCCTGCTTTTCCCACGTCATCGCCTAGCGATGAAATGGATTTCACAACTTTTCCACTCATGTGCAGGAAAAAGCATTTTTCCATAGCATGTTATGGGCGGTATTTGCTGTGGAATCCAGAGGCGGACGCCCGCTCCAGATTCCACCTGCAATGCAAATATGCCCATGTGTAGCTGGCCTAAAGGTCTGCTAAATACAGTATGCTGTAAAGATCCAACCTGGGAAGGTTAAGCTGCCCAATTGGTTGGTTTTAGGCATTTCAATTGACCACTGTTGTAAAAGAAAATGACCAATTTGTTGTGATGCCCAACATCAGAAAATATATGATCTGTCAGGGTGAAAAATGTCATCCATAGTGGGCTGAAAATAAAAGCGTATTTGCCAGTTTGCGAAAGACCGGTATGGTTTTTGAAAACTTGTTCCTTGTCAACCAGTCTAGTCTGGCATGTGGCTGTGGGATCATTCATATGAAAGTCTTATGCGTGTGGGCAGCTTTAGAACAAAGCATGGTCAAGGACCTGGCTGTAAGTTAAAGGGGTTGTCCCGCGGAAGCAAGTGGGGTTAAGCACTTCTGTATGGCCATATTAATGCACTTTGTAATATACATCGTGCATTAAATATTGGCCATACAGAAGTTATACACTTACCCCCTCCGGTGTTGGCGTCTGAGTCTCCATGGCGCCGACCGAAGCCTTCTTCTCCCTCGATTAGACGCACTTGCGTAGTCTGCTCTTCTGTTCTGTTGAATGGGGCCGCTCCGGCGTGCTCGCGCCGCACAGGTCTTCTGCGCATGCAGGGGACGCCAACACCGGAGGGGGTAAGTGTATAACTTCTGTATGGCCAATATTTAATACACGATGTATATTACAAAGTGCATTAATATGGCCATAGAGAAGTGCTTAACCCCACTTGCTTTCACGGGACAACCCCTTTAACACATTATAATGCATGAGATTTTCAGTATTACTTATTGAGGTTCTTTTATAATTATTTTAATTTTATGCCAGGATTTTGCCTCAATCACTCACAAAAGCGACAATGTATCTTCTGTTCTCTGATTTACTTCCACTAGAAAAATGTACTTCAAGGTTTTCTAAAGCTATATCGTACCTAAGATATCTCATCTGTCATTTCTTTCCAGAAATCCCCCGAATATGTGTAATCTGTGTGGTACACTGAGATTAGGAGACTAGAACAATCGTGCTTCCTTACTAATTAAAGTAAAAGCAAAAACTTGAAATCTATTAGGCCTCCTTCCCACGAACGGATTTCCGCCGCGTAATTCGCGGCGAAAATCCGCTGCGTTGCCCGCAGCTATTAGGTTCTATTGAACCTAATAGCACAATGCTCACGATGCGTAATTCCACCGCGGAATTACGCACCGCGATTTCTCCCGTCCTCACCCGCAGCATGCTCTATTTTCTGCGGGTGAGGACGGGCTGTACGCACTGACGGCTTCCATTGCAGTCAATGGAAGCCGTCCATTCACGCTATCTCCCGCTGTAACCAGCGGGAGATAGCGTGAAAAAACGCTTTCCCGCCCACCGCCGAGCGTCATATGACGCCAAATGACGCGGTCCGGCCGCGTCACGTGACACGGCCGGCCGTGCACGTGACACAGCTGGTGACGCGAGGGCGGTGGGCGGTGACGGGCGGTGACGCGCGGCGGTGGGCGGGGAAGCGATTTCACGCTATCTCCCGCAGGTAAGTATAGGGGCTCTGGGGGGCGCCGTGACGGGCTTCGCAGCGGAATATTACGCTGCGGAGCCCGTCACGCTCGTGGGAAGGAGGCCTTAGAGATTACAGTATTTTGATTTAGCTGCTTCCTTAGTAATTGTGGTGGGGCAACAATTTTAAAGTAAGAAGAGGAACAGTGGAAACATTAAGCCATGCCCTTCCTCATATCAGAGAACCATAGAATCATAGAATGGTAGAGTTGGAAGGGACCTCCAGGGTCATCGGGTCCAACCCCCTGCTCAGTGCAGGATTCACTAAGTCATCCCAGTCTGATATCAAAGGACCATAGAGGGTATATTCCATGATCACAAATATCACAGAATTTAAAAAAAAAAAAAAAAAAAAAACTGTACTAAACGCTGATGGTCATATGCCAGTCATAAACAGCAGTGCTCTGGAAGCAAAATCGATAGAGGCGTTTAAGAGGGGACTAGACATCTTTTTATTGTTCAATTATTTTTTTATTGTCAATAGGCATAACAGGTTACAAATACAGAATCAATTGTATTATGTGTAGAAAGCGGTATTCACTTCTTTTTTAAGAACATTCACATACTTACAGAACTAGCCTATAGATAATTAGTATAATCATATCTACTTAACAAAGGGGGGGGGGGGTAGACATCTTTTTAGAGCGCTATGACATGACAGGATATAGACATTAAATAACCAGTATGGTTGTTGATCTAGGAATCTTCCAACTGCCCGACTTGGAGTCCAGTAGGAACTTTTCAAATGTTGATCCATGGATTATTCTGACTGCCATTATGGAGTCAGGTAGGAACTTTTTTCCCTCCAAAATGGGGTAAATTGGCTTCTGCCTTATTCAGGTTTATTGCCTTCCTCTGGATCAACATGGGGGGTTGAACTGGATGGACGCTTGTCTTTTTTTTGGCCTAGCATATTATGTTACGACGTAAATTTCTTAATAGGCGCATACCTTTTTCTGTCCATGCATCAGAAATTCAAATAAATTTGAGTAGGTGTAGATTTGTGCTATAATTTTTAACAATTTCTAGTCTAAATTATAGTATATCTGTAGGGCTACAGGAGGTCCCATCCCGTCTAATAAATCCGACCAACTTTCCTCACCGCAAGAGATGTGCAAAAAGTAACAAATGATTTTGCAAATATAGCGTGCGCCATCATTTACAAATTTGCTATGTTACAATTGTAGTGCTAAATAATATCTATCTATCTATGAAACCGGTGTCAGGTGAGGAATATGACACCATTTATGGAGAGGCTTTTACACGCAGTAATTAATCCTTGGGACAAATGAATACATAGTTTGCTTTCAAACGACATCCATATACACACGCAGATAATCATTTACATTTTTCAGGATCTTTTTTAATTGCAGTCCACCATTGGTCTGTCAAGGGAGTCTGGAAATCCCTGGGAATGGTCTCCATCGACTCAACGATCACTTTTTACAAGTGATGACTAGCAAACTATAAATGATGATTCTTATGCTTGCGTAAAATAAAAGGCAAAGGTTAAGCGAACAAATTTTCGTCTATGAATCATTGGCTATGTTTACGCTGATCGATTATTATTAGAAATGAGCGAACCTACTCGGCCACGCCCCTTTTTCGCCCGAGCGCCGCGATTTTCGAGTACTTCCGTACTCGGGCGAAAAGATTCGGGGGGCGCCGTGGGTGAGTGGGGGGTTGCAGTGGGGAGTGTGGGGGGGAGAGGGAGAGAGAGAGGGCTTCCCCCTGTTCCCCCGCTGCTACCCCCTGCGCCGCCACGCCTCCCCCGCCCCCCCGGCACCCCTCAAATCTTTTCACCCGATTACGGAAGTACTCGAAAATCGTGGTGCTCGATCGAGTAAATACTGGAAACGAGTAGGTTCGCTCATCTCTAATTATTCATTTTTGCACAATTAAATGATTATTCATATGGTAATTATTTCATGTAAAATGGCCCTTAGGGATAGTTCTTATCCACACACTGACAGGCGGGCACAAGAGCTAAGGGCTCATTCACAAGGGCATGAAATTCATGCAGCTGTTAGCTACGCAAAAGAATCGCAACTGTAGCTGCGGAAACATTGTCTGAACAGATGATTTTTCTGCACTAAAGTCCTGTGCTTCAGCCGCGATCTTTCCACAAAGAACGTGAGGGACTGAAAATATGTGCTGCTGAAGAGAGATGAGGGGACACCCCAGGGCTTTCCTTAATCTCCGCGGGGGTTCCCTTAATCGCTAGGAGCTCCCTTCATGCCAGCTCCGCTGAAGGGGTTCTCCTGCACCGGAGATGAAGGAATTCCTCAGCAGCGCAGGGGAGATGAAGAGATTCCCTCCATCTCCCCTGCAGGGAAACCCCTCCAGCCGCACTGCTGGGGAATCCCTTCATCTCCCTTAGCCATCCGGCTTGCATAGTTTTTCATAAGAGTCTATGGAGGCTTTTGCATTTTGCACATCAAAGCTAGGTCAGGCCTATATTTTCACGCAGCAGGGAATTTGAGTTGCTGAATTTCAGTCGCCGGTGTCCTATATTTTTAGGTGCAATTTTTTTGTGCAGCTAAAATTCCTTTGTCTGAGTGTTTCCATAGGAAACCATTGGTTCTAATAGTCACGTTTTTTTGAACATGTAAGTTAACTTCGCAAATTCCCTCATGTGAATGAGCCCTCAAGCTGTATACTATCCTTTAGGGCTCACTACCTAAGAGGCTGGGGTATAGCAGAATGACTTTACCCATGACCAGGCAATGCCGAAACTTGGTGTCTGGATGATCTTCGGCTGTCACTTCAGTCTTTCTTTATGGGGGCACCAGTCTAGAATTTCACTCTTGGGGTCTCTCTCTGTTGTGTGCTTTGCTTGCAGAATCAGTTTGTGTCTGTACACAGCGTACCTGTAGTCTGCGCTGTCAGCTCTTGCTCAGTAGGTACCGGTTGCATCGCACATCAGCGCAGGAAACAGCATGCCCTTTTAGTAAACACAGGTTTTAGTCAATCTGCGGTTCTGCTGAGGTCCTGACATTACACAGCAGCAACATGCAAGACAATGTATTCTGTGACTGCTCTCAAGGTCCTGGCAGGGCCATAAACAAAGCAAGAATCTGGAGAATCTGAATCATTGTTCCATGTAAAGGGGCTCTAATTAGAGATGAGCGAGTAAAGATTCGGGGGCCGGCACGGGTGACAGGTGAGTTGTGGCGGGGAGCGGGGGGAGAGAGGGAGAGATAGATCTCCCCTCCGTTCCTCCCCGCCGGCCCCCGAATCTTTAGAGGCGAGCAGGGAGATACTCGGCTAAGGCACTACTCGTTCAAGTAATGTGCCTTAGCGACTATACTCGCTCATCTCTAACTCTAATATATATATATATATATATATATATATATATATATATATATGCATTCTACCCCTTACACATACAAAAAGTACACATATACACGCTTTGGCATGGGAATATATGCACATTCATGTTTATTTCTTACCCAGACAGAAGTCTATCAGTAAATGCAACTAAGCTTCTTCTTACTGCTGATGTAGTGAAGCATATCAGACAACAAGCTTCAATAAATTGGTCCCACTGCTGTCTGATCTAGAACAGAGTCTACATTAAAGAAATTAATTGTATTTCCGATATATTCTCAGTGTATATTGCGCAGGTTTACCATTCGTTATTCTACCTGTGCTTTTTACTTTTCTCTGTGAGAAGTATATTTGTAAATTGAGCATTTTTCCTCTGATTGTGCAAATTTGTGTTTAATATTGAATCATTTGGTGTTGGAATATACAGTAAACCCTATTAAATAGAATGCGCCCCTTGTTCTCCATCTAGTACTTGTCTCCGTGTAATCATACACTTTATGACACTGTAATCTATCTGAAGCCAACAACAATGCGAGGCAATCTTCGTCAGACACATTAAATGTTGTCCAACAACGACATTGGCATTGGAAATAGAAAACAGGTTTCGAATTTAATGAAAGTGCGATGCATTCCGTAACGCACTGTGACATATTGTCTTAGTTCCATTTCAATGCATCATTTGCCACTTATCGTACAGTGCACATATAAAAGCTTTTTCCAAATGCCTCCCCAATTCCCTTTCATTCTCACTCTCTCTATCAAATCTAAGAGCAGATTCTACCAAGCTTGGAAGTAAAATGGCAAGTTAATATGTCCAAGATAGAAGTTTTGCTTGCAACAATACTCATCAGTCATTTACAACATTTTACTGACAAGAAAATGGCAAATAACTACAAGTTTCATTCCTACAGCAGCAATGAAAAGCTATGGTATTTAGAGAAGTGAATGGCTGCAACGCTATTGGGCTCAGCAATTCAGTACTTGCAAAAGTTAACTGCTTAGTCTCTTAAAGGGTAGACAAAAGAATGCAAGAAAATACTTGTTTTGTACATCACTGAAAAATGAACCTGAGAGAAAGGGGATCGAATATTGACATCTAGATATCAATATAGGAATTGAAGTACAGTACTGTCTTTTTAATGGAGAGTGAAAACAAGCTCATGTTCTGCTCAGAGCAACCAATCCCGACATCTGACCACAAGGCTACTTTTGTACACAACCTAAAATGTACGGTGTGAATCTGCACTAGAATTCCACATACACTCTGTAGTAACGCTCATTGTTTTTTGTATCAGTGTATGATTAGGGTTATTCTTTTTCTTCTGTACTATTCAAACTTTGCTCTATTGCGCGTGAGTTTGAGGGAAAAAATGTGTATGAAAAATAGGGCAAGCTAGAGGTTTGACAGGAGGAACTCCCCTGTCACACCCCTACCTCTGGATTAGCAGAGTTTTGTAAGGTCTTTGCTGGTGGCATCAAGCTACAATAATACCCAGCCGTCCCCTTTCCATGTGCCCTTGGCAACCATGGACAGTGGGGAGCAGCATCAGCGGGGAAGGAGCGGACGGCAGTGTCCTGGCGGCGGTGCATCAGGAGAATCTGGATGTGTCATGCCACCAACGATGACAGAAGGCAGACGGACACCCCGGAGCAGCAGGAGCACAGAACTGCCGGACTGCAGTGTGGTGCTGCCGCTACCTGAGCATACACTGCATGTCCTGCTGGCGGTGGTCGGGAGCAAATGGAGCAGCGGTGAAGGAGCCCAGCAGCTTGTGGCCAGGGAGGCTGGGACAGGTTAAGGTGCATCGCGGACCTTACTTCTGGGGCCGAGTGGGAAGCCTGGGACACAGACACCATAAGTGGGGAGTACCACTGTTACCCGGGAGCTGGGACGTCCTGACGCAGGCGGTCGGGAGAAAATGGAGCAGCAGAGAAGGGCACGAGCAGTCTGCGGATGGGGAGTCTGGCACACTTACAGCTGCATCGCGGAGGTTACTTCTGATGTTGCCCAGGGAAACTGCCAGATTTACAGGATTACCGGGGAGGAGAACTGTTGGCCAGGAGCTTGGACAGCAGCATCACACTGTCCTTCCAGGACCTGCAGGAGAGCCATCTGTCCAGCCAGTGAGGTACTGGGGGGGGGGGGGGGGGGTCACCAGGCTGTCAGTGCTCTCTCCAGCACTACTTCCTGGTGGCGTCAAGGTACAATAATACCCTTTTCTCGCACGTACTATTACAGGGCAAGAATCCCAATAGTGAAACGAAGCCATTGAAATCAATCGTTTTGTTTCATCTTATTATGGGGCAGTGAAAATCACGGCCTTGCAGCAGGACTAAAATATGCCCATCTGTTTAAGCCCTCAGTGAATGGGATTTGTTGTGAGACATCCAGCTAGTAGTGTGTTGAACCTTCCTTGGCCTTCAGAACTGCAACAGTTCATGTTGGCATGAATTCCACTAGGTGTTGAAATAAATCTGCAGGCATATTGGCCCCTGCAGACAGGACAGCTTCTTGCAGTGGCCAAATATTACATGGAAGTACTGACATATTCTGGACAGCTGACAGGAAAGGTTCATCAATTCATGCTGCTTGTTCCAAATTCTGACCCGCCCATCAGCACGGTGCAACAGAAATCTGGATTCATCTTTTATCCACTGGAGGTTTGCTTGCTTCTTTCATGCAGCAATGGCAATCGAACTGGTCGTCTGCTGTTGTAGAGCACTTGTTAATTGGAGCCGCAGAGTTGTACCTGGTTCCAATTTCTTTGACCACACACCACCTGTTCATCAGAAAGATTCTTGACTTCCTCCTTTGACCTTCCATCAATAAGTTCTGTACATCCACTGGATCCTTTTTGCTGAATGTTTTCTTTGATCACACCATTCTCTGTATACTCTACAAACTGCTACATGAGAAAACTCCCCCAAGCTTGGCAGTAAAATCCTGGCCCCGGCTAGTCTAGCACCGATGACCAGGTTTTATTGAAAGTCATTCAGATCGCTAGATTTTCCCATTCTAATATGGATCCACTCTGAAACTGATCCACAGAAAACATACTTGATTTTGTGCTGCACTCCGGGATCATGTGTCTAATATCCATAAAGGGAATTCCCTATCGTGAAAGAGCATCTGTCTCTAATAAAGTGGCCATCTATTCTATTTAATCTGTCTATCCATCTGTTCATTTATTCTGCATATGGACAGAGTGGGTTTTTTAACATGCTTTAAATTGCTGTAACTATTTTCTATAGCTACTTTATCTGTAACCTTATCAGACCTGGTATCAAACTTTTACCGATTCTTTTAGAGCATCAAATAAATATTTATACATTTGATGTATAACATGGAGGTATTTGGGTTTTCATCTTCACTTTTAAGTTCCATACGCCATCCTTCACTCTATGCTCCTGTACTTCCATTGAGCTATTCATGCTCTCTACGCTTCATCCATTAATTTGAAGCATAAACCCAGCAGTAAAATGCTGAAAAAGTATAATATAGATAAAATATATAGATACCACATTCAGAGTAAAATAGTTGTTACATTATATACTGTAAATAGATACTGAGGATATTTCAGATCACAGAGGCAGTTTAAAGAAGGGACAGGATGGATGGATGGATGGATAGATAGATAGATACCCTGTTTCCCTGAAAATAAGACATAGCATGATTTTCCAGAATTTTTAAGGATGCAAAATGATTTTTCAGGCTTTTTGAGGATGCTTGAAATATGAGCCCTACTCCAAAATTAAGCCCTGCTAACAGTTAATTAAAAAAGTCAATTTAAATAGTGTCCAGGCAGCTGTACATATAAAAAAGTTAAACCTTTTTGAACAAAAATTAATATAAGACACTGTCTTATTTTCGGGGAAACACGATAGGTAGGTAGGTAGATAGATGGTAGATAGATAAATAGATAGATAGAGAACTAGATAGATATGAGATAGATAGATATTAGATAGATAGATATAGATATGAGATAGTCAATCCTTGTTAAAATATTGTCTAAAAGTTCATGAAGCATGACTAATTTTTCCTAAGGTCTCCTTCACATGAAGATATTGGTACCATTGTATTACACTTGCGGGTTTTGCATGCGTAATATGCTGTACCAATCTGCCATATGCACTCATGTTGCCACTCACACATATTGCGCAGCATGTTCTATCATGGCGTGTATTATGCTCCACACATGCCAAGATAGTGCATGGCCATTGGCGGCGTGCAGCCAGTATGCAATGTCATTGTGTACTTTCTGCATGCGGTGTGACTGTCATGTGGGTGGCACACAGTGAATTATGCTCCTGTGAAGTCACCCTAAGGGTGAGTTCAGACATAAAGGACCACAAATCTGCTGTAAACTACAGTACAATACATTTGGATTGGGTGTAGAAAATGATATCCATATGTATGGAAACGTTCTGCACGGGAAACCAAGGATGCTTCCGAGGGTGAAATTCATGGCTAATCTGATGTAAAATCTGCCACATAATCCACATGTGTTGCTGCAGATTCACAGTGGAATTACAATGAAATCCATGGAAGATTTTTTTTCTGCCACGTCTGAACTCACCCTGTGAAATTTATGTCAATAAAAACACTAAGGGGTTAATTTTCTCTCTGATTTCCTACTGATACTTGCTATATTTGCTTCTCCCAACAAACCTGCTTGTAGGTGTCATTTGTTGGTGTTGTTTGCTTTTTTTTTGCAATCGTGGTAAAAAACAAATCTTTAGAAGTGTTAATTGGTGTGGAATATACAAGAAAATAAACCCAGTACGAAATACAAATTAAGGAATACACTGCTCCAAAAAATTAAGAGAACACTTAAAGGGGCATTTCTGTAGAAATAATATTGTTGACCTATCGGCCGGGTCTGCTGCTCGGGACATCGACCAATCAGATATGTGGATGCGTGCTGTCAGCGCCGCAATAACAGAGGCTGGCGCTTGTAACTGTAGGCACGGCTGCCATTGAATTCAATGAATGGCCAATCACAGGCAGTGCTCAGCTGTCATTCATTGAATGGCTGAGTGCTGACTGTGATTGGCTGAGCGCTTAGCCAATCAGATACAGCTCTTTCAGCAGGCGGGGATTTTAAATCCCCGCCTGCTGTAAGAGCCGGGGATTTTAAATCCCCGCCTGCTGTAAGAGCCGGGGATTTTAAATCCCCAGCTAATGAAAGAACCTCAGAGCAGTGCAGGGAGAAGAAGTGGCTACACACGGTTGAGCCCCGGCAGCCGGGGAGAGGTGAATATATATATATATATATATATATATATATATATATATATATATTTTTTTTTTTATTTTTTTTTACACCAGCTAAGGATGATTTTCAGGGAAGGGCTTATTTAAATCCCATCCATGAAAATCACTGCGAGTTTGCCTATGTTCTGCATACCCCGCTTGGAGCGCTCAGCTGGATACCAGCTGAGAGCTCCGAGAAGACAACAGCTGTATGCAGAAGATAGCGGTCCCGCTTGTCTTCTGCATGCAGCGTGAGCCTTCATTTACACACTTATGCAAAGTGAACACTCAAAACTGTTACTCAAACTGCCATTTGAGTACACAACGATTATTGCTCAAAAGATGTATTTTGAGTGATAATCATTGTGTCTAAATGGGGTATTAATCTAAAGCTATCCCCTATCCACAGGATAGGGAATGACTTTATAATTAGTGGAGGTCCCACCACTGAGGCCCACATTGATCCCAAGAATGTGGGTCCCGTGTCTCCCCTCCTCCTCAATGCAGACTAACTGCAGCCCCCACAGTGAGGAGGAGATTAAATGGAGCAGCAGGTAGACGTGGGCAGTGCTGCTCCATTCACTTTCAATGGGACTACATGAGATAGCTGGGTAACAAGCACTTGACAATTTTCATAAGCCCCACTGAAATGAATGGAGCTGAGACAGCACATGTGTGGCCAGGACTCCATTAAATCTGATGTCACTGCTGGTGGCAGAGGCATCCATGCAGTGACAGAAAAGGGGGACATGGGGCCCTTGTGCTCAGGATCAGTGGTGAGATCCCCACTGATCATAGCATTATCCTCTATCCTGCGGATAGGGAATGCCTTCAGATTGTAGGGTAATCCCTTTAGAGTATAATTTACTGTGCCTTCAGGCTCTTCAGATGTATGCTATAGAGTATATTGCAGCCTATCTATGAAGTGGTAAGGGGAATGCATACAGGGTCCAAAATGTCATCCGTTCAATAACATTAATAGTTTACTTACTATAATAATCCAGTAATAATCCTCTTGATTTTGAGCAGAGACCTTGAATTTAGCAACGCAACATTATTATAAGGTCTCTTCATGGGTTACAAGCATCAGGTGAACAATCACACACAGCTGTAATAGATCTGTGCATGTTAAGTGCCATAGGGGAAATAAAAGGCAGGTAAGGTTAAACAAGAGTATATCAATGAACATGCAGGCTGAACATGAGCTATGCAAAGAGACAACAGAGTCCATTAGGGACAAGAAAGGATCTGACATTGGTACCTAGGATAGTCTCTTAGTTCTCTGTGTATTTTTCCCGCATACAGCCCTCTTTCCTCTAAGATTTGATGACTGGCACTGGGCTTCCTCCATACATGGACATCAGTGCCAAGACAAGTAATAAGATGAAGAATCAAGAAGAGGGTCATGGGACAAAACTAACAAGATGGTACAAGTCAAAGACTCACTCAATAAGGAAGGCGAACTAGACACATTTACAAGACCAAGAGCAGTTACTGACGGATGATCTCACGGTGAGGTTGACTAGACAATGCACTATAGAAAATGAACAATCAATTGCTATCTAACAGAGGCTTTAAATAAAGAGGAAAATGATGGATATCCAGATGACTTGCATCAAAGACAGAGAATAATACAAAACATGAAGTATAATAAAAGATTCGGACATGCATTGAAATATATAACCTGCAAGTTCAAGGAATTGTAGATACTTATAGTAATGATCCCATCCACAGTGCACTCAAAGACTCATCGGGGTAGTCTACTGGTAATATGCAGAGCTCTTTTAGATCTAAAGGAATAACAGCTAAAAAAAATAATGAAAACCTGCAAGAATACATGAACCACTAAAATATTACCCTCAGCTTTCTCTTGGAATTTTAATATAAGAAAAGACTTAAAGAACTTAATTTGTATAGCCTGGAGGAGAGAAGGTGGGGGGGGGGGGGGGGCATGATGGAAACAATTATATACGTTACAGGTATAAAGGAGGTTCAGGAAGGAAGTGTTTTATTAGGAAAGAGTTGTAGATACTTGGAACAAACTTCCAGCAGACATAGTTGGAAAATCAACAATAAATGAATTCATGTGATAAGCATAGAACTCGTCATGTCCATGCGGCACACGAGCACCACACTCAGCACGGACACAGGGTCACGTTCACACATACTGCAGTTGTTAACACTATGCACTGTAGAACAGTGCACGCCACACCAGGAATATGTGAGCACTATGTAAAGCCGTTGCGGCACAAGAGAACCATGCTAGACACGGTGTAGGAGAACATACACACTGCTGGAAATAGTAGCACACCATGCTATGCTGGTCAGTAGCACCACTCTAGGGGGAAGAAACCTGGTCCTAACCTAGCAGGGAGATGAAGGGTCCCTGCCTTAAAGCGGAGTCATCGCCTTGATAAAGGCGGCCCCGCGGCCTTCTTTCTGAGCCCTGATTGTCCCTATAGGAGCCCCTGGGGAGAAAAACTGACACAGCAAAGCAATACAAAAATGAAGACAGAAATACATCTTAAAAGGAAACCGCAGCACTTATCTGGATAAGGAGCAATTCACCCAGCACAGAGGAAAACCACTCTCCAACTACTCCTCTGTGGAACTGAATAAGCAGCAGTGAGCAAAGGGAGGGGTAAGAATATAAGGCTCTCCACAACTGATGATTGGCAGAGCAACTAGAGAACCACACCTCCAACCTTCTCCCAGGAATCCAGCATGCACCAAAGAGAGACAGCACCCAGCAGTCTCTGCAAATGGTGCATTAACCCTTGTCCTGCATAACAAGGTGACAGGTCTTGGCCTGCATCGAGGCCACCATGCCACAATGCTCTCACAACTGACAAGCCGCGACAGATCTATCCTAAGACAGCAATAATAAAACAGCAGACTAAATGGACCATACGGTCTCTTTCTGCTGTTAATTTTCTATGTTTCTAATCTATAGTAATCAGTAAATTTCACACAAAGCCAAAGTTTCCTTTAATATCTTAACATGGTTGTCCAAGTTAAGTGAAATCCATTATCAGATCTCACATGGTATAAAATAAAAACATCAGCAGTAACTCAACTCCACCCACTATCCTGTTTATCCTCCGCCGTTGGCTCCGGTCTCCACTGTCACAAAAGGGTGAGTGAGTAGAGGTAAGTAACTGCTGATTTGTTAATTTATACCATTGGGGACCTATTGACAGGAGTATCCCTTAACTTGGACAACTTCTTTAATCATTTAAGACCTATAAGACGTGAACATTAGCCTTTCCATACTTGTCAGCAAGATAATCCAAGCTGTTTTAAGTGAAAATACTTAATTTATAGCTTGATAGCTTTAGAATGGAAGAAAATGGATAAGGCATGAGTCATGAACAAAGAGTTTAAACATCCTGTATATTTCCTGTGGATGAGAAGGAGACACAGATGGGTTACTGACGTAGCCATTTCTAAACTCACTTAAAGTAGATTTAACTATTCGTCAAAACATATGATTGTACAAAGAACTAGTGAAAAAAGATTCAGTGAACGGGATATGGATTGTACTTTAAGAAGGGGCTCTGAAATGGTGGCATCTCAGTCAAAAATCAGGATCACTACAGAAGAGTTTACTAAAGCTTTCAGTGGTTGGAGAAAAATATTGACAATGGTTTTTCGAGGAACAATTTGCTTAATTTGTTAATTTTCATGATTCATTTATCTCCATTATCCATTTTTTTATGGATACATCTACCCAAGGGGTAAGGTTGAGGGTGAGACTGATCCAACACATTCATAATAAAATCAAAAACTTTATTGTGAATACAGATGATCAATAGAACATGTGTAAGACCAGCAGTGAGAAATGGTTCTTTTCACAGGGGAAAAAAATTAAAGTATGGCCTAAAGTGTATGTGAGTTTTTAGCAAGTTTTGTAAACTATACCAGGTTCTCCTTACACTCTCATTTGCTGCTGTTTGTACCCTGTTTCACGTCTATTAGTTTGGATTTTCAGGTGGTCTTTGCCATTTTCACAGTCATTTCAAGCTCGGTTTAGAGGGGTAAACTAATTTTTAATGTAAGTATATTACAGAACACGAGCTAGTAGGTTGTCTGAAAAGTTAGTGCCCCTATAAGCCATGGTTGGCTAATGTGACATCTAAAAACGGTGTTATATCGAATTCCAACCAGAAGAATAGTCAGATTGAGCTTCATAAGTGAATGGAAAAACTATTACAAAAACATAGAAGTTTCTGCTCCAAAGACACAAAAAAAATTATCCTGTAGTAAATCCAGAACATAGGCTCTGAATAGCTCCAGTACTTGCTAAGGACAGGCTATTGAAAGATGAAGTAAATAAGGTCAGTTATTGGGCAATGATGAAGTTATGATGCCATATGCCACATAGAGTTCATAGGATCTGAACCAGCATTCCTAGAAGAAGAGATTGATATGAGCACTTGAGACTTAAAACATGCATACTCTTATGCCAAAGTTTTGTTAGCAGACCTAGAGAAGACTTCACTTGTTGGGTTAGATAATCAACTGTGAGAAGTCATCTCTTTCTACGTGGGAAAACAATGAAGTTCTAGTTTTTCTAGTACAAATTCAAACACTGATGACTCCAGAAGATTAAGGTAGATTAGGATGCAAGTCCAACAGTGCATGTGTGACCAAATCAGGATCACCTTCTGTCTTAGGGACTCACTTGAGACCAATGGAAACTTAATTAAAGGCAACCCAGGGCATATGGGTCTCAGCTGAAACAACGATATTTTTCAATTTCAAAGAGTTAGGAGTGATCTGAGGAATGATGGTTCAACCAGACAATGCCATGATGGTGATTTATTGTAAATTAAGTATTAAAGGAATATTTCCACTACAGCAAGTTATCCCCTAGTCACAGGATAGGAGATAATTTGCTGATTGATAGAGGTTCGACCGCTGGGACCCCTACCAATCCTTAGAGTGCAGTCTTGGCACGTCTCAAAGTATGGGCAGTGGAGGAAACGTGTACTTCCGCTCCATTCACTTCAATTGGACTGCCTGAGATAGCTGAGTTCAAGCACTTGCAGCACTCAAGTGCTAGCAGGCACACTTGGCAGCCTAGAACCTGACCACTGCCGGTTTAGCAAAGTGGTTTCACACTGATAAGAAGAAAATGGTATATGTTTATGGAAGGGCTAATCTGCATTTTTCTGTCATACCGGCATGACAGAAAATGTAGAATGTATTCCGTTTGTCCTACTGAAAAGGGAAATTTAGTAAGGATATCTCAGATATACTCGCTTTGATGGTATATATGATACAATACAATAAACAACACCTTTAGGCCACGTTCACACGGGCGATGCGATATCGCCGTGAGAAAATCACAGTGATATTGCATCTGTGTACTGTGCAATATCATGATTGTGTCGCTACAAAGCCGCGCAACTTTGTAGCGCTCTATTGTCAGGATTTTCGGGGGGTGGGGGGGCCTTAAATCCTGAAAATAAGCCTTATCTGCATTAAAAAAAACTAAATAAATAATACATCACCTATCAGGCTCTGTCAGCTCCAGTGTGTGTCACCTCTACAGCTTCGGCACAAAGAATCAATGAATGGCTGTGATTGGTTTATCGAGCACTGGCTCTGATTGGCTGAGCTGCGGCGCTTGAGAATCAATCACAGCCAGCACTTCCTGGGGGCAGGGATTTTAAACCTCCAATCCAGGAAGAGCTGCCTGAAGACTACACAAAAGTGTGCCGAAGCTGCAGAGGAGACGCGCGTCGGAGCTGTCAGCGCCTGATAGGTGATGTAGTATTTATTTTTTTGCAGATAGGGCTTATTTTAGGGCTTTTAGATTAGGACTTCCTACTGTAAAAGTTGCATCGCGCCGCACGAAAATGCAGTTGCAAAACAAAGGAAGGCTCCATAGGGAAACGTGGGCTACCAAAAAACCCCCCAAAAAACGCAAATTGCGGCTATATAGAGCACACCGTGATTTTGTATTCTCGTAACGTTGCAGGCTACAAAATATCGCTAATGTGAAGGAACCCATTGGAAAGCATGGGCTTCACATACATGCGATTTCTAGCACTGTCGCATTGCAAGAAAATCAGGCGCTTTTGTCGCCCGGGTGGAAGTGGCCTAAAATCCAAGGTATGGAACAAGACACCAAACATGTCATTGATTCTGCTACATAATAGCCAAGTCGAGGATTGCGGGCAGTAAATGTAAATACTAATTTGGTTACTGAAGAATAGATTACCTTGGGTATACTGCATATTCTACATAGCCAAATCCCCCTTAATTTACAGGAATTTTCCTCCTTGCGAATATAATACAGCTTCTAAAAATAAAAATTAGAGATGAGCGAACGTACTCGTCCGAGCTTGATACTCGTTCGAGTATTAGCGTGTTCGAGATGCTCGTTACTAGAGGCGAGCACCACGCGATGTTCGAGTTACTTTCACTTTCATCTCTGAGACGTTAGCGTGCTTTTCTGGCCAATAGAAAGACAGGGAAGGCATTACAACTTCCCCCTGCGACGTTCAAGCCCTATACCACCCCCCTGCAGTGAGTGGCTGGCGAGATCAGGTGTCACCCGAGTATATAAATCGGCCCCTCCCGCGGCTCGCCACAGATGCATTCTGACAGAGATCAGGGAAAGTGCTGCTGATGCCGGAGCTGCTATAGGGAGAGTGTTAGGATTGATTTTAGGCTTCAAGAACCCCAACGGTTCTTCTTAGGGCCACATCTGACCGTGTGCAGTACTGTTGAGGCTGCTTTTTGCAGTGTTGCACATTTTTTTTTTGTATATCGGCCATGCAGAGCATTGCGTCCAGAGCATTGCGTCCTGCAGTAATTTTACACAGTCCACGGCCAGTAGTGGTGGTGAGGCAGGGACAGTGAAAGACATATCCAGTCTATATAGGCAGTGGGCTTTTCCAAAAAAATTTGGGAAAAAAAATCTATTTGGGCTGCCTGTGACCGTCCTGACTGTACTGCGTCTCTGCTGGGGGTAGTTGTCCTAATTAATATGCAGCCAGCTAAGTGGTACAGCAGGCTTGCGCAAAATTCTTTCCTGCCTCTGCGTTGCCTCTTACAACACCGCTGTCATCCTGTCCAGAGTGAAAAAGTCTGCAGTAATTTTACATAGTCCACGGCTAGTAGTGGTGGTGAGGCAGGGACAGTGAAAGACATATCCAGTCTATATAGGCAGTGGGCTTTTCCAAAAAAATTTGGGAAAAAAAATCTATTTGGGCTGCCTGTGACCGTCCTGACTGTACTGCGTCTCTGCTGGGGGTAGTTGTCCTAATTCATACGCAGCCAGCTAAGTGTTACAGCAGGCTTGCGTAAAATTCATTCCTGCCTCTGCTGTGCGTTCCGTAAGCGAAGTCAGCCTCCAACCACAGGCCAATAAGCGGCACATTTAATTACAGCGTTCTGTTTCTGCACTACTGGTAATACACCATGCTGAGGGGTAGGGGTAGGCCTAGACGACGTGGACGCGGGCGAGGACGCGGAGGCCCAAGTCAGGGTGTGGGCACAGGCCGACCTCCTGATCCAGGTGTATCGCAACCGACTGCTTCGGGATTAGGAGAGAGGCACGTTTCTGGCGTCCCCACATTCATCTCACAATTAATGGATCCACGCGGTAGACCTTTATTAGAAAATGAGCAGTGTGAGCAGGTCCTGTCGTGGGTGGCAGAAAGTGCATCCAGCAATCTATCGAACACCCAGAATTGTGCGCCGTCCACTGCTGCAACTCTGAACCCTCTGGCTGCTGCTCCTCCTTCCTCCCAGCCTCCTCACTCCATTACAATGACACATTCTTAGGAGCAGGCAGACTCCCAGGAACTGTTCCCTGCCCCTGCCCAGAATGGGCAGCAATTGTTCCGAATCCTCTCCCACTGGAGGAGTTTGTTGTGACCGATGCCCAACCTTTGGAAAGTTCCCGGGGTCCGGGGGATGAGGCTGGGGACTTACGGCAACTGTCTCAAGAGCTTTCAGTGGGTGAGGAGGACGATGACGATGAGACACAGTTGTCTATCACCCAGGTAGTAGTAATTGGAGTAAGTCCAAGGGAGGAGCGCACAAAGGATTCTGAGGAAGAGCAGCAGGACGATGAGGTGACTGACCCCACCTGGTTTGCTACGCCTACTGAGGACAGGTCTTTAGAGGGGGAGGCAAGTGCAGCAGCAGGGCAGGTTGGAAGAGGCAGTGTGGTGGCCAGGGGTAGAGGCAGGGCCAGACCGAATAATCCACCAACTGTTTCCCAAAGCGCCCCCTCGCGCCATGCCACCCTGCAGAGGCCGAGGTGCTCAAAGGTCTGGCAGTTTTTCACTGAGAGTGCAGACGACCAATGAACAGTGGTGTGCAAACTTTGTCGCGCCAAGATCAGCCGGGGAGCCACCACCACCAGCCTCACCACCACCAGCATGCGCAGACATATGATGGCCAAGCACCCCACAAGGTGGGACGAAGGCCGTTCACCGCTTCCGGTTTGCACCGCTGCCTCTCCCCCTGTGCCCCAACCTGCCACTGAGATCCAACCCCCCTCTCAGGACACAGGCACTACCGTCTCCTGGCCTGCACCCACACCCTCAACTCCGCTGACCTCGGCCCCATCCACCAATGTCTCTCAGCGCACCATGCAGCCATCGCTAGCGCAAGTGTTGGAGCGCAAGTACGCTGCCACGCACCCGCACGCTCAAGCGTTAAACGTGCACATAGCCAAATTTATCAGCCTGGAGATGCTGCCGTATAGGGTTGTGGAAACGGAGGCTTTCAAAGGTATCATGGCGGCGGCAGCCCCGCGCTACTCAGTTCCCAGTCGCCACTACTTTTCCCGATGTGCCATCCCAGCCCTGCACGACCACGTCTCCCGCAACATTGTATGCGCCCTCACCAACGCGGTTACTGCCAAGGTCCACTTAACTACGGACATGTGGACAAGCACAGGCGGGCAGGGCCACTATATCTCCCTGACGGCACATTGGGTGAATTTAGTGGAGGCTGGGACAGAGTCAGAGCCTGGAACCGCTCACATCCTACCCACCCCCAGAATTGCGGGCCCCAGCTCGGTGGTGGTATCTGCGGCGGTGTATGATTCCTCCACTAAACCACCCTCCTCCTCCTCCTCCTACGCAACCTCTGTCTCGCAACCTCTGGCTCGGCAGCCCCACGCACGTGCCATGCCTGGCCCACGTCTTTAATTTGGTGGTTCAGCGCTTTCTGAAAAGCTACCCATGCTTATCAGACCTGCTCGGAAAGGTGCGCCGGCTCTGCGCACATTTCCGCAAGTCCCACACGGACGCTGCCACCCTGCGCACCCTGCAACATCGTTTTCATCTGCCAGTGCACCGACTGCTGTGCGACGTGCCCACATGGTGGAACTCTACGCTCCACATGTTGGCCAGGCTCTATGAGCACCGTAGAGCTATAGTGGAATACCAACTCCAACATGGGCCGCGCAGTGGGAGTCAGCCTCCTCAATTCTTTACAGAGGAATGGGCCTGGTTGGCAGACATCTGCCAGGTCCTTGGAAACTTTGAGGAGTCTACCCAGATGGTGAGCGGCGATGCTGCAATCATTAGCGTCACCATTCCTCTGCTATGCCTCTTGAGAAGTTCCCTGCAAAGCATAAAGGCAGACGCGGAAACAGAGCCGGGGGAAGACAGTATGTCGCTGGATAGTCAGAGCACCCTCCTGTCTATATCTCAGCGCGTTGAGGAAGAGGAGCATGAGCATGAGGAGGATGAGGAGGAGGGGGAAGAGACAGCTTGGCCCACTGCTGAGGGTACCCATGCTGCTTGCCTGTCATCCTTTCAGCGTGTATGGCCAGAGGAGGAGGAGGATCCTGAAAGTGATCTTCCTAGTGAGGACAGCCATGTGTTGCGTACAGGTACCCTGGCACACATGGCTGACTTCATGTTAGGATGCCTTTCTCGTGACCCTCGCATTACACGCATTCTGGCCCCTACGGATTACTGGGTGTACACACTGCTCGACCCACGGTATAAGGAGAACCTTTCCACTCTCATACCCGAAGAGGAAAGGGGTTCGAGAGTGATGCTAGACCACAGGACCCTGGCGGACAAACTGATGGTAAAATTCCCATCCGACAGCGCTAGTGGCCGAAGGCGCAATTCCGAGGGCCAGGTAGCAGGGGAGGCGCGGAGATCAGGCAGCATGTACAGCACAGGCAGGGGAACACTCTCTAAGGCCTTTGACAGCTTTCTGGCTCCCCAGCAAGACTGTGTCACTGCTCCCCAGTCAAGGCTGAGTCGGCGGGAGCACTGTAAAAGGATGGTGAGGGAGTACGTAGCCGATCGCACGACCATCCTCCGTGACGCCTCTGCCCCCTAAAACTATTGGGTGTCGAAGCTGGACACGTGGCCTAAACTCGCGCGGTATGCCCTGGAGGTGCTTGCTTGTCCTGCGGCTAGCGTCTTGTCAGAGAGGGTGTTTAGTGCGGCTGGGGGAATCGTCACAGATAAGCGTACCCGCCTGTCAACCGACAGTGCCGACAGGCTTACACTCATCAAGATGAACAAAGCCTGGATTTCCCCAGACTTCTCTTCTCCACCAGCGGACAGCAGTGATACCTAAACAATACGTAGGCTGCACCCGCGGATGGAAGCATTGTTCTCTATCACCATCAAAAACGTGGACCTTTTAGCTTCATCAATCTGTGTATAATATTCATCCTCCTCCTCCTGCTCCTCCTCCTGAAACCTCATGTAATCACGCCGAACGGGCAATTTTTCTTAGGCCCACAAGGCTCAGTCATATAATTTTTGTAAACAATTTTTATACGTTTCAATGCTCATTAAAGCGTTGAAACTTGCACCTGAACCAATTTTTATTTTAACTGGGCTGCCTCCAGGCCTAGTTACCAATTAAGCCACATTAACCAAAGCGATTAATGGGTTTCACCTGCCCTCTTGGTTGGGCATGGGCAATTTTTCTGACGTACATTAGTACTGTTGGTACACCAACTTTTTGGGGCCCTCGCCTACAGTGTAATCAAATAAATTTTTTGCCCACCTGCATTAAAGCTGACGTTACATCAGCTGTGCTGGACACTGCAATGGGACATATTTATGTACCGCTGGTGGCTTCCTGGCACCCACCCATGCTGTCGGTCCACACGGAGTTGTAACTGCATGTGTTCACTTCTAAAGAACCCCAGTCTGACTGGGGCATGCTTAGTGGGCCGAAGCCCACCTGCATTAAACATGACATTACCTCAGCTGTGCTGGGCACTGCAATGGGATATATTTATGAACCGTCGGTGGGTTCCAGGGAGCCACCCATGCTGTGATCCACACGGAGTTGTAACTGCATGTGTCCACTTCTAAAGAACCCCAGTCTGACTGGGGCATGCAGTGTGGGCTGAAGCCCACCTGCATTAAACATGACATTACCTCAGCTGTGATGGACAATGCAATGGGATATATTTATGTACCGCCGGTGGCTTCCTGGCACCCACCCATGCTGTTGGTCCACAGGGACTTCACAATAGGGAGTTGTACCTGCCTGTGTCTATGAATTAAAAACCCCGGTCAGGTTGGGGCATGCAGTGTGGGCCGAAGCCCACCTGCATTTAATGTGACGTTAGCTCTGCTGTCCAGGGCACTGCAATGGGATACATTTATGTACAGCCGGTGGGTTCCAGGGAGCCACCCATGCTGTGGGTGCACACGGAATTCCCATTGCGGAGTTGTACCTGCCTGTGACTATTTATAAAAAAACTGCGGTCTGACTGGGGCATGCAGACACCTTGACAGAATGAATAGTGTGTGGCACATAGGTTCCCCATTGCTATGCCCACGTGTGCAGCTCCTGATGGCGGTGGCACAGGATTATATTTCTCAATGCTTCTGTACAGCATTGTGGGCTATCGCCCCGCCCCTTTTAAAGAGGGTCGCTGCCTAGCTGTGCCAACCCTCTGCAGTGTGTGCCTGCGGTTCCTCCTCATGGCAGACGCACTTATAAATAGACATGAGGGTGGTGTGGCATGAGGGCAGCTGAAGGCTGCGCAGGGACACTTTGGTGTGCGCTGTGGACACTGGGTCGTGCGGGGGGGGGGGGGGGTTGGGCAGCATGTAACCCAGGAGAAGTGGCAGTGGAGTGTCATGCAGGCAGTGATTGTGCTTTGTTGGAGGTAGTGTGGTGCTTAGCTAAGGTATGCATTGCTAATGAGGGCTTTTCAGAAGTAAAAATTGTTGGGAGGGGGGGGCACTCTTGCCGCTATTGTGGCTTAATAGTGGGACCTGTGAACTTGAGATGCAGCCCAACATGTAGCCCCTCGCCTGCCCTATCCGTTGCTGTGTCGTTCCCTTCACTTTCTTGAATTGCCCCGATTTTCACAAATGAAAACCTTAGCGAGCATCGGCGATATACAAAAATGCTCGGGTCGCCCATTGACTTCAATGGGGTTCGTTACTCGAAACGAACCCTCAAGCATCGCCGTGATTTCGTCCTGAGTAACGAGCACCCGAGCATTTTGGTGCTCGCTCATCTCTAATAAAAATATGTAAAAACAGACATTAGTGTTGATAACTACAAAGAATTGTTGAAATCTACCCTGCAACCAAAACTTACTTCTAATAATGGAAGAGTTTTGTCTAACTTAACATTTCCAGAGAAATGCAAATGAGACTTCTACTTTATGTGCCCCTTTATCATACTTGTCACGCAAGGCCGTACCTGAAAATAATTTTTACGTTTGCCTGGAAAGTATGAACGCTATTTTGTATTCTCCAAAGCACGGCGCCTCTGAATAATAAATATTATTTAGTTTTGGTCTGATTTAAATCATGTGGGTGGTGAAAATGCATATGGCTATAAACATGTCAATATGTAGAAGTAAGGTTCCTAAAATACCATTTTAGAGAAAGTAAATCTTGAAAATTGCTATTTTATAGCAAGAGTGTAACAACTAATAAAACACATGCTTCGAAAAAATGGGGGAGAAAGTTACCTGCGCAGACCACTAAGCCATATAAATTCTAAGCAAGGCATCTAATGGCTAAGAGAAGTACGGCTGGAAAATTGACTTTTTTTATTTCACATTGCAAGAAATTATTAGCTTCTTTTCACATCTCCTCAGCTATTCACGTTCGAATTGGCGAGTGCGCTAATGTCTGCAAGTTTGAAATGAATTACCTATGACTAAATAGTTTTATCTATAGAAATGCAAAACATTGGTTCATGGTATACTTAATCTTGATGTAATCGATTTTCGGTTTATTCATTTGCTTCCTGGAGACTTTGAATAAGCTGTTTTTTTTCTCAGAGGCTTTTTCTCTGCTTTGAAAGCCCGTGCATATGAATGGACCATAATTAGGCATAAATGTTATTTAAATACATATATCTATATGCTGTATCATACTCTACAGTGTATAAATACAAGGGCCGTCAACATTTCAGTAGAGCTATAGATTACTGTATTTTTCGCTCTATAAGACGCACCTAGGTTTTCGAGAAGGAAAATAGGGGAAAAAATTATTTTGAACTCCCCCAGACCAGGCAGTGAGGGAGGTATTACATTAGAAATTAAGAGCAGTAGTACCGCCTCGGAATGAAGTGTATACTACCAAATCAACCTGCCATTGAGGCCTTAGTCACACGGGCGTTTTTTCACGCGATTTGCGCATCGCATGACGGATGCGCATGCGCAAATCGCGTGACCGGCGCCGAAAAATCGGCCCAAAAATCGCCCGAAAATCTGCTCCTAGCCGCGTTTCATTAGAAACGGGCCGGAGCTGTCCAGCGCATTGCATTCAATGGAGACGGCAATACAGCGGTTCCATTGAATGCAAGCGCTGCGGGCGAGTGTGGGATGAATTGTCGGGAAGGGCTTAAATATATAACCCTTTCCTGCAATGCATCCTGAAAAGTGAAAAAATAAAAAAAATGTATGTACTTACCTGCTCCCGACAGCTGGAGATCCCGGCGGCCGGCCTGCAGTGGGTGTGAAGGGGGTGTGACTCAGGCTTGCCCCTGATTGGCTCAGCGCTGAGCCAATCAGAAGCAAGTCTCAGTCACACCCATTCATGAATTCATGAATGGGTGTGACTGAGATCAGCCTCTGATTGGCTCAGGCTGAGCCAATCAGGGGCAAGCCTGAGTCACACCCCCTTCACACCCACTGCAGGCCGGCCGCCGGGATCTCCAGCTGTCGGGAGCAGGTAAGTACATACATTTTTTTTATTTTTTCACTTTTCAGGATGCATTGCAGGAAAGGGGTTATATATTTAACCCCTTCCCGACAATTAACCCCGCGCACGCCGGCAGCCCATTGCTTTCAATGGAGCGGCTGTATTGCCGCTCCATTGAATTCAATGGGCAAACATCGTTCTTCTCTGCCACAGCTGTTCCAGCTGTGGCAGAGAAGAATGATTTATCTTCTATATGTTCTCATTGGGGTCGGCGCTGCTGCCGCCGGCCCCATTGAGCGCATATAGAGAAGAGAACAGGAATCGCAGATCGCAGATAGGTGCGATCTGCGATTTCTGTTCTCTAATTTATCGGACGAGCGCATAAAAAGCGCTCATGTGTCCGATACCATTGCAAAGCAATGGTTTTAAAAAATCGCCGGACGCATGCGCATGCGCAAATCGCGGCAATAAACGCCCGTGTGACTAAGCCCTAAGGATGCAGGAAAGCTGAGTGTAAATGTAATGGTTATCTTTCTACTTGTCACCCACCTTTCCAGGAGTCCTGAATGTCATGCTTGACTAGTTATAGCAATGCATGTTGTACACATGCTTGCATAACTCTGGAGTTGGCATTCAGGATCCTGGAAGAGCTGGGTGACAATGTAATGAGGATTCCATTAGTTGTCACCCAACTTTCCAGGAGCTCTGCATGGCATGTCTCATTATGGTTATGTATGGAGTATATATCTGTGCATAACTAGACAGAAATGTATACAACATACAGGCAGCTCTCTCCCCTTCCCCCTGCTATATAGCCAGCAGATGTGAGAGCTGTCTTTAAGTGCAGCTGATTGATAGGTCAGAGGGGGGCAGCAGTTCCTCTTACTAATCAGCTGTTTTATGGGCGCTGGGCTCTGCTATGGATCATAGCAGGAGCCGTTGGCTGCCTGACCAACTGTTGAGCTCCCTGCTGCTCCCCCGCCCCCACCAGTCAGCTGTTTTATGAGCGTTGGGCTCTGCTATGGAGCGATCATTATCACACTATCTGTGAGCTTCATAGCAGAAGCTGCCGGCCGCCCATAAAACAGCTGAGCTCCCTGCTACTCCCCCGCCCCCCCACCAATCGGCTGTTGGGCGGGCCGCTCTGCTCTCCTGCTCTGTTCGCTTTGTACGCTGGCTGCACATTCGCTCTATAGGACGCACTGACTTTTTCTCCCCACTTTGGAGGGAAAAAATGTGCGTCTTATAGAGCGAAAAATACGGTAATAGGTCATATTTACTGAATATTTTATCATGGATTTTTGGGCAAAATCTTAGCAACAAAATTGCAAAGTGATGAGCAAAAATGGAGACATAATACATTAGAATACATTAATTAATTGGAAAAGATGTAAATGGGGAAAATTTTGACCCAGTCATAAAAAAAGCATAGTATTAATCAAACTACTAACAACCACTTGTCTGTAGTATATGTGAGTGAGTGCCTCTGAATCTCTGCCCCTGGTAACGTCATCGCTCCGCCCCCTGGTGACACAATCAAAGGTCCTACAACATATATCAAACACAGAGTCTGACCGACAGAAGAACAACACAGTTAGGGCTTTTGGAAGGAGAGGACAAAAAAAACCACACTGAGAATACAACTAAGCCATTATTATCTCAGAAGACACAACTCAGCAGTCCTGACAGAAGACAACAACCTACCACCACCACAGATATCCAGTGGGCTGAAGGACCTGTGCTGATGTCACTGCTGTGGGAGGAACCAAGCTGTGTTTGTCTTTTGTGGTAATTAAGCTACTATGAGCGTGATGTGCCACCAGAAACACTGCTACTAGAATGTCCTAACAATTACTAGTTTCCATACTATCAGATAAAAATGCACCTAATTTATTAAGGGGTGTGCACCACTTAGTTACTTTGGTGCAAATCATACCAATTGCCTCCTTAATTAAGGCCTCCGGCACACTAGCGAATTTAGGACTGTGTGCTGTCCGTGTTAATTCTCTCGTAGCACACATCCCAATTATAGCCTATAGGGCTATGCAGATTGCCAGTTTATATGCAAACAAATGGTCCGTGGGCAGAGGCATAGCTAAAGGCTCATGGGTCCGGGTGCAAAAGTTTAACTTGTGGCCACCCAACTTCTCTTAACCCCTTAACGCAGAGGTGTAACTTGAAGCTCCTGGGCCCCAATGCAAAACCTGTAACAGGGCTTTATTCATAGTACTGGGCTCCCTATATGGAGAAGAGAGGCCTTATGGGCCCCGTAAGGCTCCTGGACCCAGGTGCAACCGTATCCCCTGCATCCCTTGCCAGTGTCCGTGGGATAAAGCTTACCACATGTCCTATTCCTGTCCATGTGCTGTCCAATGAGAGTTGTGTTCGAACCTTTCAAGTGGAACTCGAACAAACGGTAAATGTGTACCCGGTGTTAGACTGTCGTAAAAAATACTAGTCTTAGAAAATGCGGGCCATTAACTTTAATGCAATCAACATTGGAGATTCTGGAAACAAACTGAAATTATTATCAGTGGAGATCAGTTGTTGATCGAAGGATTTATTGTGATTGCCAGATTTGGAGTTGGGAAGAAAATGTTTCCCTAAAATGAGGCTTTCGCCTTCCTCTGGATCAACATTATAAGATTATAGAATAAGTTAAACTTAATGGATATATGTCTTTTTTAACCTTACTACAGGATATTACCATTTTAGATTTATTATACCTTTAGATAGTTAATATATTTTATAACTAGAGATGAGCGAGTATACTCGCTAAGGCTAACTACTCGAGCGAGTGGTGCCTTAGTTGAGTATCTGCCCGCTCGTCTCTAAAGATTCGGCTGCCGGCGCGGGTGACAGGTGAGTTGCGGCGGTGAGCAGGAGGGGAGGAGGGGGAGAGAGGGAGAGAGGAATCTCCCCCCCCCCCCCCCCCCATTCCTCCCCGCTCTCCCCCGCCGCTCCCCGCCCGCCGCCGGCACCCGAATCTTTAGACATGAGCGGGCAGATACTTGACTAAGGCACTACTCGCTTGAGGAGTTAGCCTTAGCGAGTAATACTCGCTCATCTCTATTTATAACATAGAATACTGATTCATAGAAAAACACATGAAGTCCTGCTATTTCACGCTTGCCCAAAGTTTGTAAAATGAAAAATAAAAAGTGCTTTCCTAGATAATAATGTATCAAGACTTCCATCTTTCTCTCCATCAATGCAAGGACCAGAAGTACTGATAATGAGTAACAATTAGAGATGAGCGAACGTACTCGGATAAGCACTACTCGTCCGAGTAATGTGCTTTATCCGAGTATCTCTCCGCTCGTCCTGAAAGATTCGGGGCTCTCCGCTGCTGACAGGTGAGTTGCGGCGGGGAGCGGGGCAGAGCGGGCGGGAGAGAAGGAGAGAAAGATCTCCCCTCCGTTCCTCCCCGCTCTCCCCTGCAGCTCCCCGCTCCGCAGCGCGTCCCGAATTCTTCAGGACGAGCAGAGAGGTACTCGGATAAAGCACATTACTCGGACGAGTAGTGCTTATCCGAGTACGTTCGCTCATCTCTAGTAACAATATGAGCCACCAGTCCTTCTAATGGATTTTCGCAAAAGTATCGCCTATTTGGCTCAATGCTTAGTTACTGTATACAAAGGACCCAACTCACCCATTAGATATCAATAGATTGTTCTTTTGACATCTGTTGGGCCAATATATATCAGTGCACCTTTTTTCCCATGATTTAAAATATCCTAATTAACTATGATATTCCATATAGAGACATACAGACTGGTATAACTTGTTTTTTATGTGAGAGCTTATGGGTAGCATGTGTCAGAGGCTTCTTTGTATTCTTTAATGTACCATATAATATATTGAAAAACTTTTAAACATTTCTAAGTGGAGTGAAATGGAAAAAAAACACAATTTTGCTATCTTTGGAGCATTTTTTTAAGGCATGCAGACTGCAGAAAAAGTGATATGATAGTTTTATGATAGTTTTATTCTGTGGGTCAGTATAATTAGAACAATACCAAATTAATTTTGTTCTTTTTTGCTATATTACTTAAAAAAAAATAAAATCTAAAAAAAAAAAGATTTTCTTTTGCCATCTTCTGACTGCCATAACTTTTTTATCTTTCTATCAAAGGGAATGTGTAAGGACTTTGCAATACAGCCTGTGGTTTCTTTTGATACCATGTCATAGAATCATAGAATGGTAGAGTTGGAAGGGACCTCCAGAGTTATCTGGTCCAACCCCCTGCTCAGTGCAGGATTCACTAAATCATCCCAGACAGATATTTGTCCAGCCTTTGTTTGAAAAATAAAAAACTTTTTTCACTTATTTTTTTTTAACCTTTTTTTAGTCCCCATAGGGGAACTTGAACTTGTGATTGATCGTTTATACCATATACTGCAATACTTCAGTATTGCAGAATATGGTATTTCTTTATGCATTCTATAAGGACACTTCACAGGCACATCCTAATAGGCAATAATACATGGCAGCCCTGGCAGCCTTCAGAAGCCCCTGGGCTGCCATGACAACCAAATAGAAATTTGCAATCTCATTGCGGGAGGGCCCTTCAGGACCGTCAAAGTCTGATTAGCAAATTTAAAGGATGTGATCGGCATGAATGCGACTGTTGCTGGCTACTGTCAATTGTCAAAGACAATCATCACCCACCGTGCATGGAGCGGGTTTGGCTCATGGGCCCACTACATACAAACCCCACCACAGAAGATTTACATGTACACCCTTTAGTCTCAGAGGGTTAGCCACTACCCCAAGTGTTCTCCATTTGTTGATTATGACTTCCACTATGTCTAAAGTTCTACAACGATGGAAATAGCTTTGCAGACATATATTTCAACAGTTTTTCCCAAATTCTCTTTAGTTACTTAAAGGCGTAGGAAATATACAGTAACTAGGGACAATATACAAGGGGGTACTTTTTTTTCACAGCAGTGAATATTATATGGATTACACTATTTTGGTCTTAGGCTACAAGTGACAAGTTATCAAAGAGTAGCTTTAAATATATGGCCAATTTGATAAAACTGCCAGGAGGTCATTGTAAACCCTATTGATTTTTAAAATGTTTGTATTTTCAGCTCTCACCACATGAAGCTACAGGCCCCCTTTGATCATTCCGTTGCACTCCAGTCATACAGGCAGAGAAGATATTCATAGGAAAAATGAAATATAAAATCCCCGCTGAGCTTGTTGTCTGTATCATCTTTTCTGACTTCCTGCTTGGAAACAACATGCAGTTACAATCACTTTAGAGGTGATAAATGACAACAGCTAGAAAACAATTTAATATCTATTGTCATTCCAAGGAGAAGGCAGTTTAACTTATTTATAGTGTCCCAGCCTTATCTCATGTAGCACATATATAATATCAAGTCTGCTCTGTCGTCGGGCCTTAAGCAGGTCTGAAAATTCACCAGATAGTCTCACATCTGTCGAAAAGATTTTAATTCTCATAAACGCTGTTTTAAAGAGAAATGCATCCCATTCTTAAGAAAGGCTTGTTTCCATGTAAACATAGGCTAAATCATAAGAAAGGAACCTAACACATCTGTAGTTGCCTTCCTTTTGGAATCGTATTGCAGCTCCACTATATAGCCCTACTACATCTATGCATCTCCAGAGGCATAATTTGAAGCTTTGGGCCCCAATACATTGGAATGGGGCTTTATAGGGGTTGTATCATTTTTTTAAAGTTAGCCACTATCCGTAGGATAACTACCTTGTTTCCCCAAAAATATGACCTACCCCAAAAATAGGCCCTAGTCTGATTTTTGGGAAGGCTTGAAATATAAGCCCAACCCCGAAAAATAAGCCATAGTTACACTACATTAAAAATTACATTACCTAGCAGGCTTGGTCCAGGTCCCTCCTGCTCTCTAGAGCTTTGGTGTGGTTCCCGCAGTCTTCGGCCGCTCATACAACATCACTTTCTGGTTACGGAATTCATAAAACCCACCTCCAGGAAGCAATGGCTGTGACTGGTTTTTCGACCGCTACTCAGCCAATCAATGCAGCGCTGGATGAACCAATAACAGCGATCGCATTGGTTAATACAGTGCTGCATTGATTGGCTGAGCAGCGGTCAAAGAACCAATCACAGCCATCACTTCCTAGAGGCAGGATTTATGAATCCTGTAACCAACAAGGGATGTTATATGAGCAGCCAAGGACCCGAACCGAGACTGCTAAGTAAGTATAATAAGACATGTTCCGAAAATAAGACGTCCAGTCAACTTACACTTAACTGAGTAAGCCCTAATGATGTATAATCTAAACCCACTAATTAACTGTAGTATGAAGCTTGACAACAACGTAACTACTCCCTTTGATCCAGTTATTTTTAATGTGTTAATTGGCAAATGGGCCTCTTTTGGGGCAAAAATTAATATAAGACAGGGTCTTATTTTGGGGGAAGCACGGTATATGATCAGTGGGGGGGGGGGGGGGCGTGACTGTTGGGGTCCTGGAGATCTCCACATGGATGTAGTGGCGGTCAAGCATGCGCACTTACGCTCCATTTATATCGATGGGTATGCCAGAGATTGCTAAACTAAGTAATAAATTAAAATGTGAATAAAAAAGGTAATATATGCTTAGTTCTACAACGGAATATATGAGCAAAAAACTGCAGTGAAAATTTTATTTTAGACTTTAAGACTATTTATAGAAAAATAAGTTTTGAAAAGACAATTCACAATAGAATCAAATAATACTTCTTCTACACAATTAAGCTCGTCACATGGTAAATATAATAGGCTAATTTTCTGGGGCTGGTTATGAGATAATAAAGTGTTGCAGTATGCAGTTTATATTAAAGGGATTGTTCGGCTTAAAAAATAAATCAATTTTTAAAACCATGCTAGGCAATTCTGGGTTAATAAAGGGGCTCCCCAATTTATGACTCTCATTCATTAGCCTACGCAATTAGTCTACAAAGCTATCTTTCTCAATTACGGTTCATTGATACTTAAAGTGCCACTCCAGCTAAAACACATTTTTTTCATCCTTGCACCCCTCACCTGGTTGTCTGTCAAACGCTGGATGTCTCCTATGTACATTACACTCACTTCCATGAGTACTTCCAATTGACTACTGTTTAGCATCTATTCTGGTACTTGTCAGACACCATCTTGATTTTAAGATCTCTCACTACTTCCTCTTCCTCTAGTGCTGTGCTAGCAATCCCATAAAGCATAAGCACATCACATGACCAGCTAGCACCAGTACCATCTCTGCCTGCTGGGAGGATACAGTAAATATCATTAATCTCTACATTCACCTAAATAAGCCAAAGACCTAAATAAGACTATTATACACAGTTAGGTGAATGAAATGTCCTCATCTTCATTAGAGCTGAAGAATTATTATCAGTAACTGTGACAGACATTTTGGTCACCCCATGTGAAGAGTGTGAGACAGAGTGGAACACTCATACAGTTTCATCATACAGGAGATGCTGGTGACTAAAATAGTTACCTCTTAAGAGAACACAAAGCCAAGTAGTCACAATGAGATCACATGACCCATCCGAAGAGAAGAACTCCAGGAATATTCAGATAGAAAGGAATAACTAAATAGGTTAGTACTAGTGACTTATATATCCTGGGATACTAGTTACATAATGAATAGAAAATGTTTTTCACTGGAGCAGCCCATTCATTTCCCCTATTTTGGCACTGCAGGAGCATTAAGCATGTGCTACCTCTAATTACATCTTACCGCTGGTGTTCCTGGAAGGTGAACAACTTGTAATCAACTTATATGGATAGTACAGGAATGCCACTAAAAGGCTGCCATCTGTGCAGCCTGTGGAAACCTGTCCAAGGACAGAAGAATGCATCGTGTCCTGGAAGGTAAGGGCCTAGCACGGGGTTGTGGCAGAGCCAATGACTGCTGGGTTCAGAACACTGTACTCTTAGGCTCCGTCCCCCATCTGTAGCTCTACTGTCTCCCTCTTCCAGTCTACAGATTCATTCTTCCATCCTATGATGGGTTTCCCAAGGATGCACAGACAACTTCTTTAAGGATCCCTTTAACACAAGCAAAGGCTCAACTATGTTGACTGCAGGATGTTATCAAAATTATTTATGCAATGGCACCACATTTTGCGCTTCTATACAATACATGGTACATGTATGACATCAGTAAGAATTCCAGTACAATAATACCACAGCGTACGATAATAGAAACTTTTTTAATTTTGTGGTATCGGACTTCCTGTCATCCTGCCAGAGTTTTTGTTCTTGCCAAATCACACTGTTCTCCGCACTTCTGTTCAGGTTTCATCACCCTATTCGTACATACAGTATCCAATGGAATATTACTCTGTATGAAATTGGAAGCATATGGAAGCCCCACAATGGGATCTATACATTAGGACTGTATAAAACTGAGTCATACTATGGCAGTGTGCATGAGCTAGGTGATTATAGTAGTTTGCATTTTTTTAGCTTAAAGTGACCTTCCGGTCTTGGAGAAACAAAGATGGCCGCACCAGTTTCTCTAACTACCTGATATACACTGTGTATCTGTATGCATTATTGTCCCGGACCGGCGGGTCGTTGTAATTCCAGCATCTAAGGTCGGATTCAGAGGAACTTGGTTTGTCCACTTATGCGACTGGGATAATCACGGATGCATAATGAGCCACCAAGACAACCACGGCTTTCAATAGAATTTCAGTGGTTTCGTTTTCCCTAGCTCGTACAATTAACGTCCGAGAAAAGACAGGAAAAGCCCTATCTTTCCCGCACGTAGTGAATCCGGAAAAGATCAGACGGCACCTGTCTTGCCGCGATTCTTTTCAAACTCCGGCATGAAGTTTGAAAAGCTGACGAAGGGGAAAATCTTCCCCTCGTTCAGGCACAGCTATGCTTACACTCAACTGAATAAGCCCTGATGATGTATAATCTGATCCCACTAATTAACTGTAGTATGAAGCTTGACAACACGTAACTACTCCTTTTGATCCAGTTATTTATAATGTGCTAATTGGCAAATAGAAACAAATAGTTGCACGTATGAGTTATTTTTCCCACGTGAAGCATGGGCTGTATGCTATCCCTGCATTTATGTAACAAAAAGAGATTTTGGAAAGACAAAACCCCTTAAAACTCTTAATTTTCTCTATCCATATAATTCGGATTCCTCTATCCCAGCAAGGGTTGTAGAACAATATTATCACAGGCTTGGGACAACTAGGTGTTTATTAAAATACTGAAAGACAACAGTGCTTTGCATGGCTTGGTGAGCGGCCCTACTGTAGGCATTGGCCACACTGTCATCACTGCGCAGGCGCCTATCCCAGGAGTGTGGCCCCATGTGCCATGTCTGGAATGCTTGGCATCTTCAGCTCAAAGGAGCTGGAGATATCAATCACCTCTTAATGGGTGAGGTTGGAGCAAAAGGAGGGGTAGAAAGCACTGACTAGGGCCTCATGTCCTCAGCACACGTGGATTCCATGCAGGGAATCCCGCCTGCGGCCAGTGAGCCCTGCTTACCTGATTTCCCCGGCAGCGGTGTCCGCATGGATCCCTCCATTTCTGGGTTCGCTGTACTACACATAGTCCTCACGACTCGCCGTCGGTCATGCGCAGTAAAGTTTTTTTTTTTTTTAAATCTTCTGCTTTCCCGCAGATCCGTGGCACATCCGCAGTGTCAGCCGTGGATCGATTGGCTTCCATTGGCTTCAATGGAAGCCGTCCCTGCTTCATCCACAGAAAAATGGAGCATGCTGCTATTTGTTTTCTGGACCAAAATGTCCACAAATCAAATCCGCATGCTTTTAATCCATTTGCGGGCACCCAAGCATCCCTATGGGCAGCTTGATTTGCGGATCTCCCATACGGATTTGATTTGTGAACATTGGGCCTTACTGGATCGTTTGATTCTAATTTGCATATGGCACTCCAAAATTGAAAATGGTGATGTTGGGGCCAGGAAACTTGAAAATGTGCAGTTAAGTTTGTTTTCATTTCACCATCAATGGTTGGAAGTGGTACAGTAAATGAGGGAAAATGTTGCTTACAGATTCCCTTTTATGGGGTGAAGTCTGCTGTGGATCCACATCAAAATATGCACCAATGATGTGGACTCTGGTACTGATTCTCCACTTCAGAAAATCCGGACCAATTTCACTACATATGAACATACCCTAAGATGTTTTTTGGGAACGTCTCTTAGGTAATTCAAAAAGAACAGTTACCTATTCTCATTTGCACTGCTGCTTGTCTCAATGTTGTCTGATGCAGTGTCATCCCTAGTAATGACCAATTCCTGCCACTGATATATCACTATGGTCATAGTCATTGTCATGTGACCATTGTAATAGCACATCACACCTTGGTAAACAAGGAGCGGCGGGTGATGCACCAGTGCTTGTGGAACGGGAAGAACTGTCAAGGTAAGTACATCAAAAAGTTTTTTTTATTGCCAGTGACACCAAAAGGACACCTTAAAGCTGGGGAGTCAAACTCATTTTCACTGAGGGCCACATCAGCCATCTGGTTGCCTTCAAAGGGCTGATGGTAATTGTATAGTAAGGGCTCATTCACAAGAGCATATTTGTGTAGCGTGTCACACGTGCAATGTTTGCACGCGTCATACACGGTGAATAGAACTCGTTGATCTCAATGGATTTGTACACATGAGCGTATTTTTTTCATGCAATTTTGGTGCATATTACGCACTGCAATAGGCCGTTGAAAAGAATAGATGGGCGCAAATATGCCATGAATATGCAGGACACCTGCATATTTACTGCGTATTAGCGCACAATTTCAATGAGCATGTCTGCGTTCTTTTTTGGGTGCAGAAATACGCAGTGTATTTACACACATAAAAACATGCCAGAGAGGCTGAAAAATGTGGGCGTCAGCATTTTTGGTCGTGCAAATATGCATATGGTGAAAATGTGCTTTCTCTGTGTAAACGAGCCATAATAATGACCCCCATAGTGGCTGCAGTAGTAACAGTGACTCCATAGTAGTCCCAATAGTAATAGTGACCCCTATAATGGCCTTAGTGGTTATAGTGTCCTCCATAGGTGCTTCAATAGTAATAGTGCCCCCTATAGTAGCCCAAGTAGTAATAGTGACCCCTATAGTGGCCCCAGTAGTAACAGCGCTCCCCATAGTAGCCCCAGTACTAACAGTGACCCCTAAAGTGGCCTCAGTAGTAATAGTATCCCCCATAGTAGCCCCAGTAGTAACATTGACCCCATAGTAGTCCCAGTAGTAAAAGTGACCCCTATAGTGGCCTCAGAAGTAATAGCAATCCTCCTATTGGCTCCTAGCCAGGCAGTATCCCTACAGGCTTTTCACTCACCCAGGCTGCCCTGCCGATCCAGCAGCAGCTGCTGCTGAGTCTGTATCTGCTGATCTCTCACCTCGGGATCTGTGATGCGTAGGGAATGGCACATACAGACACTATGGGGGAGAGGTAAGTGGTCACAGACTCTGCACTTCCACCAGCGGGGTGAATAGAATTCCTGTCATATTGGAGCACGCCTGGCGAGTCTCATAAAATGAGGTGGCGGCCCCTGGGCCTTAAAGGGTTGTTCCCATGATAGACATCTAAGGCATTATTCCCACCTATCTTTAGAAAGGGGGATGAATGTAGAGGCGTCTGAGCTCGCGCAGCGCGCTCCATTAATTTCTATGGGTAACAGATGAGCGAATGGGACCCACAACTATAGAAAATTATGACATTTCCTGTAAATACTGTCTGTATGATGGACATAACCCCATGAGCATTATTGGCCTTATATCTGTAGATCTGATACAGGACTTGTCTTGAGAGTCTTTAATGACAGGCACTGGGTTGTACAGGAGGTATTGTAAGCCAAACGATGTTTAATGAGACTAGAAGCAAAGACAAGTGCTATGCTTAGGGCAATGTTTAGGGAGGCGAACAATTTTAATCTATAGCCGGACATAAACCACTATGTGTTTTTATGCAGGGAAGCATCTGGCATAAAAACTGAATACGCCGCATGCCTCGAACCATCCCATGGAAAACTATGGGTTTGGGTGCAGCATTATTCTCCCTTCCATCTTTCGCTACAAAACCGGAGGGGAAAAAAAAAAGCCGGAGGGCTGAGCATATTGGAATACTAAAGCCATGCTGGATTTTATGCAGCAGTCATTTCACATGCCTCCGTAAATGTAATAAATGAGCATTCAGAACGTGATGAAATGTTCTCCTCATTCTGCCGCCTTGCAGTAAGTGCCTGGACACAATCCAGAATGGATAGATATTTCGATTTATGAATAATTATGAAAAGTCAAAAGGTTTATTAAGTTTATGTCACACAACACTATATCACACTCTTCTGTGTTGTAATATGCTGAGTAATCATGTCGGCCTAAACGGCGTATTGATTTTCAGCACAGAAACTGTTCCATTAGAATTGCCTAAATCAAAATGTTCTTTTTAAACTCTAAACTCAAATGTCTCAAGTTTATCAATGAAAACATTGTTTCATTTTCTAGATTCTGAATTATTTACAGTAGTACGTCTACCTTAAAGGGGTATTCCGGGACTTCTTCATTATTCTATTGATGACTAGTGGGGATCTGCCACTTGGATCTCCACCAATCAGCTGATTCCCAGGGCCGTAGTCATGTAGAAAGCACTGACCATAGCACAGCAACCTGGTACTGCAGTGCTGCTCCCATTGAAATCCCTTTGTATGGCAACTTAGCAGCATTGACAGGAGCGGCGGTGTGGATGAGAGTTTCAACCTTGTGCAGGCATGGCAATAAAACTGCCCAAAGCCCTATGAAAATTGGCATGCGGTGCAGATTTGAAATCAGCAGCATGTCAATTGTAGCAGTGGAAAGTCCAGGCGGATCCCACCGCTACAAGCGAGGGGGTGATTTACCCACCAAAATTTGTGTCAAAATTTGCATCAAATAATGTAATTTTTGCTGATGATTTGTTGCAGAATGTACACTACAGACAATCCGGAGCAAGTTCTGCTTCTTTTGAACATACCCTTAAGCTTTCTTTAAAAAAAATTGCAAACATTTTTCGTTGCTCTTGATTACCCCTTTCCAATCCACTGTCTGACGATATTATGATTTAAGGCTATACAGCTCCGATGTTGGAAGACGTCCGTCAGGGTTCTCTTACTGTATATTGCCAGCCTCTCTGCTGTCGGAGCCTATCCAACGTGTCACCTCATGCAGTACTGGCTTTAGCCAGCAGATAGCACTGTTGTATAGTGGCAGAAAAAGAGTAAGCCCCCTAGGAAAAGAGGATACAAATTGGATTGGAAAGGGTTAATGCTTGGAATTTTTGGTCACGCGTTTTTTTTTCTGCTTTTTTTTCCCCATAAAGGAGCCTACAGGAAAATGTCAAGAAAAAAAAACGCTATACCCAGAGCAAGTTGTGATTTTAAAAGAGCTATGTGAGGGCATGGTTTTTCTTTTTGGTTGGGTGAGCTGGAATTTTTTGGTACCATTTTGTGATACATACCACTTTCTGATCACTTTTTATACCATTTATTTCTAGAGGCGAGGTGACCCAAATACAGCAATTCCGGCATTGTATATTTTGTTTGTTACACTGGAGGTGTAAATAACATAGTATTTTAATAGTTCGGACGTTTGCGGATGTATTAATACCAACTATATTTATTTATTGTTTATGGTTTTCGTACTTAGATGAACACAGTTCAGGGCAAGCAAAGTACTATCACAATGGTAGACCAGCCATGATCAGGACTGTCGGAGTTCAGGCACTACAGTAAGCAGGCAGTAGGTTAGAGTGGGCAATGGAAACCTAGACAAGGTCAGAAGACTAGCTGGGTCAATAGCAGAGAATCAGAAGAATGCCTTATAGCTTACTGGTACATAAAGGGCCTTATTGCTCAGGCCCAGAGCCAGGGCAGCAGGTGATTGGCGGATGGCAAAGGGAATTGGCACTACTGAACCTTTAAGAGTCCGGGAGTCATACACAGCTTAAGGGCTTAAACAGATGTGCATGTTTTAGTCCTGTTATGTGACCGTAAAAATCACGGCCACATAACGGGATGAAACAAAATAATTGATTTCCAGGATTCTCACCCGTTGATAGTACATGCAAGAAAGGTAGGACAGGACCTATCTTCCGGCTTTTTTTTCAAACTATAGCCTGAAGTTTGAATGGTCCGAAAACCCCCCCCAAAGTGGTTCATGCACAACTACTCTTCGTACGGATGAGCGTAGTTGCACATGCGCCCATCTGTTCAAGCCCTAAGAGAGGAGAACGAAAACCGAGGAAGGCAGCGATTCCTCAGAAAGGGAAATAATGAGTGCCTACTAAATGGGAACGCTAAGCATGAAGTGAGGGTGGATGCAGCAATACAGTTTTTGACTTTCATATGTAAGGACTTACTTTATTACATGTCTGCTTATTTTTCTTTAATCTTCATTTTTAAATTTTTTTTGGTGACGGGTGATTTATTTATTATTTTGGGGACTCTTGAGCCAATTAATAGTTTTCCTTAATTCTAGAATGAATTAATATTATAACTTGTGAGAGCAATTTACAAATTTTTCTGAAGAAGCATTCTCTTTACTCTATGAGTTGTTTTCGATGTTCTAGCACGCCTAGTCCTTTAATTTCCATCAGTCTTTTCTAAATCATTTTTCATTAGAAACGTTGCACCCATCACAGCATGGTGCAGTCAAATCATAAACCATTGTACCGACACTATGCTTTCCATTCTCATAATTAGATTATTATGCATAGATTGATAGCTTTGGCTTTGCAACGTATAAAGCATAACTAATCCGGGCTGAATAATAGATTTAATCACCTTATTGAGAAAACTTGCCAATATTTAATAAGAGATTTTGGACTTTGGCTCAAAAAATACCTTTTGGCATCAAGGCAAAGTGCCAGTTATCTATCCTGTAATCGAAATTGTAAAGATGACAAAGAATAACTTCAGCGTAGTGCAGAGTGTATTGTGGGCAAGGAGCCAGCCGATATACAATATTAGATCATGCGTCACTATAGAAAGTGCTGGCATCAACTGGAAAGTAAGTTACAGCTACTTTTACAACTGCAAGGCCAGGTTCAGACGAGCGTATTGCAACATGTCTGTAAAACATTACAACTAGAGATGAGCGAGTATACTCGCTAAAGGCAATTGCTTGAGCGAGCATTGCCTTTAGCGAGTATCTCCCCCGCTCGAGACTGCATGTTCGGGGGAGCGGTGAGTAGCGGCTGTCAGCAGGAGGGAGCAGGGGGGAAGAGAGGGAGATAGAGATCTCCCCTCCGTTCTGCCCAGCTCTCCCCCGCAGCTCCGTGCCCGCTGCCGGCACCCGAACCTGCAGTCTCGAGCGGGGGAGATACTCGCTAAAGGCAATGATCGCTCGAGCAATTGCCTTTAGGGAGTATACTCGCTCATCTATAATTACAACCATACGCCATCAGTATTTCATCACTTTTTGATCAGTATTTGCCTTCGTATTTGATGTCATTTTGATTTATTTCCTACTGGGCAAATTCTGATCCGTGTTTATCCAATAGAAAAGAATAGCAATATGGAGGCAAAAACTGACAAAATTAGGACATACTAGGTTTTTAAAAAACAGCCGTGAAAAAAGAATAGATCTATAGTTTAAGGGCGGCTTCACGCGAGCGTGTTTGCATGTGCAAAATTTGCTCATACAATATACAGAGAATAGAACTCATTGTTTTAACTGTATCTAGTTCCACCTTCGCTTTGTGCGCACATTTTGTGTGCACGAAAAAGAAACGCAACACTCTCTATATGGGTGCTCACCAAATGCACCATAGAAGTCTATGGGGTGTGCAAATGCAAACCCTATCCCCGCGCAATTGCACAATGAACTGCGCACTTTTGTGAGGATAACCACAAGCAAGTCTATAGTGGGGCCAAGAATGGGCACTGTTAGGGTATCTTCATAGACAGCATGTTAGCTGTAGGCAGATAATCCCTGTGTCATAAATTACTATATTAGGCCCTGCATTAGGTATAATACTTAAAGGGGATGTCCAAGAATGGAAAAACATGGCTGCCTTCTTTCACACTTATCCATGACTTGTGTTTGATATTGCACCTCATCTCCATTGAAGTGAATGGGACTGAGCTGTAATACCAGACACAACCCATGGACAGATATGGCGTTGTTTTTGAAAGAAGTTTGTTTTTCTAAAACCCCTTTAATTTAGGGATTTAAGCTAAATGTTTTACTTATAGATTCTGTAACAAACGCTGAGCTCTCTTCTCGCAGCTGAAGTTCTCGGCGACTGAATGCCAGAGTTTGTTTTGTGAGAGGTAAAGAAAAACTCCAGGAGAAGACAGGGCTGGGACATAAGGCAGAATCACAACAATGTATGCTTTTCATCTGTTGATTGGTTCTTGAGATGATGCTGGGAGTTCCTGCTGAGAGAGGAGCAGAGCTACACACTTCATCTAGAATCTAAGCACACATGGACCCTGTGAAGACCTTAAAGTAGTCAAACAATTTTGTCTGCTCTTTGATTAGGTCTTGTATACTGTATATGTTAGTGGCGTTGTATGACATGAAGGTATTCAGTAGAATGCCTAGCAGTTTATGGCACAGTAAGGTCCTTTCAATCTGACCTTATAGGCTTTACCTAGAGAATTATAGACATATCTCTTCTACAGAATCTCTTGTATCTTTTGCGGTAAAGTATAACATGATAGATAATAGGGGACACTTTATTAGCAAATTGAAACCCGTGAAACCCAAATTGATTAAGAATAGACAAGAGATGAGAACATGTTATTTGCAAACTGTTATGTGAAGACAAACATTGCATCATTGTATTCTTTATTTATTAGGGTTAAGGTTAGGAAATGTGTACAGATTAATCATTCATGCATTGTCTTCAAGGTTTAGGCCATAGTGTAGTCATTAGGGTTATCTGAAAATTAGCGTTGCATCATTTTAGTCTTTCATTTATAAGGGTTAGGTAATGTGTACAGATGAAGGCAATGTATATAATACATTAAAGTTTTAGGCTCCAGTTTAGTTGTCTCATATATTGCATAAAACAAATTTTGGAGGCTAGGATGGTGGCTGTAACATCAGCTGCTGGTTGTTGAATACACCATATAGTCGTAGGATGCTGCAGCCTATGCCCAAGACTCCAAAATCCCATCAGACCGATTGAGCACAATGGTTTGAGAACTTACATTGCTGCTGACAGTGACTTGAAACAGAAAGAGATCTGACACTGCTCTCCAGCAGTGGTGCTTCCCCATGGAACCCATCATGTAGCATGCACCCTACATTCTAGGATTGGTTCCTGACAAAATAATGTAACAGCGACTAATTTAATTTATCATACTGAGTATGTCATAGACAACGCAAGACTTTTTTTGCTAATTAAATGTCATAGAATCATAGAATGGTAGAGTTGGGAGGGACCTCCAGGGTCATCGGGTCCAACCCGCTACTCAGTGGGTCCAACGGTCATCAGTGGGTCATCGGGTCCAACCCCCTGCTACAATTTTATTTATACTAGCATATTTTTTTCTTTTCCTATAGAGCCTCTTTAAAGGGAACCGGTCAGCTCCATTTTGCTGCCCATAACAAAGCTGACAAATTCCCTTTAAAAGGGATTCTGTCACCAGTTGCTCGATCCCTGGGCAGCACAAACCTGGGACAAGAACGCCTGTTGTTTCTCCATGGGTGCTTTATTCTGGAACGCTGGGCATTTCACAATAGACACACTTTGTGACTTGGAGTTCAACTTCAAGTCAAACTTCAAAGGCGGGCCGCACCTACCTCTCCCCACCCATTCATGAAGACTGACAGCTCTCTTCCTATATACAAGCTGGGACAGAGCCGTCAATCTTCATGAAGCGGGCAGAGAACGGCATGGCCCGCCTCCGTGAATCCGACCTCAGCTCCAAGTCAAACTTCAAACTGTATTTATTCTAAACATTGCAGCGTTTCGGAATAAAACATAGCAACATGGGTTTGGGCAGCATGAACATAGTAACAGAATCCCTTAAAGTGAATCTCTAGACCTAAACTTAATATTCTCATTTTTCCTGGAAGCAGGATGATCTCTACACCCCACACCCCCATACCTATTAGGGATTCCTTGGACTTCACCGTTCCTGCTTTTGGTGAATCAAATATCTTTATACATCCATGTCTTTACACATCGGTGTCATAAATCACCACTCATCTCTATATAACTAAAATAATACACCATCTTCGGGCCCCACTTTTAACTTGGCACAGGGCCACACTTTGTCTAAAACCAGGCTTATTCACCTTTGGTCTGTGTATATTTTTTGTTTTTTATTGTGGGAGTGGGAGGTTGACAGTCTTTGTATTTGACACCTTTAAAATGATTGCACTTCATGGCTACTTAGTTACTTGTGAATACTTTGCCCTAGTACAGTAACTGTGATATTCTGCATTGATCCTACCAAAAGGACCAAAACTATTCAGCAATTTGCTAAAAACATCAGACACTTTAAAGCACTGGTTTAATTGCTTTGCAGGTTGCAATCTTCATCACTTAAGCAAATCAATAATTATCTCACAACTTTTCTTTAAGGACTTGTCGGAAAAGGAAAATTCAAGAGGAAATGCTTTGGAATCTCTGAAAGCAAATTTCTACTGTGAGCTGTGTGATAAGCAATATTATAAGCATCAAGAATTTGATAACCACATTAATTCCTATGATCACGCACACAAACAGGTAAGATTTCATCATCTATTTCATTTTCCAATTTATTCAAATGTTCTGATTTAACCCTTTCCAATCCACTGAGGTCTAAAGACATTCTGATTGAGGGCTGTACAGCTTTCAATGTCGGAAGATGTCCAGCAGGGTATTCTTGCTGTATATCACTGGCCGCTCTGTTGTTGGGGGCCTCTCCAACATGTCTAAAACCACAGAACTGGCTCTAGCCGGCAAGTGGCGCTCTTGTATAATGGCAGAAAGAGAAAACCCCCTAGGAAACCCTGAATCCAAAATTGGATTGCAAAGGGTTAAGCCCATACACATGTCTCTCTTACGGATCGATGTTAGGCAGATCTGTCATATGGTGCCCATAGACTGTTGTAGGGCCATATTGCACCTCTGTGAGCTTCTGATTTCTTTACGGAGACACACAAGGTTGTTTTTGTGACCTATTCATATGGAATTCTTCTGAAAAAATTGTAGCCTAGTTCATTGCATGTCATATTACATAGGTATCCTTCTCTAAGGGCTCATGTCCACAGGCAAAATAAGAATTAAAATCCGCAGCAGATTTTAACTCTTTTTCTGCACGCGGATCCGCACCCCATAGGGATGCATTGACCACCCGCGGGGTAGATAAATACCCGCGGATGGTCAATAAAAGGGATTTTAAAAAAAATGGAGCATGAAAAAATCTGGACCATGCTCCATTTTCATGCGGGTCTCCCGCGGGGATGGCTCCCGCGGGCTTCTATTGAAGCCTATGGAAGCCGTCCGGATCCGCGGGAGACCTAAAATAGGAATTTATAAGAATTTACCCATCCGGAGCGGACCGGGAAGGTCTTCTCTTCCTCACAGCCGCATCTTTCTTGCTTCGGCTCGGCGGATGTGCCCGGCGCATGCGCGCGGCATGTCGGCGACGTGCCGCAGCCGTGACTAGTTCATCCGCCGTCCGAAAAAGAAGATCCGGCCGTGAGGAAGAGAAGACTTTCCCCGCCCGCTACGGATGGGTAAATTCTTTTAAATTCCTATTTTCAGCGCTCATGTCCGCGGGGCAGGAGGGACCCGCTGCAGATTCTCCATGTAGAATCCGTAGCGGGCCTGTTTTCCCCGTGGACATGAGGCCTAAGATTATTGCATGTGCATAGACTGTAAAAAGCAACCATACACATTAAATAACTGTTGGCTGAACACTCATTTGAGCAACATCTGTTTCTTCAGGCTTGATGCTCAGCTGAGCATGCATGTTCATTTCAGTAGGAAGAGAGAAGTTAGCCACCGCAAGACATCTTTAGCAGAAATGTATCCCCATGGTATCAAAGGATCGGCATATTGAAATTCAACTCCTTTCTCTTGAAGTCTGTCGTTGAGTCAAGAGGTCCTCATACACATTAGATTGTCGTCCCAGCAACTGAAATCAAAAACCAAATCAGCCAGCACTTCCTACAAATAAATTAAATTCACAGGTACACGTCAGCCATGGCAACCACAATACAAGCAAAAACTCGTGCCGCAGCAGTCATGCACATTTAATATCTGAACAAAATTGCACAACTTAGAAGAAAAAAATAGAAGTTTTCAAGTAACTTTCAGCAATATAAAAGAATTCTTTGTTTCTGCATTTCTGTAGAAAAATGGATTTAAAAACCTCAGCATGTATATTTTAAACATCTACATGTTTCAAGCAGGAGCTTGTGCCATGAGTGACTCAGAGCTCCCGCTCAAAACATGTAGGCATTTGAAATACCCATGTTGGGGTTTTCATGCATGTTTTTACTGAAATGTTGAAATAAAGATATACTTTTATACTGTTCGCGTTGCTGGAAAACTTAAATTTTTTTCTTCTATGTTTACTAGCAGTGACTCTCTGCTTCCATGCACTCGGTTGGGTGGAATAGTAAATCTCCAGAAAATTGCACAACTGTTGTATTTTACTAACAGCATAAAAATGCAAGGTGCACATTTTGATCAAAATATGTGGTCCCATCTGCAACATCCATATGACTCTTTATTCATATGGAACCTACTCTAAAAAGACTCGGGCTTAGGCCAAAGGAAGGGTGAGTTTATTTTGAGTAGGCCTTATCTGAATAAGGGATTACCTAGATGTGGCGGATGGGCCTATATGTTTTGATCAAATTATGTGCTAAGAACTTTACATTTTTATGCTATTAGTAAATATAACAGTTATAAAATTTAATTCAAATATTAAATGCACAAGACCACTGAGACACATGTTTTTGCTTGTAGTGCGGCTGAAATCAGCTAGTATGGTCCAGTTGTACCTAATGTGTACAAGCACCTTAACAGTTATCACTTTGTGATTTGTTGTATGTAGCTTGATTTTAGATGCTACTAGGCATCAAGTTTGGAAAAGTTGTATTCTTCTTGAGTTTGAATCCTATCAGGGTAGCATTTATAATGGAATTTAGTTATTTCTGTTTTCATTTCCAAAAACAGAGTATTTTCTATTATCCTGGCTCTAGTCTATATGTGTCCAAGGAAAATCAGAGTGCAAGTCCCGTTTGGAGCAGTGACTGCTCTGAGTATAAAAACTCTGTGCATAAATGATCATTATACCAAATCTATTCCTTATAAGCGCAGCTCATTTTTTGTTTTGAAGTTGAGAATAAGGAGGCCAAATCCTCTTTTCCATACATCCAGAGTGAACAATTCACTTAATAGCACCGCAAAACCTAATGTGTAGATGGATATCAAGTTGTTCTTTACTCTTGGCACAGTAAACCTGCTCACTGTTAATAAAATCTGAGTCAAAGTATTGAAGTCAAGTGCTCAGGGCATCTTACCAAGTATTGCACAGAGATGTGGAACAACACGTGAGAACAACTGCAGAGTAAGCATCTGTTATTGAATAGACGTCCCAGGAGGGCATCGCATATTGCAGGTGCAACAGGATATCTTACGATGACCTTTACCGAAAACTGTTTAGCAAGGGAAATAAATCTTTAAAAGCATATTGCAACAGGAATTATTAGAGAGCTATTTGTTCTTTCCATGCTCACAGCTTAATTGAGAGCTTCCAAGGAGCACGGATAAAGGAGTGCAATGTACGGAGAATGGTCTAGGTGACATAGTGTATGATGTGATGGGCATAGATTGAGGAGCAAGGCATAAGGAGCGTGGTGTATGGAGCATGCATGGATAAAGGTGCATAATGTAAGGAGAATTAGTAGATAACAGTGTAAGGAGGACGGTGTGCTGGGTATAGAGTATATCCTGTTTCACACGAGCGTATTTCTAAATGTCTGTACTATGGATCCACAATTTGGATATATGATTAAACTGGATGTATCAGTATTCCAGCAGTATTGCATCTGTATTTGCATTCATTGGTAATATTTTCTATTGGGCAAAAATGGATCCACTGTGATGGATATGTCACATGACAGACACCAATGGTGCCCAAAGGCCCCATTGGGTTATAAGGACCCACGGACCCAGACATGTTTTATGTTTCTATTCAGACTCTATTTTTTACTGACTGATTATGGACCCACTGAATGACAAGGGTGTATTGGTGCTTGTTTTCTGTAGGTTGTGACAAAGCTCACATCTCTTGGGCCTCCTTGCGTTTTTTGTTTTTTTTTGCATACAGGAAAAACCGGAGAACACACAGATGCAATATGGACGTAAAAATCCCCACATATGTGGAGCAAAAATGCATGTAATGCACATGCAGCAAATGTAGATTTGCTATAGTAGCCATTAGATACACCCCACTGCCCCCCGCCGCCCCCCAAGCATGCTCGGACAAGAATGCAGTTACTCGAGAAGAGTGAGGTTCACTCGAGTAACTGACTTATCCGAGCGTGCTCGCTCATCTCTATTATGCACCCTTTGACTTTATGACAGCATTCAGTCTGTTTGGGTTGGTGTATATCAGCATGGCACATCTTGACTTGGCAATCTTTGCCTACTTTTCCTTATAAAGGACAATGTTTAACCACTTAAGGACCAAGTGCAGTAAATATATGGTGCTTGGTCCTGGGCTTTAATCCCTGCCAATAGCAAAACTACGGCACATGATTAAAGCCTCTGCTCCTGCAATCTAGCAGGAGCAGGTTGGGTCCTCAGCTGTTAGTTAATGAGCGCTATGTACTAAGAATTGAACGTGAAAGTGTTTCTTCTAGTATGCAACCCAGCAATCATGTGACCACCGGAAGCCATCTGCCACAGCAGAGCTGCAGGGTCTAAGCAGACCCTAATCAGCTCTGTTAGCGACTACTGACACAAGGGTATGTTGTCCCCTGTAACTAGGGCACCTATGGATGCCTCAGCTACAGTGGAAAAGTGTGAAATGAAAAAAAAAAGACAATGTGAATGACCCCTAGTGGTCTTATAGAAAGTCATAAGACATAGATGTTAAATAGAGATGAGCGAGTATACTCGCTAAGGTACATTACTCAAGTGAGTAGTGCCTTAGCCGAGTATCTCCCCGCTCGTCTCTAAAGATTCGGGGGCCGGTGACAGGTGAGTTGCAGCGGGGAGCAGGCGGGAGCGGGGGGGAGAGAGAGATCTCCCCTCTGTTCCTCCCCGCTCTCCCCCGCCCCCCCCATCTCCTGCCGGCTCCCGAATCTTTAGAGACGAGCGGGGATATACTCGGCTAAGGCACTACTCGCTCGAGTAATGTGCCTTAGAGAGTATACTCGCTCATCTCTAATGTTAAATAAATAGTTACAAGTATAAGCTAAAAAAAAATTTACAGAACAAAATAAAAATATATTTATTTAAAAAAAGCAAGGTCTAATATGATATCATGGGGGACATAGATGTTGAAAAAAATACTTACAAAAATAAGTTTCAAAAATTACAGAATAAAATAAAAATACATACATAAAAAAGAAATTAGCCCACCACCGACGCCAACAAAACTGTTGTCGTATGCGAACTATAATTCAAAACTATACATATTATATATTAAAACGTCTAAAACAAAATGAGGAATCCATTCCTGTACTTTATTTTAGTGTAAATATACTAATTTAAAAAAAAACTGAAAAAAATAGTACTACGAGGGGCGTTCATTAAATATTTTCCCTGACCCACTTCCTATGGACTGAGAGCAATGAAACTTGGCCCAGTTATTAGCCCTTCTCTACATAGGTGCCGTCTAGGGGAACACAAACTTCTCCCATCTTTTTATGCAACTGTAAACACCTCACTTGTAGAAGTCGACAGGTTGCTCCAAAAGCCACGTTGTGACTTCTGAAATCAGAGTCTCCTCATTTGGAAAATGCTTGCCCTTCAAAAATGATTTCATTGTTGGAAAGAGGTGAAAGCCCGATGGTGCGAGGTCAGGTGAATGAGGGAGATAGAATTTTATACCCGCAGCAGTGCGCTTCCATCTGGGTAACATGTGAGTTGTGAACTGGGACATCTCTGGTGGGCATGCCTTGGTTTGGACATCTCTTGATTTTGATGGCCTCCCACAATTTCTGCAGCAGTGAAGCATAGTATGCCCCAGTAATCGTGGTACCCTTTGCTATGAAATCCATGAGCATGACCTTGCCTGCCGAGGGTTGGGCACGTGCCTTCTTTGGAGATGGTGAGTTCAGATGCTTCCATTGCATCGACTGAGCTTTAGTCTCCAGATCATTGTGATGGACTCGGCTTTCATCCTGTGTGATCAGTCTGTTGAAAAAGACCTCCTGGTTTCCATCGCACATTGTCAAAAGAGCCTAGGAGCATGATTTTTTTCACGGCCCCCACACTACTCTTGACATTTTGAGCTCTGTTGCGAATGGTAACATGGCAACTTTCTAAAATGGCAGCCTCTACTTTCTGGATGTGTTGTTCATTGATTGTGGAATGGGGTCGCCCTGGAATTGAAGCCGTTTCCACCGAAGTCTGGCCACATTTGAATTGACGATGCCAGTTCTTGACTACATCATATGATGGGGAATCCTCCCCATGAACCTCTTTCATCTCATCAAATGTCTCCCTTGGTGTGCGGCCTTTGAAGTAAAGGACCTTGATGACTGCTCTGTATTCCACTGGGTCCATTATCAGACCTCGCACCACTTCAGTACCTGTAAAAGAAAGGCCAATAATAGTTCAGAGTTGCAAATTGACGCGTAACCTATAGAGACTTATATCATTACACATGTGCAGTTTCAGTATCCTGCGATAAATAAAAGTGGGTCAGGGGAAATCTTTAATGAACGTCACTCATATATGTCACGGGGGAAAAATGCAGCAAAAATAATTTTGGTAGCTGAAGTAAAGAAAATATGGAAAATATCCATGTCAATTTTCATAGGGAACCAGATAAAAATTATAAAGTTATTGCGGAAAGTTTGAGTTTTCTAACAAGAGAATCGAGGTATTTTATTATTATTTATTAAAATCTTGTGAATTTTAAGTCCAAGTTTTTTTTGACCCGATGTAGGGATATAGTCTCAAGTAAATACAAGGTCACAGTAAATATTTTTGATCTCTTTTCCATACAGGGTGAGTTATTGTGCGCCAAAGAGCAAAAAAAATTAACAAGCTCACCTACGATACGAGAACGCATGGAAATAGAAGAAGAGGATCCAGGGTCCATTAAAACATTGGCCTTTATTCTTACTTATTTAAAATCTCATCAAAGACAGATAGCACGCACCGTTTCAGGCTAACTCATAGCACTTAGTCATAGCAGCCAAGCTTTTACTAAGAACTACAAGGTAACCTGAAACGCGTCAGAAAGTGTGTGTTATCTATCTCTCCTGAGAGGATTTTAAGCATGTCAGATAAAAGCCCAGCCGGGGTTTTAATGGACACTGGATCTTCTCATTGTGCATCTAAAAGGCTCAAATTTAAAATATGCAGAATAAAAATTATTCTGGTCTATCTACTGTGATAGTGCCGTACCCCTTGGTGGTCAAAATGGACTGTGATTGATTAACAGAACCACGTTTGATTAGCAAAGTACAAATTTGCATTAGCATGGCCATAGTCTCTAAAGGCCCCATATTGTAGCGCTGTGCACAATAAGCTTTTCCCACTCAAACGCTGTATTTAGAGGTATTCAACTTTAGAAGCATAACATAGTAACATAGTATGGAAGGCCGAAATAAGATGTGTGTCCATCCAGTTCAGCCTGTTACCCTCCATTGTTGATTCAGAGGAAGGCAAAAAAAAACCCCAGTGAGGTTGAATCCAATTTTCCCCATTTAAAGGGGTTGTCTCGCGCCGAAACGTTTTGGTTTTTTTTCAATAGGCCCCCCGTTCGGCGCGAGACAAACCCAAAGGATGGGTTAAAAAAAAAAATCTATATTACTTACCCGAATCCCCGCTCTGCGACGACTTCTTTCTTCCTTCTCCAAGATGGCCGCCGGGATCTTCACCCACGATGCACCGCGGGTCTTCTCCCATGGTGCACCGTGGGCTCTGTGCGGTCCATTGCCGATTCCAGCCTCCTGATTGGCTGGAATCGGCACACGTGACAGGGCGGAGCTACGATGACGACGCGGGACCAGCTCTCCGGCACGAGCGGCCCCATTCACCAGGCAGAAGACCGCACTGCGCAAGCGCGTCTAAAAACGGCAGAAGACAGCGAATTTAGACGGATCCATGGCGACGGGGACGCTAGCAACGGAGCAGGTAAGTGAATAACTTCTGTATGGCTCATAATTAATGCACGATGTATATTACAAAGTGCATTAATATGGCCATACAGAAGTGTATAACCCCACTTGCTGCCGCGAGACAACCCCTTTAAGGGAAAACAATTCCTTCTTGACTCCAATCTGGTAATCGGAATAATCTTTGGATCACCGACTCTTCTGAAATTATTAATGTTTATAACATATAATATTGTATCACTCATGAAAGGTGTCCAGGCCCCTCTTGAACTCTTTTAGTGAATTCACCATCACCACGTCCTCAGGCAGAGAGTTCCATAGTCTCACTGCTCTTACAGTAAAGAACCCCCTTCTATGTCAGTGTAGAAAGCTTCTTTCCTCTAGATGTAGAGGGCGCCCCCTTGTTACAGTCATAGTCCTTTTTTCTAAATAATCTCTGGGTATTTTGATAACTTTTCTGGGTATTGTAGTCCGCCCATTCCGTTTTTATTACTTAAGTTGCCCACCTTTCTATCCACGCTGTTCTGATATATCCTTCTTGAGTACCGGTGCCCAAATGCGTTCTTCTCCCCTACAAGTATATGAGAATACAGTGCCTTCCACAAGCACCATATGACAGCACCTATAAGACCTACAGGTCTATAATGCTGCATGCAGCCAAATAGGCTTATGTATACAATGTTGCTGTGCATATCATCCCTAATAAAATATTACTTTAAATGATTATTTTTTTACATAGTGTTAAGGGAACTTGCCAGCTTGATCATGCTGTCCAAACTGAAGGTAGCATGTTCTAGAACAGGAGGAGCCAAGTAGAATGGATCAGTGGCGTAACTATTGAGGATGCAGGGGATGCGGTTGCACCCGGGCCCAGGAGCCTTAGGGGGCCCAGAAGGCCTCTCTTCTCCATATAGGGAACCCAGTACTATGAGTATAGCATTATAGTTGTGGGCCCCGTTACAAGTTTTGCATCGGGGCCCGGGAGCTTCATGTTACGCCTCTGGATTGGATATAGTTTTATGGGGGAAGATTCAGTGTTACTTGTATTTTATTCACTTATATATCTGTTCATCTGAGCTCAGGAGTCTGGTGGGCGGTCTTATTAGTGATTAAGACTGCCCACTGGACTCCTGAGCTCAGAGTAGAGATTTAAATGAATAAAATAAAAGTAAAACTGAAACTTTTCTCACCTAAATCTATCTATCTATCTATTTACTCGGCTCCTCGTGTTCTGTAACATGCAGACTGCAGACTGAACAGCATTTTCAATGTGACAGGTTGCCATTAGGTGTAGATAATTTAACACAAGCTAAAAGATTAATTTTCATAAAAAACTGCTTTTGCTATGATCAAAATCATGTACTTGTCAATAGTATCCCTAGTTTTTCTTCGGAACCTGTCAACAATATTCTCTCGACACGTTGTCTTTTGCATCTGTGATCTGTGAAAATATTCCCTCTCCATCACAGACAGATATGAACATTGTATTAAAGGTTAATCTTGATGTCATATTTAAAGTGCTGTTGGCAAAGACAGTGCAGTATAAGGGTCTGTGTTCAAAGCAAACTCGTATCTACCTTTATACCAAAGATATAATGCAGCCAGAAAAACAAAGCAATAGGCAGAAAAAAATAAACTGCTGCTATATAAGGTCTACATTGCGAAATGACCATTAACCCCCCATAATTATGAGACACTGAGTTTTGCCCTTCTGTCAAGTTGTTAATATTCTAGTCATCCATTTCTTAGGCTGCTCACACATTTTAGAGAACAGTCAACCAAATGCTCATTCAACCAATAGTTACCTTTTCCCATATCCCCCTCTACATGCACACTTGGCTCAGCTATAAAATATGGTGGAAAGCATGAATGCTGTTAATAGCCGTTCAGGTAAGATGGCAAACCCCATAATCATGTAAAGAAAATCGTCATGGAGCACCGGCCATGATTGAGGATCAGGACTGGAGTGACGTCACAACGTCAGCCTGAACCATCCGATCCTCACATCGGTGCATGCTAATTGTCATTTCACCGTTGAATGCCAACAATGGCACTTTTCCTCCTGTACATGGTCTGATTGGTTGGCTGAGAGGTGGGACATCCAAGCCAACCAATTGGCATTAGTCTGTGCTCACAGAAGGCGACAGGAATTAATTCCACATGGTCTTGTGTGAAGATCTGGTCCAATCTGTGACTCTCTATCAGATTGACTCGTTGTCTGAAGGTGTCTGAAGATGTTCCTTGGCTTAAGCTAAGTTTGCCATTTACTTACTATTTCTACTGGAGAGTTTGTACACTTATTCCTTGTGCTACTGTGGTATTTATATATTGTGTGTCATCTAACCATTGCCACTGCTCCCTGTCACCATCTAGAGAAGAAAAATCTCAAAAAAATCCTGAGGAATGCAAGGCAAGCATCATAAGGACCCAGATGGTCGAAACGTTGCATGTGAAGGAGGAATAACATATTGTTTGTAACTTTCACCCGATTTGCTATCACAAGGACTTATTTGACATTTTTTTGAATCTATGAATTTTAGATCCTGAAGAAGGCGAATGTGGAGTCCGGCTGTTAAGATAGAAAGTTGGGCTGTTGACTAAATTAAACTTTTCGTGTTGACCATCTAAGGAAAGTCAGGGTCTCCCTAGTTTCCTGACTAGGAGTTGCTATAACCAAGGCAAGCACTCTGCTTTTAGGCAGAGGTCTCCTATATTAGAGAGTCCAGGATCAGTTTTCTATTTCCCCATTTTTATTTTACTTACGGAATAGTGCATTTTTTATTGTCCGTATAGAAATAGTATATTTTTACATCCAGGTAGGACGCTAAAGTTATACCCTGCACGGATGTGACAAGAACAGAACAATAATCTACAATCAGAAACAAAAAATAGAAAAAAAGACTATCTGGTTTTAATTAGGTAAAATATATATGGGCGATACATTCCTTTTAATGTTCAACTGTAGAAAGGCTTTTGGGCTGATTGGTTGGCTGAGAGGTGGGATATCCTTACTTGTGCATATATACTGTCGATTAGCAGTGCCAACAACGTAGGGTGGGTAATAGCCTAATTTGGATCAGTTGTAGTACAGTAGAACAGTTCAAGTACAAAGACAAGTCAACGCAGGAAAGTCCATATTGAAAATTGCAAAAACTTTAAAAAATTTTGTCCTGTGCTCTGGCAAATACCATTTAGCAGCATGATGAAACAGGTTCTGATGTTGATCACCATGGAAAATGCAGACCAAAAGTCACCTCTACTGAATAGAATGTGTATATTTTAGTCACCAACCTCAGAAATCAACAGTCCCTCAGATTAAAGCCAAATGAATAGTCGAATATGTTAAGGCAGCAATTAAATGTCTACATTTCAACATGAATCGTCCCTCCATGAAAGAATAGCTGCAAGAAATCCACTAGTGAGGGAAGCAGATAAAAGGAAGAGAATTGCTCGAGGCAAGAATCACAGGCTGTGCATGTAAGACCAGTGAAAGTCTTTGGTCTTGTAAGTCCAAATTTGAAATATTTGAATGTAAAGACTGTGCATTTATTAGACAAAAAGGTTAGGAAGTCATGTCTGAATGTGTAGATCCCACCATGAAGCACAGGAGAGCTACTAGACAAAAAAGGATAATGATGGACTGCTATCCTAGATGTTCTTGCTTCCAAAGTCTCTGAGCTAAACATAGGCACTGGAGTGTTAAGGAAAAACATAGTATCATAATATGTAAGGCTGAAAAAAGACATATGTCCATCCAGTTCAGCCTGTTATCCTATAATGTTGATCCAGAGGAAGGCAAAAAAAAAACATGAAGTAGCCAATTTTTCTCCTCTTAGGGGAAAAGAATCCTTCCTGACTCCAAATCAGGCAATCAGCCTAAATAGTCCAAAATATATACAAGTGATATGCATCATCCTCCGCCGCGACTCATATCTCCCAGGTGCTCAAATCACTGCCAGCACACAGTAGACGCAATCAGCATAGAAGATATTTGGCCCATCAGGCTATAACAAAATCCATTCTTTATTTTGTATCCCAGCACGACCCACACTAAATTGGACAAACATTTAAAATCACAATGGACCAATGGGATTAGTGAACATAATTAAAGTGATATACACCACGCAAATGTAACTGGTGTTATTATCCTATGTAGAAGCATAACATAATCAATATGTAGAATCACTTTTATAATTCATGCCTGATGGAAATTCAATACTTTTAAACCTAAAACTTATCAAGGAGTTACCATGTGTCTCTACAGAATGTTCAGCTATTCTAAATACCTGAGATTGTCTCTTTCGAATAGCTGAAATATGTTCCATAATTCTTGTTTTGAAGGTTCCTGACCATACATCCCATATAGAGAACTGCACATACCGTGCATTCAACAGAATACACAACGCGGGATCGTTCAAATTGGAATGATAATCTCTGAGTGTAAATACAGCCAACGATCCAACAATGAATGATAATTCATTCGCTTATTGTTCATTTTATGCAAGCATGAAAATCATTGTTGGCTTGTTCAGTTTAAATACCAATCGTTCAGTCATTTTCATTCGCTGCTACCGTCAATACGAGCGACTGAACAATTTGTGAATGAACAATTTATCTGGCTGTACAAACATACTGCACTAGCAAATGAGCAAACTCTGCCATTGTTCGCATGTGCAAATCATAAAATCGTGCCTTATAAAAAGCACCCTTGGTCCTATACCACTGTCAACACTATTTTCCCCTCTATCTCTCTGCTTTTCCTAGTTTAACCTTTCCAATCCACTGTCTGACGTCTTCCTACATTCTGATTGAAGCTTATACAGCTCCAATGTCAGAAGACGTCCGACAGGGTATTCTTACTGTCTATTGCCAGCCACTCCGCTGTCGGAGCCTCTCTTGCGCACACAAACTGGCTTTAGCCAGCAGATGGCACTGTTGTATAACAGTAAAAAGAGAAAGCCTTTTAGGAAATCCTGAATCCAAAATTGGATTGGAAAGGGTTAAACACTCCTCCAAACTTCTAGCCTTCTTCTTCCCCATCATAGCTCTCCAGGAACACAAACCCCTTTTTAATACACCAGCTCTTGAGCCACTTATTTACCTCCCTAAATTCCCATTGCCTTTCTGGTGTGGCACGTGGTACAGGTAGCATTTCAGAAAATGTTACTTTGGAGGTCCTTGTCCTGAACTTACATCCTAGTTTCCAGAAATTATCTCTAACTTTGCAGCTGACAATTGCTCAGTGTACATTGGAACTCCTTTACGACAGGAAAAAAGTATCCCTGGTGGCTTCCCTACCTCATGAAGTTGGCTGAGAGAGTGCAAGGCTATTATCAAAGCAAAGGATTGCTACTATAACGAATCTACATTCATTGGTTGATTACTAGAGATGAGCGAGCATACTCGTCCAAGCTTGATGCTCGTTCAAGTATTAGGGTGCTCGAGATGCTCGTTACTCGAGACGAGCACCACGCGGTACTCGTCTCGCTTAAATGAGCACTGACCATTGAATTCAATGAAGCCGGCAATACACATTTCTGGATGAATTTCAGGGAATGGCTTATATTTTTAAGCCCTTCCCGAAAATTCATCCCGCGCTCGCTGGCAGCCCATTGCTTTCAATGGAGCCGGCTGTATTGCCGGCTCCATTGAATTCAATGGGCTAACATCGTTCTTCTCTTCCACAGCTGTTACAGCTGTGGCAGAGGAGAACGATCTTTATGCTGACAGTGTGGGGGGGTGGTCTCACTCTTGCCGCTATTGTGGCTGAATAGTGGGAACCGGGAACCTGAAATGCAGCCCAGCATGTTGCCCCTCGCCTGCCCTATCCATTTCTGTGTTGTTTCCAGCACTTTCTTGGGTTTTGCAGATTTTCACCAATGAAAACCTTAGCGAGCATCGGCGATATACAAAAATGCTCGAGTCGCCCATTGACTTCAATGGGGTTTGTTACTCGAAACGAACCCTCGAGCATCACTGAAAGTTCGACTCGAGTAACAAGCACTCGAGCATTTTGGTGCTCGCTCATCTCTATTGATTACTGTATATTTCCCATTACAACTGGGTTCCAATAATTTTAATACTATTCTAAAATGTGTAAAAAAAAAAAAAAAAAGATGACAAATGCAGAAAACCCCTTCTATGAGTAGGTGTGTCCAAACCTTTGACTGGCACTGTACATAAAAAGATGTACTCCGTAACATATTTATTGTCATCTGGTGTTTCTTTTTCAATAGAGGCTTAAAGAACTGAAACAGAGGGAATTCTCTCGTAATGTAGCATCAAAATTGAGAAGGAATGAAAGAAAACAAAAGAAATATCTTCAAAGGCTCCACAAACTGGCTGAACATAAGAGAGAAACAACTTGGTGAGTTACCAAGAATGAAAGTGTGTGCTCTAAAATGATAGATAAGTCCTCAATTTGGAAGATCATTTTGGTACGATTTAGCATATGTGACACTAGCAATCCTTGGAAAAGGATGATTGTTTTTCCTAATTAGTATGTGTTACTAATTGCTAAACAAAGCAAGTTTATGGGCAACATAATGTGAGACGTACGGGTTAATACAGGTTAAAAGTCAATGTACGTGATAATCCTGTGCGCATGCCCCCCCCCCCCCCCCATATATGCCATTTTTTGGCTGCTATAACTTTAAGCCATATAATACCACCGTACTGTGACAAGACAATGCTGCTATATACAGCTCACACCATCTAGTGTCAGATTATTCTACAGTATCCAAAGAATACTTCCTTAAAGAGTTCACAAAACATCACCATATAGTTCTCACATACTATAATACTGCAATCCAATTCCTGAAGAATACCACCATACACTGTTAAATTATACCTGGTGGTTTTAGTTTGTAACTAGGGACTCCCAAAATTGGCCCTGCCAGAACAGTAGCGCACAGAGTCACTACAGGTCTGTATTACAAACCTGTGTGGGGTCTCTCTGTGTAAGGGACCTACAGGGTTGGGTTGGTGTTAATTTAATTTGTTGGCCATTATGGCTGTTGTACTGGCCGTGGCGTGTGGCACAGTTTAAGTTAGTAGTGGGAAGCGATGCACAAACTGTGTAACACAGTAGAGTGGAGACGTGCAAAACAGAGAGACATTGTTGCATGACGAGACGTCTCCTAGAAGCAAGAATCTAAAGCTACGGGAGTAACTGATACTGCAGTCATTATAACTGCAGAGTGTGAAGCAAGATACTTTATCTCAGTTGCTTATGGGGTCAAGCAGAGAAAAAAAGCCCCTGCCACCCGCTACCATCACCCAATCCAAAGCTATAAGTGTACCAAAAAGGACCATTTGGGGTTTGTTATGGGTTGTCTTCCTTCACTTACCCATCACCTGGTCCCGGAATCCGATTGATCAAAACCTCTTATTGAGGAATGTGGTCCCCAGTTATAAAGTGGCCACCTTGACTAGCCTTGAGTCAATAATTGAGTGTAAAGACCTACCCAAAAGAGCCTGACTCCCCCTTACTTCTGCATTGCTTTAGGGGGAGAATATCTCTAAAACACGTGGCACATCACTATATATTCTGGTGATTACCTGTAATTCTTTTTTGCTCTGGTTAAGAAGACAGTGGCCTTGCTGGGTTACAAAGTTAAAAATCTATTTAGTGTGCCCTCTATGCCCACTATTTTGTTAGTCTAGAAAATCACTAGTGGGCACCGGGTTGCCTCCATGTCAGTTCTGCAAGCAAAACTTGACATTACTCACCCCTGTGTATTGATTCCTTGTGATAACAGCAATAAGGGAGTTGAATATTGGTGGTAACTCTACAATTTTAGTGATGTTAGACTTTTAAGATTTACTTTCCAATATAAGAGCATGTAACATTGCTCTGCATGTCGATGCCACCCAAGAGTCAAGGTAACTATCGGCTTCTTACCGTCACCAATACCATCCTCGCTAACTTAATTTTTTCTTTATTTTCTGGACAACCTGCCCAAAAATTACAAACAGATAACTTTTATATACAGAAATTGGAAAACCGTAATCAACCGTAATCAATCCTAAAGATTAAAAGCTACATACAGTGGGGCAGATTTACTAATACTGTCTAAAAGCTAGGGTCCTTTTACATGGGAGATTCCTGCAATCCAGCGAGAATCTCAACAATTATTGTTCCGTGTAAAAGGACCCATATGGTTTATTCACACGATCGCGTCTGTGAGCGCAAAATATGGGCGCGCATTGTGCAGAGAATAGAGCCTTGTTATTAATGGGTTTATTCACACTATTGCTTTTGCGCACGCAAAAATGAAATGCTGCATACTTTATTTTTGCTTACCTAAGACACTATAGGAGTCTATGGGCGCGACCAATCCCTATAAAATTGAGCAATTTTGCAGGTAAATCGATAATACCAGGGGGTTAATTGGCTGCAAAGCTATTTTAATTACAGCGCAAATGTGGCCCTCACTGATGTGACTGGTCCCTGAAAGTGCAGAAAGTACAGTTAAAACGCGCGATTTACAGCACAAAAAGTTGCACTATTGGGAGCCTATCTGCATCTACGCTCATGAGAAGGCAAACTTCAACTAAACAGTCTTCAAATTCACCAGACATATAGTGGTCCTGCAGAGTGATAAATCAGTGACATTTTAGGACTGCCTAGTCTAATGTTAGACCACGGTTTAGTTGGCTTTTGGTGCAATTTACTGCAATTTGGCACAATTTTTATGAAGGAACGCTCCTTTGTCAGCAAAAAAGTGTCTGAAAGTGACTAAAACACCTAGCAAATATAGAGCAAAGCACGTTTGACAGTTTTCTGGTGCAATTTGCGCCAGAGAACTGTCAAATTGTCAATAGTAAATCAGCAGCACAATGTCTACAGCTTCGAACACTAATATGGACACATTAGGAGCATTTAATGCGACCTGTAATGGTAATATATTCCAGCTTAAAAAAGTCAGGCACGTTCTTATTTTTTAATGGGCATTGGAAGATTTCCCTGTTATTTTCTATCAATCCTCAGACGGCTGTCAGCCCTGACTGACATATAGGGGAATTGGTTACAATCATAGCTGCACATATGTAGATTCAGATAGCTAAGGACATTGTGACAGCAGTCCTTTACCAATATGACTGCTCAACTAGAAACATACTGCTCTGCAATTTGTAGATCCAGAGCTTCCTCTGGTGGACACAACTCCGTACTACTAGACATGTTCTTTAGATTGTTTATCTAGATACAAATAAAGACATACTGTATACTGTAGTTACTACAGCCCTTTGGTCAAAGTATTGATAATGTGCAGATTAGACTTGTGTGACTTTTTATTGCTGGCCGCTTTGGAAAACGTTTTCGAATATCCTTGGGCTCAGCTTGACTCAGCAGTTTGATTGTAATTGGCGTACAGTCTATTTATAAAACCAACCATAATTAAAGATGTTGTAATAGAAACATATGAACCTCTTTTAAGTTTTAGTACATTTCTTTTTCTAAGCATGGAAAGGGGTCATTCCAGGGTGCATTCTCTTAAAGGGGTATTCCCATCTCAGCACTTCCTGGCTGAGATAAAATAAAACTCATAGCTGGTTTACTGACTATCTTGACTGGTGTTACGTATATAAAAAAAAATGCTAGGGCAGCACTCCGGTGCCAAGATCCTCGGTTCACCCATATGCAACGGTTTAGCTCAACTTATGCTTTTCTCAAGCTCCCAAAATACAAGAGTTTCACAAACAGCTATAAAGCCCAGCAAGGTGGTTGGAAAACCAGCTACGGGTTAAACTTCTGAAGCATATCTAGAAGTGTAAGGTAGTTTTCTAAACATATTCTTGTGTAATTAGTATAGTTTTTTGTTAGTGCCTTCGATACCAAATTTCTGGTGTCCTCTTAGTTAAACCCCTAGTCTTGGGTATCCAGTGATTTTAAAGCCAGATAGATTTTTTAAAACAACTTCATTATTCAAGAGCACTATAAGAAATGAAAGCTATACCATGGACAACAAAGACTTCTTTTTTCTAACTTCGTTTCATAAATCTCTATTGATGTCTAGTAGTTTAGAGGACCAGTCTCTGGTGTCCTCTGGTGTAATATTCAGTCCTTGGAGTGCAGAGGTTTGGAGATCCAGTCTCTGCTCTACAGCAATTTTGACCTCTACTTGTTGATGTGGCTCTAAGCCCTAGTGTTGAGTGATTTGGAGTCCTAGTCTGTAAAGGTCCACTCTGGTTTTAGATGATGTAGACACTCGTAGACCTAGAGGAAAATTTATTTAGTCCTTTATGTCACTTTTCTGGTGTAAAAAGTTGCAGGGGACTTGATGTCTTTCTGGAGAGGAAGGATATTATAGGCTATAAATCTTAGGTTAATTGTTAATCCGGGTATACAGGCAGGTAGGAACTATTAGGGGTTGATCCAGGGAACAGTCTGATTGCCATTAGGGAGTCAGGAAGGAATTTTTTCCCCAAGAGCGCTAATTGGCTTCTGCTCTTGGGGTTTTTTGCCTTCCTCTGGATCAACAAAACAGGAGGCTAGACAGGCTGGACTAGATGGACATTGTCTTCATTCGGCCTTACGAACTATGTTAGATTGTTTGTGAAAGCCTTAGTTGTGCAAAGATTTGCAATTTATTGGCCTTTTTTTACCCTGTTTGCCACTTTTCAAAAAAGTGTAGAGTACTGGGTGTGGTTTTCTGTCACCCATATGATTTACTAGCATTTACACTAGAAACTGGTATAAATTATAGTGGAATTCTGTGCCAGATTTTACAGTCTGGCACATGGACTGGTCAGACATGTGATTAATTTAGTAAGAGACGTACAAATCTTAATTTAATTTGCCCCACTTCACTCTGATACACTCTTTACTTAGAGCTTTCCAAACATCCAGATATTCCTGGCAATCCAGACAAGTTGAGCACATTTTTCAGCGTCCGTGAAAAAAATGGATGCATCTGTGATTTTTTTTGAGGCTGCTGATACTGGAGCAGGTTATTATGTCTGCAAATATCATCATTTTACGTGCTTATTCAGACGTCTGTATATCGGCCGGGTTTTCATTCGGCCGGGCTCGGAGCAGTACACTGAGCTCCCGCCCTCTCTCCACCCTCTCTCCACCCTTCGCCACTATTTGCAATGGCGGAACTTAGCCACGCCCCTGCCCCGTCTTAACATTGGAAACATGGACGGAGAGGGGGAGGGGGAGCTCAGTGCACTGCTCCCGGCCTGGCCTGTCTCCTCCCCCTGCAAAAAGACACACTATATATTGGCCGGGCATGAAAATCTGGCCAATATACGGACATCTGAATAAGCCCTACAGCTCATATTAAATGCTGGTAATGAGTACTTAAACATAAACATGTGTCATTTATAATCTTCAGCATTCAGTATAGTTTTCCAATGTGTCCGTAAAAACATTCGGCTATCCATAATTGTTGTATAAGTTATCCAGAAAAAATAAAACTTGAGGTTGGCAACCTTTACCTAGAGGGGCGTATGAAATGCCGGCTTAAGTAAATTTCACCCCTAGTCTCTCAAGTCTAGCAACAATGCAAATATAAATATACTATAGCTATATGATAATATATTTTTGAGTTTAATGTCACATTTCTCTTCTTTTTTTTGTTCCAAGTGCTCCAGGAAGTGGTCCGATGTTCAAATCAACAACAGTGACCGTTCATGATCATATCCATAGAAGTCTTCAAAGTACTATTGTCCACACTGCAGAAAGGGAAAAGCCACAGCTTGCGTCTATCACAAATATTCATAACAGCACAAATATGGCATCTATACTTTTACCAAGTTCAGAAAGTTCACAAAATGATAACAAAATTAAAAACGAGAGTGAACATAAAATAAGTTTCTCCTTCTCTTTTCCAAAAAAAGCCCCAGTTAAGCTTGAAGCTTCAGCTGCAGTTTTCTATGAATTCAACGAAGACATGTCAAATGGTCATGGGTTAAAGAAAAGAAGTAGATTCTTACCTGGGTCATTCAGTGTTCAGTCACCTTTGCCAATAGATACAATGCCATGTCTAAATGACGATGATGGAGAATCTATCTCAAGTTCTGACAAAACATCATCTGGAAGAGGAGACTCTGCCCAAGACACAGATCAGAAACAAATACCTGGAAAAGAGTTGACTAGTTTTTTAACCTCGGATGTTTGTCATTTAAAAGTGCCTATAGAATTTAAGGTCCAAGCACAACATGTAAACTCAGATACTCTTATTCCCTCAGAAGGCAACGTAGATGACAACAAAACCGATCATGATAAACTGGCCATAGGTTGCCTGAAGTTAGAGATGCCTTGTCCAGAAACAACAGACAGTGAGATTCACGATGAGCAACCTATGTTAGAAAATGGTGACTTAAGAACTAGCAATAAAACTGATGAAAGCGCCACAGGTTGTGTATCAAATATATCAGTCAACGAAGATGGAAAAATGTTTAAGAGAAATGAGGATCCAAAGAAGAGGTTAAATAACGCCTTTCATCCAGTGCAAACCAGAGATGGGTCTAAGGTTCTCCAGTGGCCTACTGAAATGATAAGGTATACCTGCACGCAACCATCACTCTCCTACAGTTGCAACCCACTACATTTTGATTTTCGTTCATCAAAAGCAATAAGTCAAAAAGATCAACCGTTTTGCCAAGATAGCACCTTCTCCAAAAATGAACCCAACAGCATGCTTAATCTCAATTCCGAAACAGTCATCTCAGAAGACAATAATAATACTATAAAGACATGTCACCATATGTCAAAGGCTTCAGGAAAGCTCAAATGTTATAGCTTAATTTGCAGCATTAAAGATCAAAAGCACAATATCTCAAAGTATCTTCTGAACAATGATTTTGACTTTGGAAAGAGGAAGAGCAATAGAAAATATTATTATACTAGTCGAAAAGGAAGAAGACGAAAATATAAAGCCAACGAACCTAGTATTAGATATAGGAAAAAATGTCACATACATGAAAATTTTCAGCGTGGCTTTAATAATTTAGAAAAACAAAATGTCGGATCAAAAGACTCATTTTGCTCATTAAAAAATGTAACATTTTCTCATCAACTGCCGCATGCTGAGAGTGATCACATAGAAAGAGAATTGTTAAAAAGACCAATGCTAAAGATCAAACAAGAATGTGAGGTTTGGAGCGTAGATCAGAAAAGAGGTTTCGCGAATCAAATAGAAAATGAACTTAGCAAGAACACAGGGTCTTTCAACTACCAATCAAAAGTTTTGCAACTAGATCATTGCTCTCGAAATGTAGCATATTCTAACACATTTTGTAGCTGGAGTTCTAACAAAATAAGCTCTAATCATGGAAACCATGAAACCTTTCTAAACCATAGTTATACCTTTAAAAGAAGCGGGAAAACTGTCATAGATGAAATAGAATTGTCCTTTAAAAGACCCAGACTCTGCAGATCTGTTTCCGAAAGAGTCTTCTTCTCAGAAAAAAACTTTTCTATCTTGTGTAAACCCATACACATAAAAAGTTCGAAAGCGGTTAACAAAAAGACAAATAACACAATCAGAAACAAATACTGCAAACTAATAAAAAATAACTCCACTTTCCACCCAGCCGACAAATTTCTTAATGAAAACTACTACAAATTAGCAAAAGAATCCCTTAGAGCAAAGGAGTTTCTCAAGAAAATAGTAAACATTAAAAAAGTGGTCGAAAATAAGCTGGACCAATTATGTAAGAATTTGCTTGCTTTCAAACATCATAACAAGCCTCCGCTTTCCTCGTCAATTAAAGACCACAGTACAGAAGCTGAGAAAAGTATCCTACCTTCAGTAAAAGACAATAAACAATATGGAGATCACCTTCCTTTCAGCAGTGACTTACCGCAGTGCCCAGGACAGTCAACACCTTGGGCCGTACAAGCTCGTAAGGATGCAAGAAACAGTGCTGGTCAAGATAAACTAAAGAATAGAGAAAGTCAAGAAATGCCCATGGTAGAAGCACATGTGACTACAAAAAAATATATCACAGAGCAGCTCTTGTCACATGTCACCATTCCTTGCCAAAAAACGCATCTTCCAGGAACATACTCTAAGACACTTAAGTATCATCAGTGCGCCAGGTACGGCCCAACGCTGCAGCCTCATCCATTTCCCACAAGACTTAAATTCATATTTCCAGCAGGAGCAATTCAGACTTGTGCTACAGTATATCCAATTCCGTTAGAGCCGCCATTATGTTCTTCCTCTATAGCTGCCTTACCTCAGCATCTAACTGCTCCCTTTCCAGCTGCCTCTGTTGACAGAGTCAAACTTATAGGTCCTCAGCAGCAATTTCTATGTCCACAAAGTCAAGGCATATCAAGGACTCCGTTCTACCAACTGACAATGGAGCCTAGTTTATGTACTAGGGATGCATTTGGTACTTCGCCACAAGTACCGATTATTACAAATACTGTGCTTTGTCACATTCCTGTGCCTCTTCCACAGCCTTCACATACAACGGTTTTTACACCAGTACACTCACCCGTGCCAACTCTCATTCCTCTGCATTCTCTTTTCTGAGAGAACGTTATGTCTTTAGGCTAAAACATAGACATTATGGGTATAAGGTTTGGAAGGTCAAGGATGCATAGAGATTAAGCGATGTTACGAGAACTAAAATTAGAGAAATTGAAAACCCATTTTAAGTGCAGTGGCACATTTTGAAGCACATACTGTAGAGTAAACTGCTTACCATCATGTTAGAGCTACATTACAGTGTGTCATGATACATAGGCACATTAAACAAGGGCATCTATATGATATGGGTTTACCATATCACAAACAATGATGGCATATCTCTAGAACTTTCCATCAGTGTCCAATCAGTGGGGGTCTGATCACTATGATTCCAAACTGATCGTTGGAACAAAGGGGCAGCAATTGTAAGAAAGTTCTAGAATTTGAAAGAGTTGACCTACCAAATAAAGTTACCCCTAATTACAGGTTATCTGGTAAGTAGGACTCAAGGTCCCTCATCGATGACAAGAATGGTGGTTTTGAAGATCACTAAATGACTGGAGTGGCAGTCGAACATGTGCACTATAACCTAATTAATTCCAATGGGACTCCCAGAGATGGCTCCATCAATCATACAGCTATTCCCTAATCTGTATATAGGGTATAACTTCATTTGGTGGGATAACCCCTTTATTAAATTACATATACTAGCAATATGCCTTCAATGTGTTTGCTGAGATAATCCCTTTCAACTAGTGGATGCTTAGAGCTTTTTCCAAACAGCAACCAGAGTTTAGCATCTATTGGAACTATTATGTGCATTTCAAAGAAGCCCGTATTTACTGGAATAGAGGTGCAGACTGCAGTATTTTGGGGGGTTAAAAAAAGCTGAAACAGAACAGCAGTAAACTGACAGCATTCCGGCTTTATAAAAACCCACTGAAATTAATGGGAAAAAAACTGTTGAATTCTGTTTTTCTGCTCCAGAAACAGAACGGAGAGATGGAATTGTGACTGAAAACCCTAACACAGGTGTGAATGGGTCCTAATTAGGGATGAGCGAGCACGCTTGGATAAGTCAGTTTACTCAAGCCTCACTCTTCTTGAGTAACTGCATTCTTGTCCGAGCATGCTCGGTTGGGTGGCATGGGGCGGGAAGCATCGGGGGGTAGCGGGGGAGAGAGTGAGAGACATCTCTCTCTTTCCCCCCTGCCGCCCCTCACTCACGCCCCCCCACCCCCCCCCGAGCACGCTCGGACAAGAATGCAGTTACACAAGAAGAGCGAGGCTTGAGTAAACTGACTTATCAGAGCATGCTCACTCATCTCTAGTCCTAGTAGAATAAATAAGTTTCAGTTTTTGGCTTGAGATATACCAATACCAATGTATTAGTACCTACTGATGTATCTTTGTTAGGACACATACAGTCTTGTGATAAATGCCCTTTCAGGTAATCATCATTAGAAATATCAGTTGTTACTTTGCATTTATGCACTTTTCTACTACTTAATCTGAATTATATTCTTAAAGTCATATAAAACAACTATCCTGATACATAATTGTTTTTGTACTTGCTCAATACACAGTTGTCTTGTTGTCATCTTACTTTAGAAGGTAAAAGGGATTTGTCACAATGACAACCCCTTTTATATGTTCTATTAGGTAGATGACATCATTCAGGGGGTAACCCACTTGGGGCCCCTTTTTCCTGTATGAGCCTGAAAGGCTCTTGCTCTGGTGAATCTAACCTGCCCATGTATTATGTGGCTGTACATTAATTTTAACACTATACATCTCCAGTAGTGACTAAGAGAGGAAATGTATGCTGATTGAAAAGTGCATCATCAGGCCAGCATAAATCTACAAAGTGGTTGTCCTTATTGGACATCTCTTGTAACCATGCATTGCTGTTCTTCATAACTTCATTCTCTGCACCCAACTAAACAGGTCCCTACAGAAGTCGTGCCTTCTTTACATAACAAGAACAAGAGCTGATCTATAGTAGCACCCATATAACTCCATATGCACTACTGTTAGCCACGAAAGGAAGAAGAAATAGATTAAAGGGGTATCCAACCACCATTTTATTTTCAAACCTACTTAGTGTGTTAAAGTCATATTCTCATGGCTTACCAGTTGCGGTATGGGCATTGGGAGCGAGATGACATATTGGTGCCAGACCCAGCCCATGTGATCCTCACACTGGCACAAGCTCACTGTCATTGCTTATGCTTGTTGGGGACATTTTTCTGCTAGTATATCGACAGATTGGTTGGCTGGGAGGTGGTGTCCTAGCCAGCCAATCACAGTAGATTGTACATATCTTTTTGACTCCTCCTCATAGTGGGTGCTGGCTATACTTTCAGTCTGAAGGTGTTTCTGGTCTTCTCGTGGCTACTTGTCCAGTCCTACATCACAGTTAAGATAAATCTGTCTGGTATATGGGGTGTTGTAACATTCTGCTACATTCCCTGTCACCATATAGAGAAAGTCAGGATAACCCCACGTGAATGATGTGGAGTCACCCTTATCAGGGTGAGTGCCCCACTTTTAGGTAGGGTTTCCTTGTATTAGTAGGTTAAGATCAGATGTCAAGTATATCATTTTTGTGTTTCCTTACGCTACTTTGTGTTATCTGCATTTGTACTGTGTATATACTTCTCCTTTTAGGACATTATCACTGCATCAGGGTCAGAAGTAACGCATACTTCACCCAATAGCCCGCTGCTTCTGCTCTGATGTTGCTTATCCCTGACTGCTCTCCACTTTCTGCAGTAGCAGAGGTAACTTCCCAACACATGGACATGTCAGCACTGTAGCTACACACTGACTGAAGTGAGCCAGTGACTCTCTGTAATGATCACATGACCCTAGTGTCAGGGATGTCATTGCTTCAGCAGGAAGTGAAGAGCAGCCAGAGAATTAGGGGAGCGGGGATCAGCGGAGGATCGGGTAAGATCAATATAACTATTATCTTTTTTCAACACACTGAACAGGTTTGAAGAAGCTTTTGTGGGGGCTGACTAGCCCCTTTAATGTGTGGGGTTCTGACATACACTGATAGCCAGAAAAGATATTGGAGGGCAGACAGAGCTGGAATATGAAAATCTGATTTAGCATTTTTTCCTTTTATTTGTATTTACCTATTCCTTATGTTTTTATTCTGTATGTATTATTTTAGATTTCGAAATATGTATTATTCTTCAAATATCTTGCAGCGTGTGATAATACTGTTTATAGGAAATGTTATTCATTTTATAAATATGCCTTTGATTCGTTAACAAAATGTGCACTTATTTTGTGCTTAGAACTTGCACTGCATTTTGTACGATGTTCTTATAAAGTCGTAACCTTATTGTTAAGGCATCTTGCAATTGTCTGTGTTAAATATTAAACTGTCAAAAAATAAATGGATGGATTTTTGAATATTAATAATTGTAACATTATTTTTTCCTAAAAAATGTCACCACAAGTCCAGCTGATGGAAACCCTCAGCAATAAGCTGACATTTTCAGAGCAAGATCCCCAAATGTAGTAGGGATTCTCATCTAATATACAGCTCTTACAACAGCCTGAAGGAGTTTGTCTTAAACCTTGCTACAATTGCTACAAATGTTCATGAAACCCAGATGACGTGAATAAATAATATGTATATACTAGCTGATATACCCGGCTTTGCCCGAGTTAATTTGGTACTGGTGTTTATCTGGTGTTCACATGGAAAATCTTATGAAGTCGTGGTTACTTTAGAGATACTGAGGAAAAAATATGTTCACCATTTTGCACGGTTCTTTGCGTTACCCAGGAAACACCACGTGGAGGTAACCATGCAACGTTTCCTTCATATAAAATGACATCAGGAAGTGAGAGAATTAGATTCCGTACGTAAAATTTGGACGCAAATTATTTTACACTTAGAACTGAATAATCGAGTTGGGACCCATTAGCGTTTCCTATTTATGACATAATAATCAATGCTTGTGCCAAATTTCAAGTGAGAGAATTAGATTCCTTACGTAAAATTTGGACGCTAATTCTTTTGCGCTAAAATTGAATAATCGAGTTGGGACCAATTAACTTTTCCTATTTATGAAATAATCAATGCTCATGCCAAATTTCAAGTTTATGACATTGGGAAGTGAGAGAATTAGATTCCGTACATAAAATTTGGACGCTAATTCTTTAGCGCTTAGAATTGAATAATCGAGTTGGGACCCATTAACTTTTCCTATTTATGACATAATCAATGCCCATGCCAAATTTCAAATTTCCATGACATTGGGAAGTGAGAGAATTAGATTACGTATGTAAAATTTTGACGCTAATTATTTTGCGCTAGAATTAAATAATCGAGTTGGGACGCATAAACTTTTCCTATGTATGACATAATAATCGATTCTCATGCCAAATTTCAAGTGAGAGAATTAGATTACGTATGTAAAATTTGGACGCCAGTTCTTTTGCGCTAGAATTGAATAATCGAGTTGGAACCCATTACCTTTTCCTATTTATGACATAATCAATGCTCATGCCAAATTTCAAGTTTCTATGGCATCAGGAAGTGAGAGAATTAGATTCCGTACGTAAAATTTGGACGCTAATTCTTTTGCACTTAGAATTGAATAATCGAGTTGGGACCCATTAACTTTTCCTATTTATGACATAATCAATACTTGTGCCAAATTTCAAGTTTCTATGGCATCAGAAAGTGAGAGAATTAGATTCTGTACGTAAAATTTGGACGCTAATTCTTTTGCACTTAGAATTGAATAATCGAGTTAGGATCCGTTAGGTTTTCCTATTTATGACATAATCAGTGCTCGTGCCAAATTTCATGCTTCTACGACATCGGGAAGTGAGAGCATTAGATTCTGTACGTAAAATTTAGACGCTAATTGTTTTGCGCTTAGAATTGAATAATCGAGTTGGGACCACTTTACTTTTCCTCTTTTGGACATGATCTACGCTTGTGACAAATTTCATGTTTCTGCCATGAAGTTGGAGAATTTTTGGCGAGTCAGTCAGTCAGTCAGTAAATGAGTGAGTCAGTGAGGGCTTTCGTCTTTATATATATATATAGATAAAGGGATTGTACCAGAATTACAAGTTATCCCCTATCCACAGTATAGTGGATAACTTGCTGATCGGTGGGCTCTCAATGGTGAGACCCCTACAGATCCTGAGAACTTGGGTCCAAAGCCTCTTTCACCTGCAGTGACATCACAGTGTATGGAGTACTGACCAAGCATGCATGGTCGGCGTTCCATTAATTTCATTGGGGCTGATGGAAATACCTGAACACTTGCTATCTCCCCAGACCCATTGAACATGAATGGAGCTGCAGCACGCTTGCTTAACTATCACTCCACTCATTCTCTTTCTCCCTACTGCGGGTGCAGTAAGGAGAGGGGGAGACAGGTTCCCTGTTCTCATGATTAGTGTGGGTCTCAGTGGTGAAACCCCACCAATCAGTAAGTTAAACCCTATCTACAGGTTAGGGGAAAACTTGTAACTCTGGTGCAACCGTGATAATTACGGCCACGTTAGCTATATTCTCACCTGTTAATGGTACGGGCAAGAAAAGATTGGACTTGCCCTATCTTTCTTGCACATAGTACGTATTAGCTACGTGTGGGCAAAAGAGGGCAGGACCCAACTTCCCGCTATTTTTTTCAAACTCGCACACCATGGTGTGGAGTTTGAATGGCCCGATAAAAAAAGGGAACCCTAGTTCATGTGCAACTATGGTCTGTAGTGGTGAGCGTAGTTACACATATGCCCATGTGTTTTTGTCCTAAGTCTGAAGTGCGTTTCCTTCTCTCCTTGCTTGAAATCTTCAAAGGTCCCTGAGCAGTGAGAACCAGAACTTGCACACAGCATTCTACTTTTATCATTCCAAAGGCAATTGCAACCATTGGACATTTTCCCATTTGGTCCCCAAATATAGTATTTTATGACATGAGTATTAATGGGTAGGCTATGTAGTACAGAGCTAGGCTGAGTCCACCATAGCAGATATGGTCCATTGTTTGCAATATATTTACCACAACAACAATAATTTATGTTTGCCACTTAAATGCTGATACTTTTCTTCTCATGTACATGAATAGAAGTGTGTAAAAGTTCACATCAGCATCTAAGTGGTATGTAGAAAAATCACTGAAAAAGGGTCATACTCACTGGTAGAGAGGTAACAAGTGCCGGTACAAACACCAGTTCCCAGCAGCATGCAAAAGGAAAATGCCAAATGGGGAAGGTAACACAGGAGCAAAAGGTACGGGTGTATCTTGTCTCCACCGAAAGTATTTGTGGAGACATGGGTTGGCCGGGATTAGTGACAGGGAACACCCTGCTCACGCCCCCAGCAGTGGATTGAGTGCTGTTGCCTGGGATCCCTGGAGTTGAAGTACGTATACGAGCCATGTTCTGCTGCCTCCTGGCCCCAGTCTAGGGATTGTGCTTCTGCGCCAGTTGCTGCGCTCACCTGTGTTTTTTGCAAGATAAGCTCCATGTGCTTATCAACGGGTCGCCGCTGTCATGGGTCCTTCTCCTCCCCTGTCCCCATTATCTGCCAACACCGGCCCACACATTCGAGGGCAGCCAGGGAGCAGAGTGCAAGCGCAAGGCACAGGGAGCGGAGCTCGCAGTGGGGCAGGAAACTGTGACAGCAGCCCAATTAGCAACTATTACACTGACACCGGGGCCATTACAGACACACTGACAGCGGGTTGGGCAGTGGGTATGAAACACTGAGGTAACACTCACATCTGTGTGGTCGGCAGGTAAGCTAGACACTCACAGCAGCAGGCTGTCAACCAATGGAGATCGCGGACCTCAGCGCCCCACTGAAGTTGCAGCCGCATCTTCAGTGTCAGGAGTATAAGGCAACAGGCAGAGCTCAGGAGGCCACGTCTTCAGCAGCCAATCAGCCGCTGGGGGCGTTGCAGAGCTCAGGAGGGCACTTCTGTGGCAGCGAATCAGCTGCTGGGGGCATTGCCTTCGACTGAGAACTGACAAACCCTGACATCCGGTGTAGACAAGATACACCATTAGCAGAGCAAAATACTGGTGAACAACCACTCTCACATATACATTGGGGGGTGGCTTCTTAGTATTATACTCGCATACATATAGCGTATATAGGGTGCCAGCACCATGCAGGCTTACAGCTTATTAGTTTTACCCATACTATTAGATAAAGAAGGAAAATGCTATATGGGGAGGCAACATTGGTGCAAAATACTAATGAACAACCACTCACACATCCGGGATGCATTGGAAGAGTGGCTGCTTAGTCATATACTTGCACACAGATAAAGCTTGTGTAAGGTGCTATTGCCACAAGTATGTGTATTACCTGGCCAAAATATCAACTAATACATCATATTTATTTGCAGAAGCAGTTGGGCCCTGAGATGCTGCGGGGCCCAGGGGGTCAGTATACTTTAATGCATGGAGCAGCCTGCTTTGTCCAATACTGTAGTATGGCTGAAACTAATGGTGCTATAATCCTCTATCATACACTACACGTACTTATGGCTCTAGCACCCTATATAAGCTATATCTATGTGCAAGTATAATAGTAAGAAGAGAAGAGGAAGGCGGAGCGACTTCTATTGTGTTTCTCCACCATATCTAACAGGGCACAGTAATGTGACCTTCAGAAAATCAAACACCATGGACATTCTTCTCCTCCTCAGCGCACTCAATCCAGCCAGTTTCTGAGGAAGGGGCTGCATCCTCAAAACACATGAAGATTGGCTATTTCAATAAGCAATAAAGAAGAATCAGGTTAATTCCCTTGTTTCAATACTTTTTTCAGTCAAAAGGGTTGCACCCGGGGTCCATGGTCATTGATTTTCTGAAAGTCACAAGTGTGATACTAATCACCTTTCAACCCCTCCAATGAATTGGGAGTGTGAGAGTGGCTATTCATTAGCATTTTGCTCCTGTGTTACCTCCCCCATTTGACATTTTCCTTTTGCATGCTGCTGGGAACTGGTGTTTGTATATGCCCTTGTACCCCTGTATTTGCGAGTATGACCAATTTTGCATTGATTTTTCTGCACACCACTTAAATGCTGTACCCCTCTCTATCAGTGAGGAGGACTGTTTTTCATCGATTTTTCTACATACCACTTAGATGCCGTACCCCTCTATCAGTGAGTATGACCATTTTTCATTGGTTTTTCTACAAACCACCTAGATGTCATACGCCTTTATCTATGACCATTTTTTAGTGATTTTTTTTGTATGGATTTTTTCAGTTAATTGTGTGTAAGTGGTATATAGTTTTAATACAATTTTTTGTAATTTGGGTTATTGTTTTCCCAGTTACAATTATTTTTTCATTCACATTTGACACCCTAAACAGCCTTTACCACTCCTTGTGGAAATGTTCCACATGAAAATAAGTGTTGCAGCATTGGAGAAGGAGAAAATCCCTTCTTCCTTCCCTACCCTTCAAGCCTGTTGTGCGCCTGATGAGACACAGATATGTAATAAACCCAATACTTCCATGAACACAAAAGACCCTGCATTGACTAAAGCCGGTAACAGAAACATTGCTGTTTTCTGCAATGGCAGGAATGGCAAATGGAAAATGAGTCAAATTGGGGAAAAAGTTGAGCAAATACCTTTTGATTCACGTACAGACCGTTATATTTTACATTCCTGTTCTGAAGGGACATACACTGATTGTATGGAAGAGCTCTATAAAAAACACATAAGCAATTTCTTTCTGACCTTGATTTATTAGGCCGGCTTCACATGGGCGTATTTGCATGCACAAAATTTGCATTCACAGTTGGAAGTGAATAGAGCCCATTAATAGATGCGCATATTTTTCTGCACATTTCGATGGCACAAAAAAAATACAAAACATGCTCTATTTTCCTGCACATTCGTGCACCAAAAGTCCCCATAGAAGTCAATGGAGACGCAGAAATGCATATGCAATCCACTAGGAGATGCGTGATACGCCGTGTAATTGCACAGGAAAAGAATGCATCTTGAACTTATTGGACTAATTAACCATTTCAATGCTCAAAAATGAGCGACGCTGACATACATGCATCAAAGCAACGTTCGCTCCATAAATATGTGGCACTCGTGCGTACACGAATACGCATATACTCATGCGAAGCCAGTCTAAGGGCTCCTGCAGACAAATGTAGGTGTGCATACGCTCATGATAGTGTGACACACTAGCGCATTTTACTATACTTTTTTGCACTGCCGGGCCCGTTCACATCGACGCGGGACACATCTGCGCCGCGACTGAACCAGATGGGTAGCCTGGTATAATCGATTAACACGGCAAAATCGCGCAGTTCAGTGAGCGATGTCCTATGGTGCCTTCGCACAAAAATAAAGCATGCCGCATATATTTTCACGTGCAAGAACGCAGAATGTTAGTTAACCCATTGAAGTCAATGGGTTCTATTCTCTGCGTTTTGCCCAAGCAATTTTGTATGCACGCAATCGTGCGCAAAATTGCCCGTCCGCAGAAGCCCTAAGATTGTTTGAAAGATTCCTGTTACTAGTCAAGAAAGATTTGCAGGAATACACAAAGCATAGAAGTAGGGGGCTAAGAGTGTGGGGTGAAGATTTTGTGAAAAGCCTACTGGACTTATCTCTTTTTTTGCAGCGGTCAGTAATTTGCGCTATTCGTCATGTCATGCTGCTTTTAAGTGCTAATAATAAATCTAGGGGTATTTTATCATCTCCGCTGTCAGGACTAAATATGTGGGAAAATGTTAGGAAGCTCCAGGAATTAATTACTGACATAATGTAACTCTCTCCTGGAATGAAAATGAGTAACAATGTTATTAATTCCCAAGGGAAAGGGGACACCGGAATGTAAGGAATGTCCCCACTACCTCGTTATACTGCATGGTATTGTGATAACAGCACATCTTGTGTTTATGTGTGAATTTCGTAAACTCAGGTTTAACCTTCATTTATTTCCTAAACTCAATACCATTTAATTTATGAATTTCAGGGGGAAAAGTTATTTATTTAGAACAATGCTGTTCTAAAGTCCTTCATTAGTTACCAAAATGTTGCGATTTTGTGTTCAACTATTTTTTTTTAATTCACAAAATAAACACAGTAATGGCTTTTTATATTGTTTTATTTGTGATTTTATGTAGATTTGAATATCTTTTAAAACAAAGGAGTAATTTAATGTCAATGAAACAAACACAACCAGTTTGTGAGTCTGAGATGAAAAAAGTAACTAATTGGATGAAATTATCCCTAAATTAAAATGTAACTTTTATTGTAAATATATTAAAGTCCCTCAGTTCAAATATTGTCTCAGAGATATATATCAAGCAATTACTATTGTCCCATTAGATAGATACATAAACAGAGGGTGCAAATCTATGCGTATCAGTCTCCAATGTTCAAGTGAATGATCTTACGGTTAGAAGAATCAAACCACCAACTGTTATCTGTTATAGAAGAGGGAGCTCAGAGTCCGACACAGCTATCCCTGCACTGATCCTACTGCTTATCTGCCTAGCAGCAGAATAATCGCACTGAAAAGGACAACCCCACTTCTTAGTGGCTTTTCCTGCAAGCACCCTATAAAATAAAACATCAGTCAGCAACAAAAAGTTCCCAACGCTTTTCCCCACCGATGCGTGGTTCATTTAGAGGATCCAATGGCACTAAATCATAACTGTTTTAACCCTTTTCCAATCCACCATCTGACCTCTGAAGACATTCTGATTGAAGGCTGTACAGCTCCAATATCGGAAGATGTCCGGCAGGGTAATATTACTGTAGATTACCGGCTGCTCTGTTTTCGGGGGCCTCTCCAGCATGTCCCATACCGCAGTGCTGGCTCTAGCCAGGAGATGGCGCCATTGTATAATGGCAGAAAGAGAAAGCCCCCTAGGAAACCCTGAATCCAAAATTGGATTGCAAAGGGTTAATAGACAGCACTGATACCTTCTAGATATCCTCTAACCATATGATCATTCAGTTGAACTTTGGAGACTGATGCACATAGATTTGCACCCTATGTTTATGTATTCATGTAATGGTACAATCTTGATTGCCTGACAATATTTGGGCCGAGGGAAATTTTTTTAAACGTATTTATAATAAAAGTTAAGTTTTAATTCACAAATAATTTTGGCCGTGATTAAATGAAGTGATCCCTGAGTATTTACTGGATGCTGCGATTTCTCTAACCAATTAGATGCTTTGGTGGGAATTTACCAGTGTATACTGTATATCAGAGGCGTAACTTGAAGCTTCTGGGCCCCAATGCAAAATCTGTAACAGGGCCCCCAACTATAATGCTTTATTCATAGTACTAGGCTCCCTATATGGAGAAGAGAGACCTTATGGGCCCCCTAAGGCTTCTGGGCCCGGGTGCAACCGCATCCCCTATAGTTATGCCACTGCTGTATGTATTGTAAGGGAGCGCCTGCCCTTTGGGGCAGACTTATAAAACTGTCTAAAAGAAAGACTGTTGTACTGTAGTTGCCCATATCAGCCAATCACAGTGCAAATTTCATTTTACCTCAGTAGAATACAAAAAGTCAGTTTCATAAGGCTCCCCCCTTAGGTGTAATCAGCCATAAACACTGAGCAGCTTGCAGTACACAGCCTAGGAGTTATTCTGGGCCAAAATAAAGTTTAAGTTTCTTACAGATGGTTATTGTCTAGACGGATATCTGACCTACTCTGTGCCGCTGACTCACACTCACCTCTGCTAAATCTGCACCACTGATATCTCACTGCTTAGTTGAATTATTTAATACCTATGATATGTTCCTACATTGCTCCATTCAAACTAAATTGACTGATTTGACTCCATTTGTTACTATATGCATTCTTCTCTATCACTTCCCCCAACAGAATTTTCCCCACCCAAATGTGTTGCTGGGCACATTTTGTTTATCAGAAGAGTGCAATTAACCTCTCCATCTCCCCCCCCCCCCTCCTATTCTATCTACTAGCCCTGCAATTAACTGTTAATGTAATCTAACTAACCACTCCCAGTTCTAGTCTTGTAGCTTGATCTATAAATTCAGTGGTAGCCTCATTGGTATGCATGGTGTGTCCAGTACTAAATGTCCGGGATTAAGTGTTTTATGCAGTCGAATGATGCAGTTAAACAGCACAGTTCAACAGGGCAGGAGACAGGTAAATTCTACATTCACCCACACTCTGCACATTAACACCCTCATCTTTGCACTAACCTCCACCGCAATTCACACTACAAGCAATAATACTTTCTTCCTATGCCCAGCTCCAACACACTCCATCCACATCAGCCCCTCCCTGCTCTAACACACTCCTCATCTTCCTCAAATGCTTCCATCCCCCTCTCACCACTACCACAAAACACCATAGCCACCCTCACAAATCCCCCAATCATCTGCTCACCCTCGCTACCACTTTTAGCTGTGGGGGACCTCTCCCCCAAGCTCGGCCCACCCCGTGCTGCTCAGTGCCAAAACCTCTCCCCAATCACACCAAAACACCACCCAAGCCCAACCATTAGCCCGCGACCTCCCCCCCCTCTCCCTTCAATTGCGCCCTTTGAAACTCCTAATCCACATGCAGCAAACTCCTAACCATCCACGACCTGTTCATTACAAAGTGTCTCAACCTGCTTGCTCTCACCGAGATGTAGCTGCAGTAGTCCGATTCAGCCACCCTCGCTGCATTGTCCTTTGATGGCCTGCAGTTTTCCCACACCCCCAGGTCAAATGACAGGTGTGGCAGAGGAGTAGATGTTCTCCTCTCAGCAAATTGCACCTTCCAGGTCATCCCCACGTTCCCTCCTTCACCTTCTTGTCGTTTAAAGTCTATACCCTACGACTCTTCCGTCCATTGTCCCTATGTGTCACAGTCATCTACGGGCCCTCAAGTCCCACCCACCTGTCCCTGGACCATTTTGCCGCCTGGCTCTCAAATTTCCTATCCTGCAAACTCCCTACCCTTATCCTCAGTGACTTCAACATCCCCACTAATTACCCCATCTCCTCATCTGCCTCCTAGCTTTTAACATTCACCTCCCCCTTCGGCCTATTACAACTCTGAGACTCCCCCACTCACAGAGACGGCAACACTCTCGACCTAATTTTCCTCCGCCTCTGTGCTGCCTCCCACTTCATTAAATGCTCCCTTCCACTCTTTGATCACAACCTCCTCTCCTTTTCCATTAGGCATCCTAACATCTCCCCAGACCCTCCTACCTATCGCACCTCTAGAAACCTCCAGACCATCCACAACCTGCAGTTTGCCGAGACCTTACAGTCTTCCCTGTCCCCCATCTCTCTCCTCTCATGCCCCAACCCAGCTGCTGAGCACTACTCCACCACCTTCAGACACGCCCTGGATGAAGCCGCAACCCCATGACCTGAGCCATCCACCGCAGACCACAACAACTTTGGCTCATGCCCCAAACACGGTTCATCTGGCAATGTGGTGTGCTGACCATCTGTGGTGCAAATCCAAACAGTCCGCTGACTTCACCCACTTCAAATTTATGCTCAAAACCTACAACCACGCCCTCCACCATGTCAAACAAGTTTATTTTACCTCCCTCGTCTCCTCAATATCCCACAACGCCAAACGACTATTCAATACCTTTCACTCCCTCCTCAGCCCCAAAGAACAGGCCCCCATGATGGATCTCAGTGCTGGAGAGCTAGCCACCCACTTCATGGGGGAAAAAATCGAAAACATCTGCAAAGAAATCTCCGAACATTACACAGCTAGCCCCAATCTCTGTCTCTTAAACACTGCATCCATCACTCACTCACTATCCATACTAGAACCAACAACAGAGGAAGAAGGCTCCAGACTGCTTTCCGCTGCCCGCTCCACTACCTGTGCTAGCGACCCTCTTCCCTCACACCACCTCCGGTCCCTTTCCTCGACTATCATTACCCACCTCACCACCATCTTCAACCTCTCCCTGACCTCTAGTATTTTCCCAACCTCATTCAAACATTCCATCATATCCCCTCTGCTAAAGAAACTGACCCATGACCCAACAGACGCTGCCAACTACTGACCCATCTCAAACCTCCCCTTCATTTCCAAACTACTTGAATGCCTGGTCTATTCCCACCTCACGTGCTTTCTCTCTGATAACTCTCTCCTCGACCCCCTCGAGTCTAGCTTCCACCCCCTACACTCGACTGAAACCACCCTGACAAAGGTATCATATGACCTGAGAATAGCCAAATCGAGGGGTGACTACTCCCTACTAATGCTCCTTGACATCTCTGCTACATTTGACGCTGTCGACCATGACCTCCTCCTTGCTATGCTTCCCTCTATCAGCCTAAAGGACACTGCTCTCTCCTGGTTCTCCTCCTACCTCTTTGACTGCTCTTTCAGTGTCTCCTTCACTGGCTCTCTGTCTTCTCTGCTCCCACTAGCTATCCAACTGCTTCTAGGATGCCTCTGCACTATGCCAGTCTCTGAACTGGCTGCCCATACACAACAGAACACAGTTCAAACTCATCACCCTTACCCACAATGCTCTCTATGGCACAGTGCCACCATACATGGCTTCACTCCTGTCCATACATCCCCCAGTCCACGCGCTCCATTCTGCTAACACACTCAGACTAAACACCCCTCTAATATGAACCTCACATGCTCACCTCCGGGACTTCTGAAGAACAGCACCAATCCTCTGGAACGCTCTACCCCAAAACATCCGGACAATTCTGGACACATGGAACTTCAAATGCACCTAAAAGACGCACCTCTTCAAAGTAGCATACCAAACCTCCTGATGTAGTCCCCCACCACCACAATATTCCCCCTGCCCCTCCCTAAGGCTTTCCACTTTTGCCTATTATGTAGACTTCCTGACCCATACCTCCAGTACTACCCCCATCCAATATGTGTCCTAAAAACTGTATATCACATGTTATTGTCGCATTGCTGTGCTCCCCCTTGCTCCACCTCCACCTCCTGTCCCTGTACCTTCTGTATCACCCCACCCCCTTTGTTTCCAAATAATTGAATACCACATGTAACTCTTGTAATTTCTGTTAATTTTGTATTGTTTGTGTTGCCCATGTACCTCGAAAGCGCTGCAGAATAAGTTGGTGCTATACAAAAAGATTATTATATCAAACAGGGTAGGATGTAACATATCTACAGTCTATGGAACCATGCACAGACATAAAATTATGGAACATATCACTGATCAGCTACGTCCCGATCACCCGAGGTGCTCATCAACAAGGGATGACAAGATTTTGAAGAGATACAAATAGGTTATAAGGAGGCGCCTCGATGCTTTTAATAAGCCATGTTATATAAATTTTAACATGAAAAGATAGAAATGAGTATTAACTCACCTGGTGTCAAGCGAGGATACCTTTCAAAAGGCACCTCGCTGACACCGTAATCCAAGTCAGCTTCTAACCGAGTCTTTAATCCATCCGATTTTCGTCAGAGAGCAGCAGGACAATCCAGATAAGCCACACCGGGTAACCGGGGCTTAGTTCAAGTATACCAAGGAAAAGGAAAAACGGCTGTCCGCGCTCCAAAGGGTATCCTTTGGAGCGCGGACAGCCGTTTTTTCTTTTCCTTGGTAAGATTTTGAAGAGGCTTTTTCTCAAAAACTGGAAGCAGACCACACCAAACTGCTTCATGAGTGGAGGAGCAAATCTTGCAGATTGATGTGCTCCACAGTTACAGTACGCCACAGACTGCCTAAAGTTGGATTACTTAAGTGTAAAGCCAAAAAAAAAACAGTTTAATGTCAAAAGTTCGAAGGAAACGAAAAGAACATAACCACTGGTCTCCCTTACAATGCAAAAAAAACAACATTTTAGTGACTAGTCAACCTTCACAGTTGTGGCAAATTCCAGATCTAGCTACTACAAGAGATTCCTGGAAGAAGAATTCAAGCCACAGTGTACAGTCTTTAAAATTAAGCACCGCACGTCAGTAATAGTTTGATCATGTATGACTGCATATGGTGTTCGGAGACTAAACCTTGTTTAAAAGATGATGAGTGGCCTTAAATACTCCAAAGTACTAAACTACAAATGTGATTGTTTTTTTCTCATGGCTTTTTTATGTTTCCATTGGGGCTGTGTATGGCTTGTTGTCTTCTGGGTGAGCTTTATTATTTATTGTTTCCATTTTAGGCTACTTTGAACTTTTTGATCACCTTTTATTCAATTTTTTTAAGAGACAGGTGCCTAAAAACGCAATTTTGGCATTGCACTTTTTTTCATACGGTATTCACCATGTGGCATAAATAGTTCAGACTTTATGGACGTCTTGATACCAAGTATGTTTATATTTTTTTATGAAAAATTGAGAACAATTTTTTTTTAACTTTTAAGATTTTTTTTTTGTAACTCTTTAACCCCATCCCGCTCCAGGACATACATTTACATCCTGGAGCGTCGAGGTATGTATGAAGAGAGGTCACGGGGCGACCTCTATGCATACAGCGCGGGCGTCAGCTGTTTAGTACAGCTGACGCCCGCGGGCCATAAGCCGCGATCGGTTGAACGGCCGATCGCAGCTATTAACCCTTTAAATGCCGCTGTAATTCTGACATCGGCATTTAAAGCCCCCGAATGCTGTTCGGGGGTCCTGTACGACCCCCCTGCTGTGAGATCAGGGGAGCCATGCAGGTGTCATGGCTGCCGGGGGACTATAGCATTGCATCATGCTGGAGGAGCGATCAAAGCATCGCATATTGTAGTCCCCCAGGGGGACTTAAAAGTAAAGTAAAAAAAAGAGCAATAAAGTTTTTTTTAATTGTAAAAAAAAAAAAAAAAGTTATAAAAGCTTAAATTACCCCCCTTTTGCCATATCCATAATTAAAAAGTCTAAATAATAAAATAAAAATACATATTTGGTATCGCCGCATCCGTAAAAGTCTGATCTATCAAAGTAGCACATTATTTACCCCACACAGTGAATGTTGTCCGAATAAAAAAATAAAGAATGCCAGAAATTGACTTTTTCCGTCACCCTGTCTCCCAGAAAAAAACGCAATAAAAAGCGATCAAAAAGTCGATTTAGTACTAACGGACACTACAGGACATCCCGCAAAAAATGAGCCATTGCTGAACTATGTCGACTTAAAAATAAAAAAGCTATTGCGCGCACAAGATGACCGCAGAAAATAATTTTAAAAAATTTAATGTCTTTGAAAAAAAAAGAGTAGTATAGTAAAAAAAAACTATACAAGTTTGGTATCATAGCAATCGTACTGACCCATAGAATAAAGTTATCATGTCGTTTTTGGTGCAGTTTGTGCGCCGTAGAAACAAGATGTACTGAATGGTGGCAGAATGTTGTTTTGTTTTCATTTTACTCCACTTAGAATTTTTTAAAAGTTTTTGAGTACACTATATGGTACATTAAATAGCACCATTGAAAAATACAACTCGTCCTGCAAAAAACAAGCCCTCATACAACGATGTCGATGGATAAATAAAGGAGTTATGGGTTTTTTTTAAGGGGCGGAGGAAAAAACGAAAATGGGGAAAAAAAGGGCATGAAGGGGTTAAACATTTTATTAAGCCTTTTTATAAATCTTTATTTGGTTTCCACAGTGGAATTTAACTTGCAATTATTTGATCACTTGTACCATATACTGTAATACTTCAGTGTTGCAGTACATAGTACTTTCCAGGGTTGCCTATTAACCCCTTGAGTGGCGGGTTTCCTACCACCCTGCCGTGCCCACCAGGGCAGGTTTTTTAAAATGGTCTAATCATTGAATTTCAACTAATTTTGCAGCTGCGTCTCAAGAGCCATAACTTTTTCATTTTTCCATTGACATGGCCATATAAGGGCTTGTTTTTTGCGGGACAAGTTGTGATTTTTAAACAGGGGGGAGGGAAAAAAGAAATGGGGAAAAAAGAAAAAAAAGGGGCCATGTCATTAAGGGCGTTAAATAATGTATTAACTTCCTTCTCTGGGTCATTATGACGCACGGATACCACATGTGTGATTGTATTTTTGATTTTTTACAAAGTAAAGGGAGACAAGTGTTTTTATAATTTTTTTTTTTTTTTAATTTTTTAACTTTTTTTTTTTTTTTTAACTTTTTTTTTTTTTTGTACCTTTAGGGGACTTCCACAGGGACCCATCAGGACCCCCTGATCACATTCCGGGGGTCTGATGGTGACAGCCCTTTACATGCTGCAGTGACAGCCCTTTACATGCTGCAGTCACATAGACTGCAGCATGTAAAGGGTTAAGACAGCAGAGATCGGAGGTTTTCTCTGATCTCTGCTGTAAGAGCTGGTACCTAGCTGTCCTCTCACAGCCAAGCACCAAGCCCCTGCCACAGAGACCATCGGCTTGCTTCTGACAAGCCGATGGTCTCTATGGCAACCTGTAAACAAAGCAGGACATTGCCGATATGCCGGCAATATCTTCTGCTGGTTTTTCAAAGCCCTTGCACTGCTCTGTGTGAGTCTGTGCAGGCAGAGCACACTGTCACAGCTTGTGGCATTGTGCTCTGCAGCTCCCTTAGTTATACATAGCCCGGAAATCTTCCGGGGTATATCACTATAGGCAGTGGAGCTCGTCCCGGAAAATTTCCGGGCGTGCCACTCAAGGGGTTAAGCCCTTCCACGTAGAGTGCTTAAAGGGGTGGTCTCGCGAAATCAAGTGGGGTTATACACTTCTGTATGGCCATATTAATGCACTTTGTAATGTACATCGTGCATTAAATATGAGCCATACAGAAGTTATTCACTTACCTGCTCCGTTGCTAGCGTCCCCGTCGCCATGGTTCCGTCTAATTTCGGTGTCTTCTTGCCTTTTTAGACGCGCTTGCGCAGATCCGTCTTCTCCCTTCTTCTCCCTTCGGCTCCGCTCGGCAGCATCGGCATTTTGGCTCCGCCCCCTTGTACGCATCATCGCGTAGCTCCGCCCCATGATGTGTGCCGGTTCCAGCCTCCTGATTGGCTGGAATCGGCACGTGACGGGGGCGGAGCTACGCGATGATGCGTACAAGGGGGCGGAGCCAAAATGCCGATGCTGCCGAGCGGAGCCGAAGGGAGAAGAAGGGAGAAGACGGATCTGCGCAAGCGCGTCTAAAAAGGCAAGAAGACACCGAAATTAGACGGAACCATGGCGACGGGGACGCTAGCAACGGAGCAGGTAAGTGAATAACTTCTGTATGGCTCATATTTAATGCACGATGTATATTACAAAGTGCATTAATATGGCCATACAGAAGTGCTGAACCCCACTTGCTGCCGCGAGACCACCCCTTTAATAAGCATCCAAGCCTAGTTTTCACTAGGCCCCGGGCTGCAATGCCAACCCATCATCAAAAGTGATAAACATTAAACATGGTGAGAGAATTCTAGCAAAGACTATTGGCGCTTAGAAAGTTGGATATTGAGAATATGTGGGATTTCCTCTAGTTTGTTAAGACTAGTAGCTGTGGTATTGAGTTGTGATGTTATCCCCTTTATTTGTGTCTTGTAGGCACATTCTATTTTGGAGTCAGGACATTTAGGTCACCATGTAATAAACACATCAGTTTAGCCATCAAGTGGTCTTCAAACACAGCGCCTATTTGAGTATTAGTCTCCAAAGACATTATTGGGGTCTCTCTATTGCAATTGAAACTGGAGATGAAGGAATCTGACCAAGACACTTCAGCATCAGTAGCTGGATGGGAAGGACTGGTAATGGGTGGGAGGGACTAGAATCCTCCCCTAAATCTGAATGAAGACAATGGTGGTATATACGGTAGGAGTTTTGCACTGGACAGAGTCACCTCTAGATAAATTTCTGATGATTTGGGGTATAAGGAGAATCTGCCCGAAAATTATAAATAGCCCTTATGTGTCTGCTGTCTGGAGCAATGTGGCTTGTGTACTCTCTTCTCTTACTATTGTCTGTCAAGAGGGGTACAGTTTCTTCTTGTGGAGACTAAGTAGGCATGATGAGACTTAAAGGCCATGTAATGCTCCTCTGGGAAAGTGCCCATCCTGTCACCGCTAGGACTCTCCATGCTTCTTTGCTGGCTTGAAGGGCAAATATCAGGTACGGTGGTCACCAAAATTGTTCTGAAATAATATGCAGTTCAAGTAAAATTAAAGCAGGAGTCATAGTCACCAAGGACATTGTTGTAACAAACATTTTATCAAAAGAAGCCCCTAGAGGGCAGTCTGTTCTCTCTTTACTGGTCTTGATAGCTCTTTTGTCTCTGATGAAGTAGTTGTGTCATATATTTCAGCAACCATTTACAATAATTAATACTGTTCTCTACTGATGCCGTGAACATTTCCAGGTTGTATTCTTAATATACATGTGAAATAATAAGGACACTGAAAAACAAAATGTCAATCTAAACCTCTTGGAGTGATCCTCACAGTCACATTACTTCTTAAAGTGATGCTAAACATAGAGGGGAATGAAAAATATGATAAACAGCTAGTCATAAAGCTTCAAGGACTACAGTAATTGTAGAAGCTCCTAAAATAAACTTGTAGGTATTAGTAAGAAAAGCAAAGCTTTGCGAAGGGCAGCACTTATCTTCTAGCATTGTTCTAGCTGTACTTGCCGATAGAACAGATTGCTAAAAGCAAGTAAAGGACATTTTACACAGGGCATGATTGTTCCACAGTAAGATTTGCCATCCTGCACCCACATCAAAATCCGTAAGACTAGCATGCGGAATTGAAAATAGCTTAAAGGGTATTCCGAAGACTCTGAGAAATTATGAACATTTCCTTAAAGGGATTCGGTCAATAGAAAAAAAGTCAATGTTTACCTATTCCTCCCCAGTCAGCCTTTTTACCACATCTTTTCCTGGCTCGTCCACTCCCCAGGGTCACCTCACCTCCAGCCGGCCGGCTCCTCTTCTTCTGTTTTGGGGCGTCCATTAGCTGCAGTTCACTTGCTTACGGCAGTGATTGCTACAAGTGACGTAGCGTTTACTGCCTAGCAGGGAATGCTGAATCCTCGGCAGCCTATTTTACCACTCATGTGCAATATCTCGCCACTAGTGTTTCATGTAGTATATGAAACACTACCAGCGAGACATCATGCATGCGCAGTCGTGCTAAAGCAGGCTGCTGAGGATTCGGCATTCCCTGCTAGGCAGCAAACGATTGGTCACTAGTGAAGTAACGTACATTGACCTGTAGGAAGCAGAATCCTGGGAATGTATGCTTCATCACAGGAAGAAGAGGATCCAGACGGCTGGAGGTGACGAAACTTGGGGGGACTGGAGGAGCCAGGAGAAGATCGGTGAGGTGAAGATCTGGTAAGAAGACTGCCGGGGGAGGAATAGGTAAGTACAGAATTTCTTTTTTTTTTTAATGACAAAACCCCATTAGCGCTTCCACTTATTCCAAACTTACATCTAAGTTATCAAACTGAACTCCAATACCTTTTTTGCTAACCTACGCCATCGCTGCTTTTTAAAATGGGGAATGCAAAAAGGACAACTCCCACAATGCCCTATTACGAGTTACTGAAGAGTGCGCATTCACAACTGTACAAACTGTGCCGTCATTACAGAATGTGAAGGCACTGAGCCTGCCTGAGCGGTAAAACAGCGGAGCCTACAGGTTGTAACCATTGGATGCCAATGGAGAACTAAGCAGGGGGAGACCACAGGTGAAGCAATATCTCTGCAGCTTTATAAAACAATGCATATGATATTGGAAAATGACATATTATCATCTCATGAAGCATATAACTTCCACTTTGTTTCGCGGGACAACCCCTTTAAAGGGGTATCCAGTGATTCAAAGTTGGGGTATACACTTCTGTATGGCCATATTAATGCACTTTGTAATGTACATTGTGCATTAATTATGAGCCATACAGAAGTTATTCACTTACCTGTTCCGTTGCTAGCGTCCCCGTCTCCATGGTGCCGTCTAATTTTCAGCGTCTAATCGCCCGATTAGACGCGCTTGCGCAGTCCGGTCTTCTCCGTGTTGAATGGGGCTGCTCGTGCTGGAGAGCTGCTCCTCGTAGCTCCGCCCCGTCACGTGTGCCGATTCCAGCCACTCAGGAGGCTGGAATCGGCAATGGACCGCACAGAAGACCTGCGGTCATCCGAGGGTGAAGATCCCGGCGGCCATCTTCGCAAGGTAAGTAAGAAGTCACCGGAGCGCGGGGATTCGGGTAAGTACTATCCGTTTTTTTTTTCAACACATGCATCGGGTTTGTCTCGCGCCGAATGGGGGGGCTATTGGAAAAAAAAAAAACCCGTTTCGGCGCGGGACAACCCCTTTAATTCTGCCAACAATTCTGCATCAAAATCTGCTTTTACATGTGATAATTTGGGAGGAGATTTCCATGGTGGCAAGTTCCGCTATTTGTTTTGGAAATATTCTGCTGCATGTGAAAGGTCCCTAAATTGGCTTCAATATATTGACCATCCCAAATGACTATATTTTACCAAAGTCTACGTTATTTAAAGGAAGCATACAATATGTCTAAAAATAAAACTCTGTTATTTACACTCACAACTGCCTGTATGCAACTTTGAATCAAAACTTACTTTAAGCAAAAGTTCTTAAAGAAAAAAAAGCCCCGGAAATCCAGAACACATACATACCACATATACCCTGAAATACACATTTACACATAGCACATATATTGTTGTCGGCATGCCCATATGCTAACAAATCCATCAAACTATAGGCATGCAACAAAATAGATTTCAATTCCCTGAAAAAGTTTTTCCACAACAAAAAAAACTGTACTTTACAACACCATCAAGCAACTTTGCACAAAACGGTGCTTTTTCCTAAAAATTGCACAAATTTTTATTTCAACTTTGTGGCTAGAAAAAAAGAGGTTTGCGGTATTGTTTAGCCAGACAGCCGGGGATTAAACTGTAATAGAGGTCAAGCAAGAGCTTGATCACAATCATGAGGCAGATTTATTAATACTTGCATACCAGCAAGCAGGTAGCCACATGCTAATAAACAATGCGTAACTGTACCTGCTGACACTTTACCATACAGAGATATTTCAGAAACCTAATTAATCAGCTGCATGACGTCTTTGAACCCACGAAGCCTTTTCCTGGGTGGAAGTTTAATACTTGATCAGTGTTAGGGCTCCTTCACATGGGCTTATTTGCTTGTGTATCTGCAATGCGCAGAGAATAGAATCCATTGATCTTAATAGGTTCAATCGCATTTCCACATTTTGAGTGTGCATTTCAGTCATGCAAAAAAATCCGCAGCATGCTTTTGCGCAACAAAGGTCCCCATAGAAGTCAATGGAGGGGTGTGGTGCACAAATGTATGCACAATATGCAAGGAGATGCGTAATGTGCTGCATAATTATCCTGGAACAAGACACATTAGGAACTCATTAGACGAATTAGCAATTTCTTTTTCAGTGCGCAAATCAATATGCCTTGTGGGTGTAAAAACTATAGTAAAATATGTCGATAGGCATGCACAAAAAACCTCGTTCAGTGTGCAAAAAAGTTGTGCTGAGGCACATACAAACATGTACACAATCGTGTGAAGGAGTCCTAATGCTCAATCTCTGACAAACTCTTCCTTGTGTGTCTCTGCAGTAAAATAGGAAAGGTATCTTTTCTTCTTAAGGAGACACTTATAGGTCTCCTCACTCACCTTATAAGGCCATGCATGCTCCTTTGGGAAATATGCAAATGGGAAGATGGAACAATATCTCTACAGCACCACCTATTGGAAGGCAGCATTCCTGCAACTCAATGTCAGACATTTTAGACAAGCCTTATAACAATGACTGGGTATTTGGAGCCAAGCCAGAATAATCATACACAGACAGCTGTTTCAGGGTTTTTGTCCCTTATCAGTGTACAGTAGGTTGTCCCATCTGCAGTGAAAGTAGAGATGAGTATACTAAACACATACCGCTCTCACTGTTCACTCGGAAACCCCCGTCTGTCCTTTTTTTCCTTGCTTTGTATACAAAGCAGTAACTTTGTATCTGTATCTGGTAAAACAAAAATTAAATGTCAAATCCTAAGCAATCCTTGGTGTTTATCTTGTATTTCAACCAAAGGAAATGGAAAATAACAATTTTAGCTGGAGGAAATACAGTAAAAAAGTGGGATGAATACAATAGACTTATTTAAAGAGAAATTCAGTGGTTACAGCTACGACCTCGTTTTAAATAGAGAAAACACTTACTTATGAAGATGATATTAGTAAATGGTTTAAAGGGTATCTTTTTTATTGTTCCAATTCAGGTAATAGTCGGGATAAATTATATGAAATATATAAAACTGAAGCTCCTGTGCAGACCTGTGTGTCTGGGTGGCCTGAGACTACAAATACCCCCAGAGTAATATGATACTGCAGTCATACTTACCAAATTCTTCATGGTTTGGGATGGTTACAATTCCTCCTTGTGGAGACCACCTTGTAGGTGTGAGGCGGTGTGCAAGACTAGGCAATGTTCCAAATTTCCCAGAGGAGCATGTATGGCCTTTTAAGTCTCCTCACACCTTATAAGGAGAAATTGTACCCCTCTCGATCTTTGTCATAGGCCTCTCACCCAACCAGCCAAAAAACTACTGAAGAGGAGCAAAACCCTCAAAATAGTATTTCTATCCATGCTTATATATTTTCCTTCTGGCTTATATTCTCAGTTATGTTACAAGGCCTGTTAAAAGTTTGGACATTGACTTGTAGGAAAGCTACCTTTTAAGAGGTGGTATTGTTCCATCTCCCATTTGCAAGCCTACTTCTTGATAGCAGACATTTCTAACAAGATAAAGAATACTGGTAGAATAGTATGAGTGCTGGATAAGAATACACAGGGTTGTTTCTTGACTGTGACTATGGAAACACAAAATTCTATAGACACACAACAGTTGGATATGTGTATACTAAAACTACAGGGTAGGTCACTGAAAAAGTAGACCACCTCCGATCCTGGCACCATACTCTTTGGAGGAGGCCTTGGCCCATTCATTTTACCATAGCAGTATAAGAAATGAAAGCTGTGCTCTAATTGCTTGCTATGGGCAACAATGAAAGATTTTCTTTTAGACAGATTTCATAAATCTACCCCATGGTGGTCTTCCGGCAACTTCAAAAACTTACTGTTGAAAGCTTTGCAGAAAGCAGATCAATTGATGAAACCCAAGAGGCCTTCACTGAGAAGTGCCCAGGTACAAACCACCTGCTAAACATGGTATTCACAGCCTGGTTCAGAAATGGCACCAAGCTAGGTAGGTCGGAAACCTGAAGAAACCAAGGTCTCCATCAGTCCAGATGTCTGAAGTCATCCATGATATTCAGTAGCAGATTGCTGATAGCCCTCAAAAATCCACTCGGAGACTGTTGTGTTGGCAAGAGCTGAAATTTCTGATCCTGAAATTAAAATAATGTGAACAGGAACTGAAGGAGCGTGACAAAGCTAAATGTGTAAATTACTGTATGTGGTCGCTGACTATGATTGCTGATAGTTACAGAATCTTAATAATTATATGTGCAAAATCAATCTAGCCAAAGTAAGAGCCACAAAACCTCAATAAAAATGGCAGCCACAGGGCCCCTATAACAGTAATAATGAAAAAAGGGATGTTGTACTTGGTTAGAAGAATGTAAAAACTTTGGCTGTTGACTTTCTGGCACCAGCACAGCATACCCCCTTATTTTGCTGCTAGTTTTAATATGTGGCGCGAAAATTTGCTAAAACTGTTCTTGCCATACATGGCATTGACTATAGCAGATAATTCTCTGAACACACCTCAGGTCCTAGCCGTGTGTATACTGCTAACTACACTAATTGAATACAATAGTGCAGTTATCCTCATGAGACGTACTGGTAAATATGTCATCTTCAGCTGTCGTGTATGCCTGCAAAACCTTTAAATATGTCTTGAATGCTACTAGCTGGAGGGGCATTCCTAATATGTATAGGACCTAAGGCTGCACATGGTTATTATTCTCCGAATACCCACCCCCTTCCTTCAACATAATTCTTTCCCTTCTCTCCTTCCGGCTAATTTTTTAATCTTTGCATCTCCATCCAGCAGCAACAGGCAGCGGGGTAATCATGTCCTACTGCCTATCATTGGTTGTGTCATGAAAAGGAATTGGCTGGAAACATTCTAAAAGTAATTTGTATGAACATTTATTACAATCTTCACCTGTCTGACTTCCATAACGTCAGACCAAATACCTTTACTACCTGTCCGCAAGATAGGCAAGTCTGCAGGATTGTAGGGAGACGGAATCCCAACTTCTTGGAACCCTACCATACACTAGAACAAGGGTCTTGAGTTACCCTTTCCACCTCACCCGTACAACCATGGTAAGGAGCGGTTTGGACAGAAAGTAGTATGCATGCTTGGCTCAAATGCAGTGTTACGGGTGAGAAGGAATGGAAAACTTAGCGCTCTTTTAGTTAAAATGAATTGGATTATTCTATTCATGGTATAAAATGTAGCTGCTGTATGTGATACTGAGTCCAAGATACCTGAGAGATCAAAGAGGCAACACGGTATGTCTAACAATGGTCACCATGTGCAGGCCTCCATAATTCCCTTGATGCGCATGTGTCATTTCTTATGGTTTTAGGCCAGAGTGTGTGACCGGACCCACTTGAGGATGGCACAGACAATGACACAGACACAGCAGAGTTAAAAGGGTATTTCGCTTAGAAAATGATTTTTTCAAATTTTCACCTATCCACTGGATGGATAAAAAATGATAGATTTGTGGGTATGTGACTGCTGGGACTCCCAATATTAGTGTACCTTGACGTCACCGGAAGCTAGGGGTTTGACAGGAGGAACATCCCTGTCAAACCCCTAGCTTCTGATAGGGTGAAGGGACGAAGGTCCTAGTCGCACTGTCTGGATTTATTAATGCCAGCGCTGCAGGCTTACGTGGAGGGTTACTCTTCTGCTTTGGCTTACATTATGAGATGTAAATTGTGCCATGTTACAGCGGTAACATGCCACCATTTACAGGTAATAATGTAAGGCAAATCAGAATACTAACCCATCAGCGTAGGCTGCAGCGCTGCCACAAATAAATCCAGACACTGCAGCGCGTGTGCTTGGTGCTGGCCGCCATGTAAGGCATCACTGCTCACTCTGTGTCGCTGCCGACAAAGCACTGTGAGTAGGGGCAGCCGCCAGCTTTCCGCTCCCTTCCAGCGGCCGCATCAGGGGTCCCTCACTGCTGCTCCCACCAAAGGAAATTCCCTCAAGTCGCACTGTGCTTCTGCTGTCAGAGGGGGGTTCCGCCTTCTGCTCTGCCACTGGCGAATCGACTTATTGGGGGAGGTGCACGCCAACAGCGGCAGCGGCCGCTGTATGGCTTCTCTAGAGATCTGAGCAGCCCTTCCTGGACCTCGAGCAGAGGACGCTGTCCAGCCAATCAGCATCAGGGGGTGTTACCCTCTGTCAACCTTGACTCCAACAGGAATTCCTGGTGGCGTCAAGATACACTAATACTGGGACTCCCATCCATCCTGAGAACAGGAGCTTTGTTTTCCCCATCCACCTCATTTTCTGGTAGCTTCTCCTACATCACTGAATTGTGAAGAGGAGAAGAGGAGGCCTCTTGATGGGATTTGGAGTCTCAACAAAATGGGAAATAGGGGGCCTGGAAAGGGAGCTTAGGATCTGCAGGCAATGGGTGCCTAAGATTCTGGAGACATGGGGAGTGATGGGAAGGTATCAACCCTCACCACGTTCTGCTGAAAATGGGTGCAGTTACAACTGCCCTTACCCACCCCTGGGTGTTATGCTTTATAATAAACAACAATTTTCAGCCAACAGGTGGCAGCAACACCACACTTTTCATAAGTGCAATTCAAATATTAGAAGTAATCATCAGAATTTCTATATTATCCCCTGGCCCAGGCATATATCAGAATAATAGGAACCCCATTAGGGACCCCCCTTACACTTGCGCCGCCACTGCTCCATTCCATTCAATAAGGTTGATGGAAATAGCTGAGTGCTGTGTACTTGGCTATCTCTGACAATCCCACTGAAGATGAATGGAATGGCACTGCACAAGCACAGCCTGTCCTCCATTCAATGAGGTGGGAGATCTGAAAGGAAGGAGACACAGATTAGATATTGGAAAAAAAACTTTCTGACAGTGAGGGTGATGAATGAGTGGAACAGGCTGCCACAGGAGGTGGAGAGTTCTCTTTCAATGGAAGTCTTCAAACAGAGGCTGGATAGACATCTGTCTGGGATGATTTAGTGATCCTGCACTGAGCAGGGGGTTGGTCCTGATAAGCCTGGAGGTCCCTTCCAATGCTACAATTCTATGAGAAGCTAGTAGAAAGTGAGGAGGGCAAGGAAACAGGATCCCAATTCTCAGGATACATGGGTGTCCCAGTGGTTGGATGTCTTCTGGATAGGTGAAAACTTGAAAAATCGTCCTATAACTGGAATACCCCTTTCTTCAGAAAGAGTATTTTTTTTTAGTATGTGACAAGAGACATGCTGGTTACAGTCTCTCAGTGAGGTCTGGTGATTATATATCATTACAGAGGCAAATAACTTGGTGGTTACACTTTTTTTCAAAGGCAAATTTTGCGATTTTGGGCAATACCATTTATGACACTCAACTCAATAGCAGCAACACCAAATCTACATAACCCAGTCCCTTGTTCGCTTTTTAATGCAATTTTATCCCAGTGCACAGTCTCTCTGTCATGACAGATGTGTCAGGCAGCTGTCCATGTAGTAGAATCTACTTTTACAGTACACTCTCCACAGTACACACTGTTGTTGTGTGTGACTAAGCTCCAGAGTCATTCTTAGGGTGGTCAACACAGCTCAGATCACACTAAAAGGACATCATTGGAAGATCACCCAAAGACTCTCCAGGCAGTGTCCACAACCATTTGTAGGATTCCTTCCAGGCATTGGTTCACCTGCTCTCTAGACTTGGTCTCTTAGCAATCACAATCTCCAAGGCTGCTGCTCAGGGAAGTACAGCGTGGCCAAATCTCCTATGGTCTCAGAGATCTTCATGTAGCTCACTGTAGCCGAACTAGGGCAGTACAGCACTTCTATGTGCGTTATCTATCCATGGGGTGGTGCACTTTAATAGCTAGCATTATTCTCCTCATTTCAGTTGAACTAATTTGAAGAGGTGCTGTAAGCAACCTCCTTATATAACATGATTCTAGTTATTGGGCTGTACAGCATAATCTAAGAGTGTTTGTGCAGCGTACCGTAAGGTGACTCCGGACACAGGGCATACGAGGAGGAGCTGGGAGGGTAGAGTGGTCACTTGTCACGGTGGCACTTCCCAGGCTCCTTCCCGGAGGGACAGGCATATCCTCGGCCAGAGCAGCACTTGGTCTCTTCCGGACACCCCTAGAAGAGGGATGGCCAATAAACATAAGAACAGAAGGTTGTCACGGGTGACGCCACCATTCCATTACCCACCGGAATGACCCTTGTGGTAAATAAACGTACCTCAGGTCCCTGGGAACAGTCAGGCCCTGGCAAAACTTTACTTATAACTTTATCAGGATACACGTAGGAATACACTGGTGCAGGTAAACAGAAGATTAGAGTTCAGGGAAGAAACACAGGATGACACCAGTCCTGCAGTCACAGCTATCTGCTAGGAACCGCTCCTGGAAGGGGAACTCTCCAGAGGAGGATAGGGGTAGGATCCCTCCACAGACACTCTCTCTCGGAACATTACCTCTGCACAGTAGCTTTTGGCTGTCTCTTCTCGCTCACTCTCAATCTTTCTCCCTTACTTCTTCTCACTCACTGTTGGCTCATGGCCTCGGGGTACACAGGAAAACCTCTCTTCTTGTATTCTTCACCACATGAGGGCTGACGGTACCTCCATGTGGCTGGCACTCTTTCTCAGGAACCCAGAAGAATAGAAGACTCACTACCACACCCAAAACACTCATATTTATAGACAACATAGATCACGTGACTAGACAAATATTGATACATTTGCAGGTATTTCCCAGTCTGATGCAAACTTTAACCTCTCATTTGCTGCAGCTGTGCAATATACATAACAAGATGACTAGACAACTTTGCACAGCGCATCTGCAAAAGACATGACATGTATGACATTTATGGAGGGGCCAGCAACATAGACTTCTGGCCACTACATTTGCATATGTGACCAAATACCCAGACAGGATGCTCACCTAAAACCTTAGGCCAGCTGCACATGGCTACACATGTCCACCTCCCGATTCCGCTGAAAATACTGCCAATAGCATGCAATGGCAAAATGCTTTTTCCTTTACACAAGCGAAAATCAATATCGATTTTCTGCTTGCGGAGGAAAAATTGCTGCATGCTCTATTTCTGTGTGTATTCCATATGGATGGCTTCCATTCAAGTCAATGTAAGCCATTTGACCCATGGCCCTTCCGCAATGACATTGCGGAAAAGTCATGGATTCCATGTCATTGCCTGGTGACGACGTAGAAAAAGACAGGATTTTTAAAAAAAAACTGTACTGCGCATGTCTGAAGGCTCGCCATGTGGACCATCCACAGTACAGCCGGCAAAGAAGAAAAGCAGGTACGCGCAGATGCCGGCTAGGCACAGGGTAGGATTCCACTGTGCGTTCTCTTATGTGGAATCCGACCCGGTCGCGTGCAGCCGGCCTTAAGGTTACAGTCTACAATTATCCCCACCAACAAGTGTATTGATTATACATTAGCCCACCAACATCCTGTGAATAATGGGCACCTAATAGCAGGAATATGTCAGACAATCAGATGTTGATCTGCCTTTCCACACACTGATTTGACTTTGGGCTATCTATGAAGGCAGTACTTAGAGAACTTCGGTTTTCACCCTTGACAACTCCAAGTGGGATTTGGTCTTTGTTGCAGGGACCCAAGCCGTTACTTGCAAAGATAGTCTTGGTTCTATGGCTGATGATGCTGCACAGGGATGAGGAGTGGTAACTGATGGTGTAAACAGAGGCTTGTCCATATAACTAGCAGTGGTCAATGCTGGCAGCACAACTACAGAAACAATATCAAGGCAAAAGTTAGCACAGCAGGCAACTGGTAGAGTCCAATAACAAAACCGAGGTCGGGAACACAGAAGTTAGGACGGTCAGAAAATAGATAGTGGTCAGAACCAGAGTAACACAAACAGGGGCATTGCCATTAATGAGTTAAGAAACGGTTACTTAGGGCTCTTTTACATGTGGAACGATTATCAAATAATCAACGAGCCATGCAAAAATGAATGATAATCGTTCAGTGTAAACATGGCCAAGTCTGAATGATAAATCCTTCACTTTTGTTGCTCATTTTATGTAACCATAAAAATCTTTGTTTGTCATTTGCCAGTCGTTCCATGTAAAAGCCAATCATTTATTTGCTCTTAGACTATTCACAGGCATTTCCAGACTCCCATGACACACCAACAATGGAATAAAAAGAGCTATGACAAAAAACTTAAATGATTATCTGCATGTCTAAACAGATATTGTTTGAAAGCAAATTACTCAAATTACGATTAATTGTTTTGTGAAAAAGAACTCTTAGGCATCCTACATGGGGAAGACAGCCTAAGATAGCTAGAGGTGTGTGGTGATTGATGTGGGACAGGTTAGGGGTGCACATGCGAGCCCTATGAACAGGCACCATGGAACCAGAAGAGCAGAGAACTCTGTGTGCAGTGTGTGACTGATAGCGGCGCCCAACCATGGCCGCAGCAGCAGGTTGGGCAGCAATTTTGCGACGTGACAAAATGACAACCTCAACTAACCTCAACAGTGTAGTGTTAAACTAGCACAATACTTAATACAGTAGAACATGTCAATCATAACTATACATGGTTTAATGATGTGGCGAAGAGCAGTTGGGCTTCCTACAGTCCAAGTCCGTTTTCTAGTCTCTTACAAGCAAGTATAACAGAACATGACCTTTGGCAATGATTTGTACCACATGTCACAAAATAACAAGAAAAGCAATAAATACAAACACTAAAGAACTTTCTGTCATAATTGAATATAAAAATATTGAGATATAAGAAATACTAATTAATCTTTTACATTGCAGAGTGTTGGGGATTTTAGGGTAGGCTTTTTTGACAACCACTTAATGGCACCAAGTCTTAGACTTTGACCCTTCTTTCTTCAAAGGTTGACATCTTCAAGTAGGATAGGAAATACCAAAAGAAAGTTGTGTGTGTGTGTGGGATCCCAGAATGGGCTGAGCTAATACCATGAGTTCTTTCCCAATGAGCTGGCAATGCGGGATCAGCTCAGGGTCATTGACCATAATCCTCTTTGCTATGTAAATAAGAGTCTATTCAACTAGGTGCAATAATTCATTTACACAAAAATCTAGACTCTAGAAAAGTTGCATGTCAACTCGAAAACCTGATATTTACATTAAACTTTATATATTTCAAACAGTGTTGATTGGTTAATGTTGTCATTTTAGGCAGACTATACAAAGCTGGAAAAATCAGCTTCATTCAAGCTAGACATGTCCAGGCGAAGATCTGACCTCATCTCTGGAACTTGTTCTGTCTACACATGAGCATGTAGCCTCCAGGACTTTTCCAAGTATGAAAGTGTAAAGTTTTTTCAGTTCAAGGTGATTTTTATACCACAGGCACCTGGAACACGATTTCCATTGCAGGAGGGGAAGCATAAAAATCAACCGCACCCAAGCTAACTGTAATGTTATCTTCTGCCCAAAGTTATGGTACAGATTACTACATATTATATTCATGTAGTTTTATAGAATTATAATTTACTACTAGGGGAGAATACATTGCCTCACAGAAGCACCATATGTAAGCCCAAGGAGAATACCAGACTGTGCTGCAAATCTGCATGGACTGTGGGCAGCAGAAAACATCATTTGTGTATAAGTGAGCCCTTGGAAAATACCGCCATCTCAAACATACATCTGGCAATTGTATTAGACTACAGAATAGGCCTACTCACGGCAAATGCTTAAGAATTGTTTTTAACGCCTCTGCACCATCCTGTTTTCAGGATGTGAAGAATAAAAACTGTCCCGGGAATTGTACCAGTGTTCAGGAAGTCAATGCCATCTGTGGAGAGTATACTACCTGGAGCACATCTGCGTATAACACTTTCAGGGTTACCATTTTTCAACTACCTGCCTGTTTTGAGAAAAGATAGCCCAAGGTCCGTAATGTGCTCTCTGCAGTAGACATCATTACAGGCCAATGAACTAGATGCTCATGTTTCTTGGTTAACGGTTATCTGGCACTTGCCCCCCAAAATACCATGAAGAAATACCTGTTCTCTATGGGTTCTTCGGGACTGACATATGCTAAGGAAAGGCCATCAATGTTCCATGTTCATGCTGTAAAATGTAATGTTTATGACAGCCATTCAGATCTATGGTCATGTGTGAGACCTCTGCGAAATGGTATCTACAACATCATGCGCCCTGGGTGCTATGGTTCTGGCTTTTCTGGTGTGGTAGAAGTTGGGTATATGGATGAGGAAGTTCAGTTTAATGATTGTCCTGCATTCGAGTGAAACCCAGATTGTCATGTGCCTTGTTGCTGCCACCTGAAGGAGATGTAAAAGGCAATGTACGCGTCCTTGTGTTATCACAAAGTAGTACTGTTGCTTTAAGAGAATATTGGTAAGAGTTATGACATAATGTTTTAGTATATGACTCCTGCTAAGGAGCGTAATAACGTAAACACTGTTATTGTTCAATAAGGTAATTTTGGGGGAAAAAACTCTCTGTCTTTGTATGTCACTGCTGCGCCATCACATTCTGTCCACCTGTTTTATCCCTACAGTTACTTGAGAAAACCTCCAAAAGGTTTACCTGACAACAAGACAATGACCCGAAGCACACAGCCAAGACAACACAGGAGTGGCTTAGGGACAACTCTGTGATTGCCCTTGAATGGGCCAGCAAGAGCCCTGATTTGAACCCAATTGAACATCTTTTGAGAAACCTGAAAATGGCTGTCCACAGACGGCCCCCATCCAACCTGAAAGAGCTTCAGAGGATCTGCAGAGAAGAATGGCAGAAAATCCCTAACTTCAGGTTGTAGCATCATAGAGATGTACGTTCCTGGGCCCTAATGTAAAATCTGCTGTGAATTGCTGTGATTCTCCGCAGTGAGCCTATCTGTCAGATAGGCTCACCGTGAAGATCCATTGCCGGCTTCTGCTCATGGGTGGTGACTCCCGCAGGGGACATCCATCGCGAGATTTTGCAACGGCCGTAGACAGGCAGCCTTAGGCTCCTGGGCCTGGGTGCATCTGCATTCCACGTATTCCCTATAGTCACGCCTCTGCAATCATACCCAAGAAGACTGGAGGCTGTAATCGCTGCCAACATGGCTTCAACTAAGTACAGAGTACAGGGTGTGAATACTTTTGTCAATGCAGGATGTTAGTTTTTCATTTGTTTTTGAATTTGCAAAGATTTCTAAAATTCCGTTTTCACTTTGTCATTATGGGGTATTTAGAGCAGAATGATGGGGGAAATCTTTTTTTTTTAATTTGCACAAGGCCATAACAATACTAAATGTTAAAAAAGTAAAAGGGTCTGAAGACTTTACAGACCCACTGCAGTTGGCTGAAAAGGCTGGTTTGTGTAAAAAGTATTTCCACTTTACGTGTTATAGCAAGTCCTGGATTTTCTTAGCAGCTGATTTTTGATAGATAGATGGATAATTTGGCATTATCCAAGTACACAACTCTACACTGAATAGTAAGAATAGAGATTTCTGCCCTCTCACAATTGGAGATCTCATATGAAAATTAGACACGTGACCCTGGAGTGCAGCATAAAATCATGTGAGAGAGTTTTCCATGCATCAGTTTTATTGTGAATCCACATTAGTTTGCTCCATTTCGCTTTCTATCAGCCCTGACCAGTTTTCCTGTCCAAGCTGTTGAAAAACATCCTCACAGCGTGATACTGCCACCACCATGCTTCACTGTAGAGATGGTATTGGTCAGGTGATGAGCAGTGCCTGGTTTCCTCCACACAGCTCTTAGAGTTGAGACCAAAAAGTTAAATCTTGGTTTAATCAGACCAGAGATTCTTGTTTCCTACAGTCTGAGAATCCCTTTGGTGCTTTTTGGCAAACGCCAGGTGTACTCTCATTTGTCTTTAACCAAGAAGACACTTCTTTCTGGCCACTCTGCCATAAAGCCCAGAAGTTTCTCCCGTCTGCTCACAGGATCTTAGGATCTCAGCCACAGTGACCATTGGGTTCTTGGTCACTTGTCTTACCAAGGCCCTTCTCCCTGTTTACTGAGTTTGGTGGGTCGGTGGGTCTAGAAAGAGTCCTGGTTATTTGAGACTTCTTCCATTTAAGAATTATGGAGACCACTGTGCTCTTGGGAACTTTCAGTGCATCAGAAATCTTTGTGCCTCCACAAAATCTTGTCTTTGAGCTCCACAGGTAATTCTTTCCTTCTTTTGACTATGATATGCAATTTGAGCAGTGAGACCTTATATAGACAGAGGTGTGTCTTTTAAGATTATGTCCAATCAATTGACTTTATTATAGGTAACTCCAATCAAGGTGCAGAAACATCCCAAGTATGATCAAGAAACATGGAAGGTCCCCAGAGCTAAATTTCAAGTATCATGCCAAAGGGTGTGAATACTTATGTCAATGAAAATTGTAAGTTTTTCTTTTTTTTTTTCAATTGCAAAGATTTCTAACATTCTGCTTTTGCTTTGTCATTATGGGGTACTGAGTGCAGGATAATGGGGAAAATCTTTAATTTTTGTTTTGGCATTTGCACAAGGCCACAACATAACATAATGTAAAAAAAAGTGAAAGGGTCTGAAGACTTTCCGGACCCACTATACATTAATCCTGTCTAAACACCTGGTTTATACAAAACAAAAAGACAGGTTTAAAGACTGATTTATGTGTTCTGGTGGATAACATCTAAAATATTCTGCTCATTCATAAAGTTGCTACTAGTAAAAGTGCCTAAGAAATCTATTTGAAGATGTTACTTAACCTGAGGCGAGCAGCAAAATGACGCCCCTCTCTGCTCCCCCTCCAAAAAAACACTACTGTACTAACAGAAAAAAATTAAACTCCCGCCAGCTCCTTGCTGAAGGCTTTATGCGCAAAGAAGTAAGGGAAGAGGGTGGTGCTATGCTCCAAAGACAACGCCTGAAAAGTGCTTGGTAGTCTATATTGTGACTATACACTGTGGCCTGGCACTTGGGGCATTGACTTTGGATTTATGGTGCATCCCTGTTAAAACTGTTGTCAGAAAGTGTAAAAAAAAAAGCAGCACATGTCCTAAAATAAAGTACTCATGAGTTGCAATGCCAATAAGGGCACATCATCACTGGCAGCCTGTAAGCAAAGTCATGAAAGTGGCCACCAAAGCATCTACACTTGATCAGAGCAAAGTTAAGAGAACAGTGGTGTTTTTTTCATTTTTGATTTTTATTCTAGGGCATTCTTTTAACCCCTTTAAGGTAGGCATACCATGGGTTTGAGAAACACTGAAAGGGTTAATGACCACATGCCTGGTGGCCTTGAGTGGTGAAGGGCATACCTCTGTTGGTTTAAGGAAGGGAATGGGTTACTAGGCAGAACCCTGATAGTCTTAGTGTAAAGGAAGGGTAAATTGTCACATACATGGTGGGCTACAACAGTGTTTCTCAACTCCAGTCCTCACGGACCCCAACAGGTCATGTTTTCAGGATATCCTATAGAGTAAACACCTGTTGTCATGTCTCAGGCACCGACAATAATTACATCACCTGTACAATACTGAGGAAATCCTGAAAACATGACCTGTTGGGGGTCCCTGAGGACTGGAGTTGAGAAACACCGGTCTATAACACTCCAAAAACATACCAATAGACAAATATAGATTGTGAGCGCCAATAGGGACAGAGCTGCAGAATAAGTTTGTGATATGTAAAATGAGTAACATAATTACAAAATAATTAATGGTTATAAAAATCTAAAACATTTCCTAGGAAATTATCTATCTGGACCCGAGAGTGACGAGAAGCTAAATGTGTAAAATGTAACTTCCTTCATCTTTGGTATAAGGGCAGATTGTACAATTAGCAATGAATTCAGTTATTCTGTTGAAATTAAACTTTAACCCCTTCCCGCCACAGGGTGTAACTGTACGTCCTGGCAGTGGGGTACTTAGCAAAACAGGACATAAAGTTACGCCCTGGGGATAGCACGAAATCAGAAGAGATCCCACGCTGTCTGGCAGCAGGAGCCGTCTGTTACTGGTAGCCGACCCCCGCTGTTAACCCCTTTTCTGCCGCAATCTATGTAGATTGCGGGATGTAAATGTTTCACAGAGAAAGCGCGCTATATATGATCTTAGACAGCCAGACAGGTTGCCATGGCGTCCTGCATTGTCAGTGCCTGTGATCGCTAATTCAAGCAATCAGGCATTGCAGGACAGAAGTCTTGCAATGCCTTATCATAGCGATCATCGGTGCTATTGTAGAAGTCCCCTACAGGGACATGAAAAGCGTGAAAAAAAATATTAAAATAATGTAAAAAAAAGAATAATATAAAAAAAGAATAATGTAAAAAAAAAACCTTTTTTGTGCTTTTTCCCATATTAGCATAAAAAATTTTTGAAAAATTAAAATCACACATTTGGTATCCTTGGATCCGTAATGATGCGTACAATAAATTAAACATTCTTTTTATCCTGCACGGCAAAAAGCGTAAAAGATAAACCTAAAAAACGGAGGCAAAATGCTTATTCATTTTGCCTCCCCAAAAATGCAATAAAAGTGATCAAAAACCCCGAATAAACCCCAAAATGGTATCAATTAAAACTACCACTTGTCTCACCAAAAAAAAAGCCCTCACAGAGCTCCGCCCATGGAAAAATAAAAAAGTTACAGAACTTTGAATGCAGCGATTTAAAAAAAAAAAAGAATATAAAAGGGTTTTTTATTGCGGAATAGTGGAAAAACCCCCCCCCAAAAAAATAAGGATTTTCATATCATTGTAATTATACCAATCCGCAGGAAAAATGTATTGTGTCATTTATGCTGCATCATTAACGCTGTAAAAATAAAACACAAAAGTCTAAGGCAGAATTGATGCATTTTCTCTCCCTGCTATCATTAAAAAATTAATAAAAGTTTTACAATATAGTCTTATGTAGCCAAAAATGGAACAAAAAAAAACTACAGTTTGTGACGTTAAAAAACGAGCCCTTATACGTCCGTGACGACGGAAAAATAAAAAAGCTATGGCTTTTGAAAAATGAAGATGCAAATCCGCCAAAAATCATTGCGTCCCTAAGCCCAAAATAGTCCATGTTCTTAAAGGGTTAAAGGGGTTTTGCCATTAGAAAGAAAAAAAAATTCTATACTCACCTATTCTTCCCCAGGCAGACTCCTTACCGCATCTTCTCCTCACCGATCTTCTCCAGTCCCCCGGGTCAGCTCACTGCAAGCCGTCCAATTTCTCCTCTGAAGGTAGCCTGCATTCTTCGCATTCTTCTTCCAGCAGGTCAGTGAAGGTCACATCCCTGTGACATAATGTTCACTGGCTAGGAAGGATGCTTAAATGTGGCAGAGACAGCGGGCATGCACAAGTCCCTGCAATAGCTCAGCACTCCCTGCTAGGCTGTGAAGTAGTGACACAGCATACATTGCCGGGCAGGAAGGAGCCTTTTTTTTATGACAGAACCCCTTTAAGGCTCAGTTGCTGCTAATTCGAAGGTGGTCTAAAATATCTAACAAAACAGAAATCCAACAAAAAAGTAGAATTTGATCTCAATAGACAAAAAAAATGTGTACATGATTAAGTCAAGAAGATGGAGTAGCAGAAAGTACATAGGTATGACCAATGAACCCAACATTATGTTATTGCAAGGCGTTATGGAAGTTAATTGCTATATTAAATAAAAAATATTAAATTATACAAATCCAGACGTCTATACAGCAAAGCGAGGGAGATGAAGAATATATTCCTGGAAGAACACTACTATAAAAATAGCAATAAACAGCGGAATTTATGGGTCCCTAGAGCTACAGACATTACATTCTTCGAAGATTGCAGTCTGTCAATTTGTAAACTAATTACAATAATTACAATGTGTTGAGCAATAGAAATGGGACTTTTATAAGAAGATACTGAACACAGGTGGCAGGAATTTATTTAAACAATAGCATATGCAAGCAATAAGGCCAGGAATTCCTTATGGTTTATATATGGATGGATTCAGGATTACTGGACTTTTTGTAAAGCAGGGTGGTGTTAATGTGGTGCAGCGGTGACAGAGCGGAGACGGCACACATTTTTGCAAAACAAGCTTTACTTACCATTAACAGAATTGGAGGTTTTCGCTCCATTAGAGGGTGATACTTTAACATCGCTGAACAGAGAATGGCATTTGCCGGTCCATTAGAATACTGTCCTGGTACCATCACACGGCATAACCAACTGATTAAATCTGTTAGTTACATTAGTTTTCTTGATCAGGGCCGCAGCAATTCCCCTGCTGTCTTCCATGGCCATTGACCGTAGAGTCATTCCATGTCAAGTGATCTAAAACAAGAAAAAGTCCCCACCTTCATATCTCAGATTTTGTTTATTACACGCCCGTGGTATCAAGAGAAATTTCCAAAAGTTTTAGGTTCCTACAGCTAATGGTTCCTGAGTTAGACTTACCTGTTTAGGGGGGTGTCTGCAAGGGTGCGCAGAACAATGAATAGAATGGCATTTTTATTAGCTATTAATGAATTTGGAACTATGTGATCATAAAAGCTAAAAATTGGAGGTCCTGCACCACTTTTTATGCTAAGTTAAATGGTACCATTGTGAACTTTTCTGGTTCCAAGGCTAGCTTGGAACCAACTTTATCACATGTAGCTTAGACAACTTCATCACAGGTAGCTTAGACCTTTACTGCCTGTAGAGGTTACATTTCTCCTACCGGGGCGCTCAGAGGTCGCAGATGTCTATTATCGCAACACTACCATATCACAGGTCTATAATCAACTAAATCCCATTTTCTCCCAGTCCTGCAGGTAAATTTCTGCACCCTCACATCATCAGCATTATACACTTACTACTACATATTAAGCAAACACTTAAACCTGGTTCCCCCTATCACAGGTCTAGGTATAACCCAGATTCTTGAGGTGTGCACACCAAACCGAGGCCGAGCCTCACTTACATGCTGGTGTTGCAGCAGTGTGCATAGTCCTCTGGTGGCCCATTGCACCACCTTTGCAATGCTGCTCCATATACTTGCGTGCGTGGGTCACCACTACCCAACCTGTCCTTTGGTCCTTGGTCATCAGAACCCTTTTATCGCTCCTAATGTGATCCCTTGCACAGTTCAATCCTATGACAGTCCTCACGATTTTCTCAGCAGAAGTATCCAGTCACACATGGGACTGGCGCCGCTTTCAGTCCTGAGTCACCAGTAATAGATGACAGCTGCCCGTCAGTCCACTGGCTGCTGATGGGCCCTTTTTCAGTCTGTCTTGCTGCTCGCTCCTGGCTGCGTCTTTTGCACTCCCACACTCTCTTCCTGATCTCGCAGCTATAAAAACTTTTATAGTCCACATAGCGCCAGTAGTCTCACAAGAGGAGGATGGGGCTTCGCTCAAGCATGTGAATCTGTTTGTTTATGAGAATTAACATTTGCTGATAGCATGACTGAATAAATATTCGCTAATGCCTTTGCAGAAGCCCCCCTTACATGTTCATATTAGTAAACTATTAAAATTAGGCATACCATTGCGATACAGATGCGTTTTACACGTTTTTCACTTTTTTGCTTTTTCTGTGCAACATGCCTAAAACTCACAGACAGAATACTACGGGGTAAAAAAGTGAGATTCTCATGCCATAGGAGGTGCTTGCAGGACGTCAGCTCACGAATTTCAATACACCACAAATACGGCTAATAAACACGTTTTTTACTCATACGCTTTGTTTATAAATGAATTAAGCTTTGATTGCTTTCATTTTTTCTCTCATCAAAGTACCCATCTTTAGTGGTAATTACGGTATTTATTGGTTTGCCTAAATGAATCCATATTCATCACAGACTAGCTTCTTGTGTTCATTTCCGAAAATTCGATTTTGGTGGTGTATTGAAATTAATGAGCTGCAGTGTATAAAATTAGTGCTGAACTGTAGTCTATATTGCATTGACAGCCCCGCAGGATATTAGAGAATTTCTGCTTCTCATAAAAATGAGCAATTCCAATTTATAATAAACGTTATCCTAATTAAACTTCGGGTATGTTCACACGTGACGGATTGGCTGTGGATCTTTTGAAGTAAAAAAAATACCAAGTAGCAAATCTGCACCAATCGTAGGTTTTTAATAGATAATAGAAAATGAAAATTAAAGGGGTTTCCATGCAAAATACTATTGATGACCTAGGTCAACAATAGTTGATCAGCTGTGGTCCACCAGTTCGGGACTCCAGACGATTAGCTGATTGGGCCCCCACTGTCAGTGACGGGGTACATAGGGATCGGAGCGGAAGCTGCTGCTCTAACCCCTATGTAGTGTCCAGGATTTGTAATTGCAGGCTGGCATCTCATTAAAATCAGTGGGAGCTGTGCTGCAGTTACAAGCTCTAGCCACTACAAAGGGGTCAGAGCTGCGGCTACCACTCCGACCCCTGTGTATCCTCATGCTGACAGCAGGTGCCCACTGTCAGTGCCAGGGTACATGGGTTGGAGCTGCGGCAGCCGTGATGTATGGAGTGAGATTACTGCGCAATCTCCCTTCCTACATACCTCGATGATGCAGGATGTAACTGTGTGTCCTATGGCGTTAAGGGGTTAAAGTTAAAGTTGTGTATTCTGTGTTTCTCTGAAATGGTACCAATAATTTATTGAGTGTTGTTGACATTGTCCACAAAGTAATACTGTTATTACTCATTGTGGCTAGGGTTTTGCTATTCCTAGGATTTAGTTAGCAGAAGTTAGTGACAAGGTCTTCAAAGGTAAAAGTTTAACCCTTTCCAATCCAATTTGTATCCTGGATTTCCTAGGGGGCTTACTCTTTTTCTGCAGTTATACAACGGCGCTATCTGCTGGCTAAAGCCAGTACTGCATGAGGTGACACGTTGAACAGGCTCCGACAGACGAGAGGCTGGCAATATACAGTAAGAGAACCCCGACGGACGTCTTCCAACATCAGAGCTGTACAGCCTTAAATCATAATGTCTTCAGATGTCAGACAGTGGATTGGAAAGGGTTAATTGCTTAACCATCATTGCCATATTATTGTTCAATTCTGCTACTGTGTTTACAGTATAAACAAGTATTGTGAACTTTGGTTAGTCTACCTGCTGCTTGGTATCCTGAATCATTCCCCCCCCCCCCACCCCCTTTCTCCAACACATGCACTTCAGTAATATAGGTGTTTTACCAGTGAACTGCCCATGCTGATTGGCTTTTCTATTAAAGTGCACGTTCCGCTGATCCAGATTATCTTTGACACTGGATGTTGAATGTGGTTTCACGTTACAATGGCCAGGAAAGAGCATTGTATGTGAAAAATATTGTATCCTGAGGCCATTGTAACTTGAGGCATCACTGTAACTCCAAACACAACATTAAAGTGGCTCTATTATAAAGTTAATATGGATTTTGGCAACACAATGGACGTTCCTTCCCCCTCTTATCTTTCCGTTTCTCCCTTTTTCTAGCTTATTCTCCGTATAAAGTACATTGTAGCCACATCTGTCTTTTGGCTCTCAGCATTCTAGAATTTCCTTACTGTATCGGCATCAAACTTTTAAAACTCTACTTAACTTTTTTCAGAACTAATGTTTGCACAATACTATTTACCTAAGTCATGTCTAATATTTCCTTCCTATGATTCACTTGTCACATCAAATGATCCACTTACCATGAATTAGATGAGTCAATTGCAACTGGCCACCAAAATGGGATCCAGGTGCGAGAACAGTATATGGTAATGTGACCAGAGAGGGGTGCTAGTCATACAGCCCCTCCTTTATGGCTCTCCAGAAAATGCCTCACTGCTTCGTCAATCAAATTATAATTGTTGCCCAGGGAATCATTAGCAGAGTTCTTTGCATACAATGTAATAGACAGTAAGGAGTGCTATTATTTTTCTTCTGTCTACTCAGGCACACAGAACCAGCAGGAAGCCATATAAAGTAGGCCATTATGTGAGGTGCAGGAAATTCATATTTTCTTCAGTCAGTTCTCAGTAGAGGGGTGTCCAGTGATGGGTTAATCTTCAGTAGTTTCTCTGTGCTTGCTGCTAGTAATAAGTATCATTGGCAGGAATTCTCCAAGAAAGGAAAATGTTTCTCCAGGAGTTGACCTATGGTACAAAGATTGGCAATTACAATAATAAAGGGAATGTGCCATCAAACAAAATACCTATTACATAAAAGTAGTTTTTATAATAAAGGGTAGTTAAACTTTTTAAAAACATCTGACATGTTAGAAATTTGGGTTGGTGATGGTCTGGGTGCTGACATCCCCTCCGTTCACTATAACAAATATGCAAAGCCACTCATCTAAGCGCTGTTCCATCAGTTCTCAGAGTGGTGTATGGACTCCATAGAAAGTAAGTGGAGCCCTTATACCAATCTTGATGATGGCTGCATAGGCACAATGAGCATTTCTGTTATAAATCTGCCTGACAGTTAACCTATATCTTATACAAATCTTGGATCTGACATACATCTGTAAAGTAGCTATAGAAGATATTCAGTATATCCTCTATCTATCCTCTATTTTATTTCATTGTACAGTATATAAGTGTTGACGGTGATATATTTCACATGTGTACTGTATCTGTCTCATATCTAATATGTAATGGTCTATACTAGAGATGAGCGAACGTACTCGTCCGAGCTTGATATTCGTGCGAATATTAGGGTGTTCGGGATGCTCGTTACTCTTAACGAGTACCACGCGATGTTCGGGTTACTTTCACTTTCATCTCTGAGACGTTAGCGCGCTTTTCTGGCCAATTGAAAGACAGGGAAGGCATTACAACTTCCCCCTGCGACGTTCAAGCCCTATACCACCCCCCTGCTGTGAGTGGCTGGGGAGATCAGATGTCACCCGAGTATAAAAGTCGGCCCCTCCCGCGGCTCGCCTCAGATGCCTTGTGAGCTAGCTGAGGGACAGTGCTGCTGGTGCCGGAGCTGCTGTAGGGAGAGTGTTAGTAGTGAGTGTAGGCTTCAAGAACCCCAACGGTCCTTCTTAGGGCCACATCTACCTGTGTGCAGGCTGCTGCTAGCAGTGGATATTTTTTTTTTTTTCTCAAAATCGCCTCTGCAGAGCGTTGCACCCGGCATTAGGGACAGAAGTGGTGGTTAGACAGGGAGAGTGTTAGGAGTGAGTGTAGGCTTCAAGAACCCCAACGGTCCTTTCTAGGGCCACATTTAACCGTGTGGAGTACTGTGCAGGCTGCTGTTAGCTGTGTTGCATTTTTTTTTTCTCAAAATCGGCTGTGCAGAGCATTGCACCCTGCATTGATACTACAGGGACAGAATTGTGTAGGCAGGGCCAGAAGACATATATTATTGATTGAATATAGTCAGTGGGCCTTTTCTTTAAAAAAAAAAGGGAAAAAAGTATATTTGGCCTGCCTCTGTCAGGGCTCTGGGTACGTGTGTGCTGCGCGGAGAACGTAAAAAAATCAGACGCAGCCAGCTACGGTTGACTGCAGACTTGCGCCAATTTCTTTCCTGCCTGGGAAATACCTGCTCTGCCATAGTTAATAACTCTGCAACACTAAAGTTCTGTGACACATTTGCAGGGGCACAACACAGTTATTATTAATTGAATAGACGCAGTGGGCCTTTCCTTTTAAAAAAAAGTGAAAAAAGAATATTTGGCCTGCCTCTGCCACTCCTCATGGCTCTGGGTACGTGTGTGCTGCGCGGAGAACGTAAAAAAATCAGACGCAGCCAGCTACGTTTTACAGCAGGCTTGCGCCACTTTCTTTCCTGCCTGTGAAATTCCTTGCTCTGCTCTAGTTAATAACTCTGCAACACTAAAGTTCTGTGACACATTTGCAGGGGCACAACACAGTTATTATTCATTAAATAGACACAGTGGGCCTTTCCTTTTAAAAAAAGTGAAAAAATTATATTTGACCTGCCTCTGTCAGTCCTAAGGGCTCTGGGTACGTGTGTGCTGCGCGGAGACCGTAAAAATAATCAGACGCAGCCAGCTACGGTTGACTGCAGGCTTGCGCCAATTTCTTTCCTGCCTGGGAAATACCTGCTCTGCCATAGTTAATAACTCTGCAACACTAAAGTTCTGTGACACATTTGCAGGGGCACAACACAGTTATTATTCATTGAATAGACGCAGTGGGCCTTTCCTTTAAAAAAAAAGGGAAAAAAGTATATTTGGCCTGCCTCTGACACTCCTCAGGGCTTTGGGTACGTGTGTGCTGCGCGGAGAACGTAAAAAAATCAGACGCAGCCAGCTACGTTTTACAGCAGGCTTGCACCACTTTCTTTCCTGCCTGTGAAATTCCTTGCTCTGCACTAGTTAATAACTCTGCAACACTAAAGTTCTGTGACACATTTGCAGGGGCACAACACAGTTAATATTCATCATTGAATAGACGCAGTGGGCCTTTCCTTTTAAAAAAAGTGAAAAAATTATATTTGGCCTGCCTCTGTCAGTCCTAAGGGCTCTGGGTACGTGTGTGCTGCGTGGAGAACGTAAAAATAATCAGACGCAGCCAGCTACGGTTGACTGCAGGCTTGCGCCAATTTCTTTCCTGCCTGGGAAATACCTGCTCTGCCATAGTTAATAACTCTGCAACACTAAAGTTCTGTAACACATTTGCAGGGGCACAACACAGTTATTATTCATTGAATAGACGCAGTGGGCCTTTCCTTTTAAAAAAAAGGGAAAAAAGTATATTTGGCCTGCAGGCTTGCGCCAATTTCTTTCCTGCCTGGGAAATCAAATCACTGGTAATACAGCATGCTGAGGGGTAGGGGTAGGCCTAGAGGACGTGGACGCGGCCGAGGACGCGGAGGCCCAAGTCAGGGTGTGGGCACAGGCCAAGCTCCTGATCCAGGTGTATCGCAGCCGACTGCTGCGCGATTAGGAGAGAGGCACGTTTCTGGCGTCCCGACATTCATCGCACAATTCATGGGTCCACGCGGGAGACCTTTATTAGAAAATGAGCAGTGTGAGCAGGTCCTGTCGTGGATGGCAGAAAGTGCTTCGAGCAACCTATCGTCCACCCACAGTTCTGCACCGTCCACTGCTGCAAATCCGAATCCTCTGTCTGCTGCTCCTCCTTCCTCCCAGCCTCCTCACTCCACTCCAATGACACATGCTCAGCAGCGGGAAGACTCCCAGGAACTGTTCTCGGGCCCCTGCTCAGATTGGGCAGCAGTGGTTCCTCTCCCACCAGAGGAGTTTATCGTCACTGATGCACAACCATTGCAAAGTTCCCGGGGTCCGGGGGATGAGGCTGGGGACTTCCGCCAACTATCTCAAGACCTTTCTGTGGGTGAGGAGGACGATGACGATGAGACACAGTTGTCTTGCAGTCAGGTAGTAGTGAGGGCAGTAAGTCCGAGGGAGGAGCGCACAGAGGATTCGGAGGAAGAGCAGCAGGACGATGAGGTGACTGACCCCACCTGGTTTGCAACGCCTACTCAGGACAGGTCTTCAGAGGGGGAGGCAAGGGCAGCAGCAGGGCAGGTTGCAAGAGGCAGTGCGGTGGCCAGGGGTAGAGGCAGCGCACCCTCGCGCCATGCCACCCTGCAGAGGCCAAGGTGCTCAAAGGTCTGGCAGTTTTTCATAGAGACGCCTGACGACCGACGAACAGTGGTGTGCAACCTTCGTCGCGCCAAGATCAGCCGGGGAGCCACCACCAACAGCCTCACCACCACCAGCATGCGCAGACATATGATGGCCAAGCACCCCACAAGGTGGGACGAAGGCCGTTCACCGCCTCCGGTTTGCACCGCTGCCTCTTCCCCTGTGCCCCAACCTGCCACTGAGAAACAACCCCCCTCTCAGGACACAGGCACTACCGTCTCCTGGCCTGCACCCACACCCTCACCTCCGCTGTCCTCGGCCCCATCCACCAGTGTCTGTCAGCGCACCGTCCAGCCGTCGCTAGCGCAACTGTTGGAGCGCAAGCGCAAGTACGCCGCCACGCACCCGCA